>NC_133913.1:8434200-8734200 GCF_964199755.1 Larus michahellis | reverse complement strand
AGTGAAGAAGCTATTCTTCACATCGGCCATAAGATGGCGGAAGAGGACAAGGGAGAAATCCCTCAGACTAATCACTTGCAGGATGTTCTTAGGTTTGTGTTTTAATATACTGAATCATGTATAACCTGAAACCTTCCAGTTACAGGGATGTGTTTCTGAATTAATTTAAGAAATATGGATACAACTCAGGGAAAACAGGAAAGTTTATGGCCTTTGGAAAAAGGGCCAGGCCACTCAGCAAGGCTACAAAGATGCTGTAGGGCTATGTAGGGAGAAAACTAGAAAGGCCAAAGCCCAACAAGAAATTAACCTGGCTTTGGATGTTAAGAACAATAAAAAGTTTCTATAAATATATTAGTAACAAAAGGAGGACTCAGGAGAATCTTCACCCTTTATTATTGGATGAAGGCAGTAACATAGGGACAAAGGATGAGGAGAAGGCTGAGGCACTTAAAGCCTTCTTTGCCTCAGTCTTTAGTAGGAGAGTCAGTTTTTCCCTGAGTACGCAGACCCCTGAGGTAGCATATTGGGGGGGAGCAGAATGAAGCCCCTGTAATCCAGAGGGAGGTGGTGAGGGACCTGCTCCAACACCTGGACGTACACAAGTCTATGGGGCCAGGTGGGATCCACCCGAGGGTACCGAGCCACTTTCCATCATTTACCATCAGTCCTGGCAAACCGGGGAGGTTCCAGTTGACTGGCGTCTAGCAAATGTGATGCCCATCCACATGAAGGGCTGGAAGGATGATTTGGGGAACAACAGGCCTGACCTTGGTGCCTGGGAAGGTCGTGGAACAGATCATCCTGAGTGCCATTATGCGGCACATGAAGGAAAACCAGGCGATCAGGCCCAGTCAGCACGGGTTCATGAAAGGCAGGCCCTGCGTGACTAACCTGATCTCCTTCTATGACAAAGTGACCTGCTTGATGGATGAGGGAAAGGCTATGGATGTTGTTTATCTGGACTTTAGCAAGGCCTTTGATACTGTTTCCCACAGCATCTTCCTGGAGAAACTGGCTGCCCATGGCAGCTCTTTTCATGTGGCTCTTTTGGCTCCTCAGTCTGACTCAGCACAGGTAGTCCACATCCAGCTACAATCCATTCTCCTCTTCATAACCCATCATCTTAGCCTGCTTAGTAGTCCACTGTAAGCAGTTGATTTTGACCAAGTCACCCAAGGTAACTATTCTTTTGATTTGGTTCCTTTTTCCCGAGGACGTTGATCTCTTTTGATAGATTTTCTTCCAGAAATCTGGAGATTCAAGTTAATCTAAAAAATTTTAATACTGCATTCGGTTCAGCCATCTTCACCTCGTTTGATGAACATTGGTAACAGCTGGGACTTTGTATAACACCTACAGAAATCCAAGTTCTGGCTGACACTGGCTCACAGAAGAGGTGAGAAGACAAGAGGACAACTCTGATCCTTTTGTTTTCAGTCCAGGCCTTATTTCACTTCTGATATTTCAAGGAGAATTATTCTCACCAGCCCCATGGGACTTGGGCTGGCTGGGAGCCCGGATTCTGGGATAGCTGGTTACTAATGGAAACAGGAGCTCTGTAAACTAAGTTCAGCATAGATAAATGAAACGTGACTTTCGCAGTCCTACTAGTTACCAGGTACTTCTCTCTTTCCTTTTCTCAGAATTCAGTGTAGCAACTGAGTTCAAATTCTATGATTCTATGATTCTATAATTTACAAAGCCACTATTTGGAAACAATCCATGCATTCCAGAGGGCCTGTAGATGACTACATGCAAAAGGATAATTTGAGACCATGGTAAAGGATAATATGAGATCAGATTGCATCTGAATAGCTTCAAAACAGCCTCTGTGTTAATAGTGGTAAATTGTGGGTCTAGGTGTGTATGAGTTTGTGTGTAATGTCAAAAAACACTATCAGTAGTTAGTCAGGTGAAGATTTCACCTGAGGAGGGTCTTCCTGAATATGACTAAAGAAGGCCAAGAACGGAACAAAGAACAAAACAAAGAACAAAATTTCTCAGAAACTCCCAAGAGAAAAAATGAACTCCCTCCTTTTAGGTTTGTAGTAGTGAAACTTAGAATCTGAGAGCAAAAAATAATTAAAGAAACGTTAATGTGGAGCATATATATATTTAAATTTATACATCTGAAATTAAGTTAAATAAGTACTAGAGTTCAGTCATCTAAATATGAATTTGTAATCTATAATTCTTCAGAGAATCACAGAATGGTTGAGGTTAGAAGAGAACTTTGGAGGTTATCTGGTCCAACCCCATGCTCAAGCAGGGACACCTACAGCCAGATGCCCAGGAGCATGTCCAGACAGCTTGTGAATCTCTCCAAAGAGAGACTCCACAACTTCCCTGGCTAACTTGTTCCAGTGCTCAGTCACCCTCACACTAAAAAATGTTTCCTGTTGTGCAGAGGGAACCTCCTGTGTTTCAGTTTCTGCCTATTGCCTCTTGTCCTGGCACTGGGCATGACTGAAAAGGGCTTGGCTCTGTCTTTGCACCCTCCCCTCAGGTATTTATATATATTGATAAGTTACCCCCCAAGCCTTCTCTTCTTCAAGTTGAACAACGCCAGCTCTCTGAGCCTTACTTCATAGGAGAGATGCTCCAGTCCCTTCATCATCCTTCTGGCCCCTTGTTGAACTCTCTCCAATATCTCCGTTTCTCTTCTACTGTTTTTCTAGAGCCAATGGCTCTATTCTAGGCAATTCCAGAAAATAATTCATCCCACTGACCTAACGTGTCCCTTTCATAGACAATTACAAATCATCTGTAATTCTGACTGTTACCATTTAAAATAGCATCAACCAAGGACTCTTCTTTTTTAGCTTCTGAGATGGGTGGTGACAAGGGAGGGAAAAAATGAATTGAGCTCTAAGTAATCCGAAAACGTTTCAACATTCATCATAATTTCCCAGTTTCCTTTCTGAAAGGAAACAGATGAAAGACATAACGGTTTCTGGAAGAGTACCTTCTCTAAAAAGGCACGCTTTCCTATTCATTCAGCCTTGTTCTCAGCTGTCCTGACTTGTATGGGCCAGAAACAGAGTCATGAAAAAAATGTAATATCACATTAATGAAGCCAGAGGATATATCCTTACCGTGGAAGCATTGCAGATGTTTCATTTAAGTCTGCTTGTCTGTAAATGAGAGAGAAATAAAAGACAAATAAATACCTTACAGCACAGCAGTTTCATATTTTCCTTTTTCATGCTAGGAGGCCCACAAGAGATCCTTTTGTCTTTCAGGAGTACTTCCTTGATCCAGTGTCAATGGGTATCTAGTCAGTTAGCTGGCTATGATATTTACTTCACCTCCACATAATGTTAACTACATTTAAGTAATGTTCCTCAGACATACAACTCAGCTGGTCTAACTAGGCTTGAATGCAAAATAATCTATTTTAACACAGAATTGTGAGCTTCTCATCCAACACCCCCAAGTCCTTCTCCTCAGGGCTGCTCTCAAGCCATTCTCCGCCCAACCTGCATTTGTGCCTGGGGTTGCCATGACCCAGGTGCAGGACCTTGCACTTGGCCTGGTTGAACTTCAAGAGGTTCACACAGGCCCACCTCTCAAGCCTGTCCAGGTCCCTCTGGATGGCATCCCTTCCCTCTAGTGTGTCGACCGTGCCACACAGCTTTGTGTCATTGGCAAACTTGCTGACATTATTTCAGCGAATCTGTTCCTGTAGGGCATCTTCAGGAAATTTGATTTTAATTCTACATGGTAAGTGTCTGGTCCAATCTTCAATACAGTTTGTAGGTTGCTCATGGGTGCATGGCTGCATGCCTGCCCTCTAGAGAAGATGGCACTGCTGTCCATTCTCATTGTTTATGCAGGTTCCTGTAAATGGGTCACAAAATGGGAACACACCAGTCCTGATTCCTAGATTTTCCAGTAGGAAAACCAGGTTCTATAAAGTGGGAACACTAAAAGTAATAGTTTAAGCAAGCTAAGAGAGAGGTATAAAAAGAATCACATATACACATACACAGAAAGATATGTCTAGCCATATTAACTTTTTTGGGGGGCGGAGGTGGTGAAAATACTGTCTTATATTGGATACTTTTTAATTCCAAAACAGTTACAAGAATAATACATTCTCTCTGTCATATTTTGGTGTCATGTTTTGTTGGTGTTAAAGTTTATTTCTCCTTCAATCACACATGCTAGACTCCTTAAAGAATAGTGTGTGACATTGTGAATGCATTTAGAGCAGCATTGCCAGACAGTAACATGACTCTGTGTATTATGAGAGAGGTGATGAAGAGGGGATGTCTAAGCCAAAAAAGCAATGAGGATTAGAAATGCATAATTCATAAGGCAATAAAAGAAGCTGATGAAATACAGCTCAGTTAAAAGAAATAAAGCATTTTTTGTTTAAAAATATGGAAGTGTTTCATTATGGTAAACTGCTAGATTAAACTCTTTCTTGCTTCCATATTCAGAATCTGCTACTTCTCAGCAAGTTTGTGTACAACACCACATTAGAGGGAGTGAGTCAACATGCCAAAGGGCAAGGTTGCCATTCAGAGGACTTGGAAAGGCTGACAGGAACAACATGAAGTTGAGCAAAGGCAAGTGCAACCTGGTCCAGAGTAACCCTATGCAGCAGGACAAACCGGGGGCTGACTGACTGTGGCGGTGTCCTGGTGGACAAGTCAGCAGTGTGTACTTATATCAAAGAAAAGTAACTGCATCATGGCCCGTATTAATAAGAGTGTAGCCATTATCAAACGGGACAGACACTTTGGGAGATACATCTGCAGTACATGTCCCGTCTGGGACTCCCTAGGGCAAGAAAGAGATTGACATACAGATGTGAGTCCAGCAGAGGCCACCAAGCTGGTGGGGGCTGGAGACATGAAACAGGAAGAGAGGCTGACATAACGAGGCCTGTTCAGGTTTAAGCTGGAAAGGCTAAGGGGAGATCTTGTTGCTGTCTAGAACTACCCAATGGGAGCACGATACAAAGAAGATGGAGCAAGGCTTTTCTCTGATGTGCACAGCAAAAGGATGAGAGGGAATAGACATAAGTTGGAACTTGCAAAATTCCAATTATGTATGAAGAATTTTAAATTAACTTTAAGTGATGAGAGTGATCAAATACTGGAATGGGCTGCCCAAAGAGGTTGTGGAAGCACCATCTTTGGAGGTTTTTAAGACTTGACTAATCAAGTCCCTGAGCAACCTGCTCTAGCTGACCCTGCTTTGAGCAGGGGCTTGGACTAGATGAACTTGTCGTCCCTTTCAAACCGAATTATTCTGTGATTCTGTGAAAGGGTTTCTTCTCCTTGCTTTGCATTTTCTTTAAAAGAATATTCTGATCTTTCAACTGTGATAATCTCAGGGCAGAATTAATGTCAATGGCCACATCTTTCTGCTTAAGACACTCCAGGAAGAATTGCCCAAATGTGTAGAGTGACCCATGTTGGCAAGGCTCCAGGCAAATGACTAGGCTGCTGGCTATACCTTACCCTGAGGTTAATCTAACTGACCAAGATATAGAAAGCTACTGTACAAGACATAAGAAATTGCTGGATATTGCAAATAAGAGTGTGGGAATCTGACAGAACCTGCAGATAGTGCTGTGCAGGATGGCTGGATTTCATAGCTGGTTAAGGGGGAATTTTGTGAGAAATGACCAAGATTGACAGTGTGTTGGAGACTTTTTAGGGACTAGATTCTTGAAAGGCCAACAACTCCTAGATAACCCTACCAGTAACACTATATAAGTCCAAGGTCAGATAACAATATCAGAAATACAAAATTTAGGTCTGGATGTAGCAGAACTGTGAGCACTGGATAAAAAGTACCTAGAGGTGATTTGTTTATTTGGAAGGGGACTGGAGTGGAGAAATGGAAGTACATGGCTGGCAAACAGGAGAGTCAAGAAATGGGAGAGTGAATATGACGAATCATGTAATTAGGGCTGTCTAAGGGTACCATTGGGTAAACCTGGGTTTCATTTTAGCAATGTACATCAGGACAATAAACCAAACCTGTTTTTCTGATGATACCACAGGAGCCAGATCTGCTTCCACGAAGAGTAGAACCACTATGGGAGAGAGGTACCTCCCATGTCTAAAAGGGGAACACCCAGCACTGATGGACTGAGAATTCTGGTATCATCGTGCCCGCTCTTATTTGAGGATCAATGGCACTAGCAACTATACACCACTTCCTCGCACGTATCTGCTATGTTCTTATCCCTCTTTGCTTTATCAAGTGTGCCTAGTGTGTATGGCATGTAACCTGTGTCTCTACTGAGTCTGACATAGTTGGCTTATTACCAAGACATAATTTTGACTTTTGAGATTATTCAGGTTCAAAATTCATAAAAAGAATGGGATCTGTGTCACAGACCATATGAGTGTTATCTTCATTGTTTCACACAAAGCGTGTCAGTTGCATTCGCTCCTTGTGGATGAATGTTGCCCTCTTCCAGCAATAACATGTATAGGTATTCTGAATATCTTTAAAGAAACGCTGAAAAAATGAATACATATAATCCTAATGTGGTCTGCACTACATTTTCTAAAGGAGTTAATGCAGGGAACTTTTCCCCTATATTGAACCCACGTTTTTGCCTCCCATTAAAGCACAGCCCAGGATTCAACATATTCTCCTGGTGGACAATCAGCAATTGTCATTAAGAATAAAACTCAGGAATTAAATTATTCAACAAGCTAGCTGTTCTATAGGACAGAAGGCCCAGCTTTGGCACTATGTGTTAATCAAAACTGATGAAGAGGGATGATGTTTAGCAAGATATCCATATTCATAGGTCAGAGCTGTGGGAGAGCAGAGGTAAGAGGCCCTTACCGTGAAAGCTGGCACGAGCTCTGATTCATGTTGGTCATACTAAAAACAAAACAAAACACAGAAACGAACTTCAGATGAATGAAAAGAATGTCACAGACATAAGGCAGGTCCTGCTTATATAGTGGTGTACATCCCATGTTTCACATTTCAAGGCAATGGTTTGGAATTAAGGTCATTGAAGACACACATCTGACCAAATAAGAGTAGGTTTTTTCCCTATAATAGGTTTATAACATAATATAATATAATGTAATGTAATGTAATATAATATAATAATAATAAAATAATATACCTATTTTAATTGTGTACTTCCTTTAATTCAAGTTACTCCTAACACATCCATGCACATGCGTGTGCACACGTGCACACACACACACAGAGTTTAAATAATTCAAAATGCAGCTGTACTAATTTCAAAGGATTTACTTCTGGCTTATAGCAAAATAAAAGGTCCTAGTGGTCCTCTCTTTGTATTTGCATTATCTTATAACAGCAGCCCCAGATCTAGAAATATAATTAGTTGTCCAGAGTGTTATTTGCATAAGAACATGACACAGGCTAACTACCTTTAGATCCCTAAGTATGGGATTAATAGACTTTGGCAGGGCCCACTTCTTTGTAATGATTACAGAGGACACCTAGATGACTTTCTTAGAAATATACAGACAACTTTTAGGTGTCTAAACCAGGTGGGATTATACTGTCTTTTTATTACATGATTTTAGAGGAGCTGGATCAATCAATTTGTATTTCCCTCTTCAGAGTCCCCATGTTAAATCTCTGGAATCTGAGTCTGTTCATGCAGCTCAAGACATTCACAGTAGAAATGTCTGCATCTTAGCTGGTCACTGCAGGATGATTTATCCTGAAATGGAGATAAGCACTTCTACGGCATGTCTCTTCTGCTTAAGAATTAGTCTTAACAGATGAGTATTATCCTAGTGGCCTAGAATGACACACATGTGGCATCTTGAAAGGCAGGCAGAATGAAACTCAGTCCCTTACAGTGATATACCCTCTTCAGAGGAGGTTGTGGGTTCCTGGTTACTGTCTGGGGAGAACGGGTGATGGTACCTTGGACAGAATAAGAAAGCAATGAGTCAATGATAAAAACAATAAATCAAACCCTCCTCAACCCTCTTTATGACTGAAACTGTAAAACAAGTCTAAGAGAACACATATTTGTGGGACCAAACTGGTGATGGGGGTGCGCAAAGCCCAGTTATTTCAAGAGAGCTGTCTAGCCTGGTGTTACCTGCAGATCTATTCACTCTGAAGATCTGCGGGTGATTTAATTTACATTTTATGAGGCCAAATATTATTCCAGCAAACTCTGCATTCCCAAATATTCCCACTTGATCTCATGCCAGGCCCCAGGGCACTGAGCACATACTGTCAAAGCATCACTGTAGCAGGCTACTACAGGGACATGCAAACCAAAGGAGACCAGGCTAACCATTACACAGGATAAATACAGCTAAATCTACTCCACAGAGTACTAGCTCTATGCCAGGATCCTTCTCTTGGTCTGGAGTCCAGTGGTATGTAAACATGAAAATAAACACTTGTGCTCACAGGAATACACATAGGCCAGTTTCACAGAAGAGATGAAAATGTCCACACTTGTTTATTTTCATCTTTTGAATATAAAAAGGGCTCAGGAATTTATCTTTGTATAAACGCTTACATCGTACCTGCCTAAGTATCGCTAGAAGAAACAACACCCAAGCTGGGCAAGAAAAATACATACTAGTTGAGAATCATTATCAAAGGTTAAACACCCACCAAATTGCTCCAGTGATTCCTGCTGTCACTAGAATAGCCAGTCCATGTAATTTTGTGATTGCCATGTTGTTGGTGTTGCAAAAAAGATTGTGAACCCTGGAATGACAGTAAAGTGAAAAACCCACACAGAAGATACTGTAGTTATTAAATGTTGAATAAGCCTCCTGTTTTGGGCAGCAGGTCTGGACACAATACAGAGAAAAATCATTCTTTCTAGAGGGAAGGTTTTACATCTAGGTATTTATAATAGGTACTACATGCTTACAACGGATATTCCACAGACTGAGTTCATTTTAACATGGTAGTACAGTGTACAGTTTTATTAATGTACAGAATTCTCAGTTCAGATTTTCTCTGGATCAGGTTTTCTTCTTTTCCTGGCCAGTGCCTACTCTGCTGTTTGTCGTCTCTGCTCCAGTCTCTCATTCATCTTTTCTTCCTGTCTAGCTCTCCTTTCTGACCTGAATTCCTTGGGTTTTCTACTGTCTCTTACCTGTGCAGTTCTCTTCTCTTTCTAAGTTAACGATTCCAATCCATTTCTCTAGGTCATCTTCTCTTCTCTATCCACTATGTGGCTGTTCAAAATTGTGGTTCAGCCAAATCTTCCATTGTGTCAGCCTTATGAAAAGACTCTTCATAGCATTCTTTGTTTGTCCATATTACCTTCCCCTGCTCTTCAGCACCCCTTCCACCTGTAACCACCATCATTAGCCACCATGCCCTAGCCCCAACCTACTCCCCCCACCCATACTACTCACCTATGGTGCTTTCAGTCCCTTCACTTCAGCAGCTTCTGCTCTCTTCCACTTCTGCTTGGTCTCTCCTCACACATCTGCTGAACCAGTATCAGCTCAGCAAATCCTTCCCATATGTCAACCATGTGTCAGCAGCTGGGCTTAGGGCCAAATGACAGGCCTCCACCCAAGTTCTTTACTTTATGTGGGAGTGCTGCCTCCTGAGTAATGGGGAAACAACAGGAAATTTGCAACAACCACTTATTCCCTAACACTGCAACACTCAGATTTCTGATGAGCAAGAAGGTGACTGCCTAGACTTCTGATATGGAGATTTTTTGTTAGAATGGGAGCCTTTTTGTTAAGAGTTATTTGTCCTAGATGCAAATACTTTTAATGTAGACATTTCCAACTGCACTGAACTTAAGACACATTTTTGTAGTCACAGGAGAGAAATAAACATTTTCATAGAATCACAGAATGGTTTAGGTTGGAAGGCACCTTAAAAATCACCCAGTTCCAACCTCCCTGCCACGGCCAGGGGCAATTCCCACTACACCAGGTTGCTCAAAGTCCCATCCAACCTGGTCTTGAACACCACCAGGGATGGGGCATCCACAAATTCTCTGGGCAACCTCTTCCAGTGTCTCACCACCCTCACAGTAACGAAGTTCTTCCTAGTAGCTAATCTAAATCTACCCTCTTTCAGTTTAAAACTGTTACTCCTCGTCCTGTCGCTACACTCCCTGATAAAGAGTCCCTCACCACCTTTCCTGTAGGCTCCCTTTAAGTACTGAAAGTCTGCAATAAGCTCTCCCCAAAGCCTTCTCTTCTCCAGGCTGAACAACCCCAGCTCTCTCAGCCTGTCTTCGTGGTCCTTCCTTGGACTCGCTCCAGCAGGTCCATGTCCTTCTTATGTTGGGGGCTCCAGAGCTGGACGCAGTACTGCAGGTGGGGTCTCACCTGCCCTGACCCAGGTGCAGGACCTTGCACTTGGCCTTGTTGAACCTCATGAGGTACACATGGACTGCCCACTGCTCCAGCCTGTCCCTCTGGGTGGCATCCTGTCCCTCAGGTGTGTCAACTGCACCACTCAGCTTGGTGTCATCTGCAAACTTGCTGAGGATGCACTCAATCCCACTATGTCATCGAGGAAGATATTAAACAGCACTGGTGCCAGTAATGACCCCACTCATCACTAGTCTCCACTTGGTCATTGAGCTATTGACTGCAACCCTTTCAGTGAGGCCATCCAGCCAGTTCCTTATTCACCAAGTAGTGCATCCATCAAATCTGTTTCTCTCCCATTTAGAGACCAATGTCAAACACTTTGCCTAAGTCCAGGTAGATGATGTCTATTGCTCTCCCCTTATCCACCAACTCTGTAGCCCCACCACAGAAGGTCACCAGATTTGTCAGGCATGACTTGCACTTGGTGAAGCCATGTTGGCTGTCACCAGTCACCTCCTTATTTTCCATGTGCCTTAGCAGAGTTCCCAGGAGGATCTGATCCATGATCTTGCTGGGCACAGAGGTGAGAGTGACTGGCCTGTCATTCCCCGGGTCTTCCTTTTTTCTCTTTTTGACAATGGGGGTTATGTTTCCCCTTTTCCAGTCTGCATGAACTTCACCAGACTGCCACAAATTTTCAAATATAATGGAAAGCAGCTTGGCAACTTCATCTGCCAGTTCCCTCAGGACTTGTGGATGGATTTCATCAGGTCCCATGGACTTGTGTACCTTCAGGTTCCTCAGATGGTCTCATACTTGATAGTGACCTACAATGGGCAGTTTTTTATTCTCATAACCCCTGCCTTTGCCTTCTGCAACATGGGCAGTGTGATTAGAGCCATTGCTGGTGAAAACCGAGCTGAAAAAGTCATTGAGTAACTCAGGCTTCTCCATATCCTGGGTGACTAGGTCTCCTGTTTCCTTCTGGAGAGGGCGCACATCTTTCTTAATCTTCCTTTTATCATTAACCTACTTACAGATGTTTTTCTTGCTGTCCTTGATGTCTCTGGCAAGATTTAATTCTATCTGGATTTTAGCTTGCTTAACCTGATCCCTGCTACTCAGATAGTTTCTCTGTATTCCTCCTAGGTTACCTGTCCTTGCTTCCACCCTCTGTACACCTCCTTTTTAGTTTTGAGCATGTATAGGAGCTCTTTGTTCATCCATGCAGGCCTCCTGGCTTTTTTTGCCCAACTTCTTTCTTGGGATACACCGCTCCTGAGCTTGGAGGAGGTGATCCTTGAATACTAACCAGCTTCCTTCCTTCCTCCAGTATCTTATCCCATGGAACCAAACCAAACAGATCCCTCAAGAGGCCGAAGTCTGCTCTCCTGAAGTCCAGGGTAGTGAGCTTGCTGCATGCCCTTTTCACTGCCCTAAGTCTCTTGAACTCTACCATTTTGTGATCACTGCAGGCAAAGCTACCCTTGAGCTTGACATTCCCCACCAGCCAACTGTGTTGGTAAAGACAAGGTCCAGCATAGCTCCTCTCCTCATTGGTTCCTCTACCACTTGGAGAAGGAAGTTGTCATTGACGCATTCCAAGAACTTTCTGGATTGCCTGTGCCCTGCTTTTTTGTCCCTCCAACTGATATCAGGGTGGTTGAAGTCCCCCATGAGGACCAGTGCCTGTGAACGCAATGCCGCTCCTATCTGTCTATAGAGGGCAACACCCCCTCCTCATGTCCCCTGCTTCTCCTTCCCCAAAAGCCTGTATCCCTCCATTTTAACAATCCAGTCCTTGGAGCCATCCCACCATGTCTCTGTGATGCCAATGAGATCATTGCCCTGGAGATATATCTCTGCCTCCTCTTGTTTGTTCCCCATGCTAAGTGCTGTTGCATAGAGGCACTTAAGCTGGGTCCCATTTGAAGCTGACTTACTTCCTTTGTGCTGCTCTCCAGGTGGCCTTCCTTTGAGGTGTTTTACCTGTGTTTCCCGTGAGCTCCTATTCTCTCTGGAGCTCCTGGCTCATCTGCATAAGACTTCGAGTGTTCTGCAGTGTACACAGCACATCTCAGAGCAACAGGCTGAGGGCTCTTGCTAGTGCCCCATCCTCAAACCTTGGTGTGTAATCCCTTGGCTATCACGGACAAGCCTGATAATAGCCTATTCCTCCATCAAGTCTAGTTTAAAGCTCCGTTAATGACCCCCACTTGCTCATGAGCAAAGACCCTCTTCCCTCTTTGATAAAGATGAACCCCATCCGACGCCAGCAAGCCTGGTGCTGTGTAGGCCATCCCATTGTCAAAAAAACCAAAACTGTGTTGGTAACACCAGCCACGGAGCCATATATTAACAGACTAAGTCTGTTTCTTCCAGTGTCACTGCTTGTAACTGGAAGAAGAGAAGGAAAGATAACCTGCGCCCCAGATTCCCTTACTAACTCTCCCAAGGCCATGAAGTCTCTTTTAATCACCCTTGGGCTACATGTTGCCACTTGACCGTCACCCACATGGAAGAGAAGGAGTGGGTAATAGCCTGAGGGATGTACCAGGCTGGGAAGTTTCCTAGTGATGTCCCTAACCTGGGCCCCAGGGAGGCACCAGACTTCCCTACAAGGAGGGTCTGCTGGGCATATTGGACCCTCTGTTCCCCTCAGAAGGGAGTTTCCCACAACTATAATACATCTTTTCTTCCTCTCGGAGGTGGTGTAAAACAGGGGGTAGGCCTTTCCGGTCCTGTCAACTTCTCTAGTGTAGTTGGACCATCTTCCACATCATCCATTGACTGGCCTTACCTCATCCAGAGCCTCATACCTATTGTACAGAGGCACCTAAGTAGGCAAGGTGAGCAAGGAGGGGGTTCTCTTGCGACTCCTAGCACGGACTTGCCTCTGTTCACAGCTTTCCATTTGGCCACCACCTTCAGCCTGGTGGGGGGAGGATATGGGATCCCCTTTATCTTGTTTTTTTTCTGGTGTCTGTCCCTGTTTCTCTCTCAGAGAGGTCAGAGCATGATCCTACCAGTCTATTTCTTTCTCACACTCCCTGGTACTCCTTAGCCTTTCTACTTCCCCTCTTAGCTCTGCCACCAGGCCGAGCAGATTGTCCACCTGGTCACACCTCGTGCAGGTGTCATCTCTGCTACTGTCCATTAGCCGTGTAAAGTTGTGGCACTCCCTGCAGCCTGAGACCTAGGTGGCTGCATGTTTCCATGGGACCTCTCTCTGTGTGGCTACATCTACTCTGGCAAGTCCAGAGGACGTAGCTTTCTGCTGGGTGGAAACCATGGCTAAGCTCTCTCACCAGCTGAACTCCCCTCCTGAGCTGGCAGAGCTTTCTGTGGCCCTTGCAGTGAGCCCTTCCACGTGAACTGCCAGGCAAACTGCCACGCCATGCCCTGGCTGTTTGCCCATCCTGGTCACTGCACTCCTGGTCACCACACTCCCTTGTGCTGCCTTTTAGGCGAGTGGGGCAGCCACTGTTGCTTCTGGCCCCATCCCCACCTCGCCAGTCACCCTCGTGCCAGCTGCTGGCTCCCTGCAGGTCTATGCACTGCCCTGACCTTTCCCCACCACAAAAAAGCTCTGGAAAAGCCCCTGCCTCCCACGATCACCAGGCTCCACTGTGGATGTGCTTGCATCGGAGCTGTTCGTCTCGGCGAGTGACCTTTTCAGGACATAATTTAATCTTAAGGGGGTCCTTTATAGTCAGTACCCTAGGGTCACCAGAGCTAATGGATACCTAAGATGGTAGATCCATTGTCTGTGTCTTTCTCTTCATTCACTGAAGGAAAAGCAAGTTGCCTATGAAGAATGATTCAGGTCCTACACAAGATGAATCTGTTCTGTTGGTGCCAGTCTGTTCAGTTCCAGTGATCGTACAGAAAGCATGCAGCTGATACGAATAGCATTACAACAGCTGGATGGATAACAACTGCGGTTTTTTGAGTGAACTACAAATAATGCAGGGAAGCTTGGACTGAGAACGGTAACTGTGAGTTACCTGCTGCTTTTCAGTATTTTTGGGTAGGCTCAGACTAGTAACTGGGGTTAGTCGGTAACTTGAAGTAAAGTTCCTTATGCCTACCTTCACATCATGAGCTATTCAGCCAGACTACAATATGTTTACTATCAATGGAGATAATGATAAAATTCTAGGGAGTCTTCATGTGACCTACTTCCATTCATCTATCTGAAAATTATGTGACTGAGATCCTCACCCTTAACTATTAAAAGAATCAGACTGTAAGGTTAGGTATATGTTTCTATGCTCTACGTGCTTAAAATGAAGTGAGATGAAGCTTACAACTAATTTAAATTGCTAGGAGACATAAAATCTAAGAGGAATAATGAAAGATGTAAGCTAAAGAAATGGTAGGGGAATGATAACAAGAAAATAACGCATAAAAGTGGAGTTAAGTGGCTCACACATGCAAAATGACCTAATGTCTTGCAGAGTTCTCTTGCACCTATGTTGTTACTATTTACATCCTGAAGGAGTTTTAATTAAACAGAATGCTGGGAAGCAGGAAAAGGGGATGAGAACAGGTCACAATCAGACTTACAAACACTCACCTTTCCAGAATTTCACCCTCCCGTTTTGGTCTCCAGGCATTCAAAAATACTATGTCCAAAGTTCATTATTT
This sequence comes from Larus michahellis, assembly GCF_964199755.1. Taxonomy (NCBI): domain Eukaryota; kingdom Metazoa; phylum Chordata; class Aves; order Charadriiformes; family Laridae; genus Larus; species Larus michahellis. The sequence continues at coordinate 8,719,255 of NC_133913.1, read as the reverse complement.
ATGACTTTAATTATGTTTAGTACAACTCTGAATGTCTGTCCATCACTGCAGATATGGGCACGTATGCCATCAGTGCATCAATGAACACAACAAACACAAAGTCTCTTTACAAGTATGCTATTAATAACACCCTACCCTGAGTAATCTGTGGTCACCCAGACCAAGTGTTACATAGTTAGTTGGCTCTGCATTGGACAGGATTAAACCCATATGAAGTTAATTGCTACATACAAATCACATCATAACATTTCACCCAGGTCTTCCCTGGGGTCTGTCAGGTCCCTGTGGCTCTTTGAGATTTCTCTTTGACAAAAGTACAAGTTGTGTTACAGTCCAGAAAAATGTTGTTTCACTTGCATGAAAGAGAGTGTATGAATTCTGTGTTCTGTAACTGCATGAAGCATGCAGCTGTGTTTAATGGGACAACCCAAGGTTTCCTTGGACCAAGTCAGAAATTGAAGTTATTTGCCAATTTCAGGCCTGCCTGAAAACTTAACTGTTGTCTCATCTAGAGTGCTTCACTGGCCCTTTATTACTTTTGTTTGCCCATACTTTGAAATAGAAGTTGGACTAGACTGAGAATTCTGGTCTCTAAAGGAGCTTTGTACCATTTAAAAAATTTGTTTTTGACAACTTTGAACTTTAGCTCTCACTCAGGCCCAGACTTCCTGACTGTCTGCCTGGCTTACGCATATTTGCACTCTACTTCTAATGAGAAATAGATTTTCAGAGATGAAGACTTAATTTCTCAAACCAGTAGGTTTTCCAGCAGCACAAAACTGAAGTGAATGTGTAGACACACATAGGTGATGGGACACATCTGCTTTATTTTAGTCATTGAAGAAGGGAACAGATGGTTAGTGCCTTGGGTATCCAAGGTAACTACATGGGCCTGGCAGGTACAGCTCAGAAAATACAAAACATCAGCTAAGAACATCCAGCAGTATTTGAAGAGACACGCATTTTGGAAAATGAATCCCAAACAATCTGGCTACTTTTGAATGAGGTGAAGCATTTTGCAGCCTCTTATCTATTGATTCCCTCCCCATTGACTGTAATGGGAGTTCAGACATGTAGTTCACATATTGCAGTATTATTTAGGTGTATTAGTCTTTGATCTGAATCATACTCTGAATTTGTTAGGCACGTGGTGGGAGCTGAATTTCCCTTCTGAATGGTGTCTCTCACACCTACAGTATTACTGAAACTTAATGCTTGGGCACCACTTTCTCTGTGCAACCTCAAGTCTTTTTCAAGGCCAATATAATCACTGCTTTATATAGATGCTTTATATATAATTTATATATTATTCCTCTCACACCCTCTCTGTATTATATTCAATAGCAGTTCTTCCGAAGATAGTGAAGATATTCACATGGTAAAATCTGCCACTTTCAGTGGACTAAAATATATAAAAAAACATTCAGTATAATTTTTACCCTGAGAACCTTCACGTGCCATTAAGGATTCTCAAAATTAAGCATGGAAGTTACCTTTATATGTCACCTGAGAGTGATACATTATTTGAAGGGAGGTACCTGAAATACTCTAATTAATCACCCTTTCTTATTAACTTATTTTCAGTCAATATTCTAGGGTACTATAAGGTAGTTTGGGAATTTTTAAAGTTGATATTTGAATGTGTAAACATCATTTTTATTTTCTCTTTTTGACATCCTTTTAACTCATGGACTTTTCAATTATGGTTTGTATTCAATACCATGCTAAGATGACACAGGCTAGGTTTTTCTTGTACTGCTTAGTTCAGGGGCTATACTGGAAACCAAGTTACCTGCCTTAGCTGTCATCGTTTACCACAGCTTAAATTAAATGCCACAAGTTTCATGAAAGGTGCCTACACCAAGTTGCTAAAATAGTGTTGAGGAGTCCCACATACAGTGCAAGCTAGGAAATGTGAAAGCCATGCCTAGAGATAAAATTATATTTTATATTCTGTCACTTTATTATTTGGCAGCAGTTATGTACTTGTAATGAAACATGCAAGTTATGCAATTAGAATAATTCTACAAACAGAATCTGTATGCAAAAAAAAAAATCAAAATCGAAGTAGATATTTTGAAACTCAAAGACAAATATACAATGAAATCAATAAAATATCTATTTCTTTTTCTGTGGGAATTTTTCTAACATTTCATAACGTTGATGGAGTTTTTTTCTTAATGATTTCTATGAAAAATATTTTGTGAAGGACAAAGCCTGAACATCGTTCTAGAAAGGCAGTTGATTATTGGACATGAATGTGCAGGAATAGGTCAAAAAAGCTTGTTTGAAACCTCACTAAGTGGAAAAGAAGAATATACATCAAACTTCAGGTATATTGTGATAAATCAAGATGAATTCTATCAAGTAATGGAGAAGCAAATTGATGGATGGGAAGTAAAAGACACTTTATGGAAGGTCTTGTGTGGCATGGGTGCTGTCTCCAGAGTTTCATTCTGGGTCACTAATATAATACTTAGAAGATAATCTTGCAACTGAATTTGTCTGAACCCTATGAATGTCTAATAAGACTTCTACTTTCACAGAAATTAAGGTTATGGTTTCGTGTAGACATCAGTGGTTAAGGATTGCTTTTCCTGAGTCAATCTGCACGTTAAGCTAAAATCAATGAATGCTGACACTGTGTGAATGTAAAAGAAGGTGTTTCTACCAAACACACATACATCATTCCTGACCAGTAGAGAAGGCAATAAACATTATCACCTTATCTTAATGTATTATTTTGGTACGCATCAAAGAACACAATTGCATTCTGACCTTGATCCAACTTAATATGAAACTGGAATTCAAAGAACTTTAGGCACCAAATAGATAGTTATGTCAGCTTTCTTCACACGATTCAGTAATTCAGATAAAATCAGTCATTTTAGATATCTGTCATAGAAAAACATGAACCATGACTAAGAAGTTATGTCTTCTCTTCATTAACTTCAAATAAAACTTTGGGAAGTAGCTGAGATTTACAGAACAAATCTTTACTTTTGAGGGGAGAGGGTTAATCTACACAGTTTAATTTCCATTTTAAATGGTAAATGAGCCTGCTGATTTTCAAGTGTCTCTTAACATCTTAGTAGGTCTTAGTAGGAACCTCTCTAGTTTCTCCACATTTTCCTTGAATTGGGGGAATGCCAAAACTGGACACAGCAATCCAAGTGGAGCCTCCAATAGAAAGGACCTACCTTAATTGCCTATTTTAATTGTTGAATCTGGTCTTTGATATGGCTTAAATTTTTGTTGCAATCAACAGAGGTGGAGTAGCAACAAACTAAGAGTTATTAAACTTCTGATAAGCATAGTAGTCAAATCACCTAGTATAGGCATCATGAAACTGCATAACTAATAAAAGGTAATGGCCTAGATTAATTCTGGTGATATCTGCAGTCATACACACACACACACAAAACACACAAAGCCCCATATTTTTCTATGAACAGCATGAATCTCATTCTCTCAGTAAGCAAAATAGATCTTCATCTCAAATCTGAATAGTGTATTTGATAAAAGTCTATGTAATTTTAAGCGAATCTCAGGAATTTAGATTTTAGTTCTCAGAAAGAGTTCTGGGCTGTGTACTAACTCTAGTATAAGTAAAGTATTTACTGGATGCCTCCAGCTCTCTCCATTGATTATTATATTTGATCCAGACTGATCTAAGTCTGTCGTCTCCTGGGAACCATCTTTGACATCCATCCTGCATAGCGTTAGCCTGATGACAGGTTACATTCATGTTACATGGCACCTCAGGCTACATGGACTCCTTGTGATTCTGAGGAATTTATTTTCCTTGGTGTTCAATTCGAAAAACCCTGTTAATGACAGGCTTGTACTGAACTTAGTTATGTTTTTCAGCATGATGTTAGTTGTGTATCCTGTGAAGTGGCATGAGGGAACAAAGACTGATGATACAGTGCTTGAGGACTGCAGGCCAGAAAAATCTTGCCCATACTACCTACAGCAATCAGTAATTAGAGGAAACTAGCCATGAAGTTACATTTTGACCTGGTCTAAAGGGATGCTAGTTGGCTCTGGTACAGCTAAAAGACAAAGAGGTTATGAACTAACAAAGAAGGAGTCTCTTACACAAAGACATTCCCTTACATGGATAGTTAGGCCTACTCATGTTTTAGATGTGGCAGGGTAGCCTTCCTTCTCTCCAGAAAGGTTTAAGTCTTGCCAAAGGTCTTGGGTGAGATCTGCCAGACCCACACATGTTTCTGAAATGGCCACAAAACATGAAGGTGTAGATAAATTAGCTCCATTTGCAGGGTGATATGCTTTGTGAAAACACAGTTAGTTGATCACGTAGGCACAGTAACAGACAATTACTCAGCTTATTCACACTATATAGTTTTGGGTAACTTCCTGAAGAACCTCTGTCAGTAGCTTGTTCATAAGAAGAATCACTAGTAGATAACTGAGGAATACTGACCTCCAGAAAATGTTTCACAACCGCTAAGTTAGGTTATTGTTTTGTTTCATGAACTGCAAGTGCTGTAGAGAGAGCCTCAGAAAGCTAGAATTAATACTCATGAGTTTTCTTCTTGGGTACCTCAGTTATACAAAGGCAAAGTAAACAGTGAAATCCCATGAGTAATTACTTATGCAATCTTATACTGAACTGTTTTTTAAGAACAGGTAAGAAGCAATTACGTCAGTATGTTTTGCAGAACTCCCACCACTCAGGTTATGTTTTTTCAACGAAATCATGGAGAAGGGTTGTTTTCCCTAACTAGCCCATGAATGGGACCACAAGCACTGCTGAAGTGGTGGGAAGGTAAGAGGAAAAGGAAGTTTTTCACTGTTATTCTTCTTCGTGAATTTTTGTAGGATAATCACCTTCTTCTAAGGAGGAATTAATCCACTGGCATTTCAACATCTACAGCATACATAGGAACTACGCTGAGCAACGCGTCTAGGCATCTTAGCTACTTGTTAACATGGACTTATAGAGACAAGGAAGAGAGAAATAGAAATGGCTATGGAATGATGCATCTGACCTACTTTAGACCTTTTCCTCTCAATGAGAACAGTATTACCTGGAAATGCCTGTATATCTATATTCCCTAGAAAGAAGACAAGCTGAGTATATCGTATGCTAGATAACTAAACTGATAGCCATCTAAATTTCAGTAGATGAATCCCAGCTTCTCAGTATAGTCTTCTGATGTTAAGATAGCTCGGGTATTTACTCCAGTTCAAGTGACAGAGAAATGTAAGCATTGTATTTGACTTAGGAGAATCACCATCACTCTCTTATAATTGCTTATTTGTGGACTTGACTGTTGTGTAAGATGAACAATTTGAAATTTAAAATGCTCATATATCCCCAGTTTTATAGAACTAATACTGGCCAGGTAAAGAAGTACTGAATGCATGTACTATGGAGACAAATCGGTTAATGATTATTTTGCACTGACTAAGAGAAAAAGACAAAATTTTGCAGCTTCTCCTTAGACCTGTGAAATTTCTCATGGTAGTAATAGCTAACAGTAATATGGTTAAAAAGTTAAATGAGTTTGCACATTATAAGTCATCAATCATAGTTTATATTACTGCTTCTGAAGCTATAAAAGGTTTTAAATGAACTGTATCTGGACTGGTGTTTCAGTGTCAATGAATTCTTTTATGAAGATGAATGTTCTTCCATCACTGAAAACCTAGTTTATTATATGCTTTTCTCTGATAATTCTGGGTAAGGGCGGAAGAGGTGGGTTGTTTCATTGCTTTTAACGCAAAATAATATTTATACAATTTATGTGTAAAGTAGAACTTTAAAACAAGATGAAAAAGCATTTCTTATCTTAGATTAGAGGATGGTAAGGTTAAAGGGGATAAATGTGCATTTTCCTATTTAAGAAATGTATTTTCCTTTCAATTTCACCTGTGGAAATTGAGAATTATATATGAAAGTTGTCTTGTGAGCTTCTTTAAAAAGGTGGATAGAGAAATGGAAAAACAGTGGATGGGAGGCAGAGAAACATAGAGAAATACATTCCTCCAAAATGCAATTCATCTTCCTGGACAGATTTATCTAGAATATCACATATTGCTCTCTGGAAAAGCCTGTTTCATTTAGTGAATATCTTGAGGCTTTCTATGCTAGAAAAATGTAGTGTGGACAAAGCTCTACTCTAAACAGTGAAAGAATGACTTGGTGTTGCAGAACTAAGCGCAATTGCCTAAGTCACGAAGATGCATCCTGGATATCCAGTATCCCCTGCAAGAGAGAACTGGGCATCCACCTGGACATTCAACACCCATGGATTTCAGTAATAATCTAGGCCACTAATTATGAACCAGATTTCAAAATATCATATTGAATTTGCTTTTATATTGTCAAAGTGGTATACGATCTGAATGAATAATGTTGTTCATTTTCTCCCTCTCTTTAACTTTTTCCTTTTTTATCATTATTAGTATTCCTTTTTATCACTATTATTATTCCTTTTTTCTTTTCAACTTGCCATTTTATGTTTTCTTCCTCTGCAGTTTTTACCATTACTTCTTTGATTTTAAAAGTATTGCATATTTTTTCTCTTTTACTGTTTCTACCTTTTCTCTGAAGCTTGATACTATGCCCTTTGCCATGAAACACAAAAACAGCACAAAATTCCAGGAATTTATCCTCTTGGGATTTCCAACTATCATGGAACTTCAGATGTTGCTCTTTGTGATATTCCTGGTGGCCTACATGCTGACTATCTTGGAAAATACACTCATAATTATCTTGATAAAGATCAACCATCAACTTCACAAGCCCATGTATTTCTTTCTCAGCAACCTCTCCTTCCTGGAGGCTTGGTATATCTCAGTCACTGTCCCCAAACTGCTAGTGAATTTTCTTGTTGAAAGCAAGAATATATCTTTTGGAGGCTGTATGACCCAGCTTTATTTCTTCAGCTCCCTTATTTGTACTGAGTGTGTCCTCCTTTCTGTCATGGCTTATGATCGTTATGTGGCCATCTGCAATCCCCTGCGCTACCCAGTCATCATGAACCACTGGCTCTGCATTCAACTAGCCACATGCTCCTGGCTCATTGGCTTCTTGGCCTCCATGCTGAAAGTATTTTTCATCTCTCAGCTGTCTTTTTGTGGCTCCAATGTCATCAACCACTTCTTCTGTGACATCAGCCCCTTGCTGAACATATCATGTGCTGACATGACAATGGCTGAAATAGTGGATTTCATCCTGGCCTTGCTTATCTTGCTGGTTCCCCTCTCTGTCACGATTATCTCCTATACATGCATCATCAGTGCCATCCTGCATATCCCCACAACCCAGGGCAGGAAGAAAGCCTTCTCCACTTGTGTTTCTCACCTCACTGTAGTCATTATATTCTTTTCAGCCACTCTGTTCATGTATGCCCGGCCCAAGAGAATCCACCCTTTTGACTTAAACAAGCTGGTGTCTGTTGTGTACACTATTGTAACTCCCATGCTCAATCCCTTCATTTACTGTCTGAGGAACCAGGAGGTTAAAGGGGCTGTGAAAAAAATCTTCAGTGTTAGACAGACTGCCCCAAAGGTCTCTCAATTCATTGCTGTCCACCTTTAAGGTAGCTCCTTGTAGACAGAGTGTAAATGTGAGAGTTAGAAGGAAAGTTTTTAATATTTAGGTTGTACTTAGAACTGCAATCATCATAATGCTGGTATCTCAAGAGACTGAGGCATACATATGGCCACGTATCCACAACAAGAAATCGCCTTTCTACCTATTACCTTCAAATGATCTTTCGTCTCTGGTGAAGGCTTATGCACAATGAAGTTATTGATTTGACTCACAGGAACTCTAGAGAACAAAAAGACATGTCTAGATTATCATACACCAATGGCTCTGAGAACAGAATTGAAAAGTTCTGTTAATAGCATGTGATTCAGTTCCAGATAATATCCGACAGCTAAGGTGAGATGCATGTGCCTAACTATAGGCACATCCCTAATGTTTTAAAGACCCTGGGTATTCTGTTTGATCTACAAATGTAATGCTAAAAGGAAGAGTTTCTTCTGCAGTTCCTGTATCATAACTGCCTATACAAAAGGGGAGGTCTCAGGCATTCTACAGTATTTCATATTCTACAAGAAGTCTGTACTTAGGAACCTGAATCAATCCTCCTGGAAGAGAGTAAGAACAGAAGGAAAGAAAATGTTCAAAGTGGAATGGAAGAAGCCCAACTTCTTAAGGAAGGTTGAAATAAATACTCTAAATAAATTGAAGAATTTAAATCCTGGTCACTGTAAATAAAATAACTTTTTGTCCAGTTTGTAGGACATTTTCACTAATTTCTGTTCATATAACTTCTGCTGAAGTCACTGTGTATTAGTTTGCATGTGAATAAACATACAGTTTTTCGGGAATTTTGTGTATTTTAGGACTCAGTGGCTGCTCTCTGCTGCCTCAGTCAGCATCTGCACCACAAATTTAATTTAATCTTAGGAGTAATCTGTGGCCATTTTGCTAAACATATCACAGCACCAGATGTTAATAACACACATGGCTAGGCCCCTTTTGACCAGGCTGGCCATGCCAATGAGTAATCCCTTGATTGTGACCTACTCCATAGGCTTTTGCATCTGTTCATCCACATCTTCTGACAGTGTGTTGTGTGTGCCATTCACTGACACTTCTCTGTTCCACAACAGCAATGTGATCTTCCCAATTTCTGCTGCTATTATTTTAGAATAATACTGTGGTTAAAACACTTCATATGCAACAACATTGATGTCCCATTCAGTTACAAGCAAGATTCCTGCATTTCCAAACACAAGGTCCTGGGATGTTATGGCCTTCCTGTGTCCCTTCACTGGGCTGGAAATACTGTAATAGTTTCAAAAGTTAATCTAAAAGTTCACAATTTTTATAATACAACCAAGAACTACCTTACAGCCTGTGATGTTTATGCTTCTACATGGTACTGAATTTCTGTGCTATATGGAGAGCAGACAAAATGAGGTGAGTAAAGATACCAAGACTGGTGCAATAATTTTGGAGTATTGGGCCAATATGAGGACAAAGCAACAGGGAGGAGATGTTTCATCTTTGCATCCAAGTCAAATGGACTCTAAACTGAAACTGACTGAAACCACTGTATCACTGCTATGTTTTGTTTGAGGAAAGAACCAGTTTTCCATTGCAGAGGAGTCCTAACCTGCATTCACTAAATAGTCAATATAGACTTTATATAGAAACAGCCAGATAAATAGCACTTTATAGTGAAACACAGAGAGGTCCATAATAACAACATAGAATCATGGAATGGTTTAGGTTAGAAGGGACCTTAAGGATCATCTAGTTGCAACCTCCTTGATATAAGCAGAGACACCTCCCACCAGACCAGGTTGCTCAAAGCCCCATCCAACCTGGCCTTGAACACTTCAAGGGATAGGGCATCGACAGCTTCTCTGAGCAACCTGTTCCAGTGTCTCACCACCCTCAGGGTAAATTAGATAAACATAGAAACATAGACTTCACCCAGTATGGGCTCAGTCCAGTAGAACCATTATCTGATTCCTGATTGACAAGGTGTGTTTAATGACCTTGGAGGACAAGTTCAATTTCATCCTTACCTTTAAATATGCAGATAAATAATAAGGCTGCACAGCTGGTGGATAATCATCTCACCTAACATTATGAATGGGATTTGACTCCAGTTTTAAACATGTAAGTGGGAGCAGAAGATGTCTCAGCTTTCAGCATTATCAAGGAAGTTCTAGGACTTGAATTATTTGCAGAGTCATGGATGCTTAGTGCCTCTTGAAATGACCTTGTATACCCTGGCTGTCCTCTAGTCCTATTCCAGAAGGACACTGGCCTTACACAGAATCTATGTCATATCTACAAGTGTTGTAAGGTGCCCTGGATACTCTGGGGTGCTCAAAATAATAATAGACATCTATCCTGGACACTGAATAGGTCTCTAAAAATATAACAACAGTGTCTCGAGATCTGTTGAGATGATTAAGTATAAAAGCAGGATCCAGTTTCGTAAATACAGCCATTTGGAGCCATTTCAGTAGAATTTGTATACCTCATCTTGGCCACAGTTTACAGAGACTGGAGACTGTATTGCCCAGACCTTCATTGACTATAATCACCTCTTAGGTACTTAGGATGGGAATTTATTCTAAAGGAATGATCCACTACGCGCCATGTGGATATATATCATTCTAGTCCATTTGTTCAGGGGAATAGAGATTAATCCCCAAGACATGTCACAAAGCACTTAAGAAGCATTATAAGCATTATAATGCTTATGTATTAGTGTTTTATAATGCTTATAAAGCTTATTATATCAAATAACTTGGACTTGTTCCTGTATCACAGATATGTGATATTCATTTGTGATATCACATATGATATGTGATATTCATATGTGATATTCATTCAATGTAAATTCATTTGCAGGCTCCCTTTTGGAACTAAATAATTCTTTCTCAGCCACAACTCATTAGGGTCTGCTCCTCATAGAATAGAAAAAACTATTTTAATTTTGGCTCCTTCCTCTGTGGAACAACTATGGAGTTTTTCAAGAGCTTCTGGGTATGATGTGCTTTCAGTTTCATACCATGAACACCGTTCTGGAAGCTTGCAAAAAAGCCTTCATATTTTTTTAAACACTTTGAACTAAGCACATTCAGGCAAATTGTAAAAATACCACTATCTTCACTGTTCAGAGAAGAGCTGGGGCAGTATTCTCCTGACTGTAGACACAACAATCTGGTTTTGGCTGTTAACTAGCAGACTAACTGCTGAGAGAATTCTCTGCCTCGCTGCCTCTTTGAGGTGTCTCTTCTGGCCACAGGATTTATTTCTTGGGCCTTTTTCTATTAACTCCTGTTTTTTCCTGCTTCTTAAGGAGAGTCATGAACCTCTTCTGCCACTTCAGATCTTCAGGCACAGGAAAACTATATTCAAGCATCAGAGTATATACATCATGCCCCAAAGACAGCTCTTACTATTTCAGTACTGCAAGGCTCCCCAGTCTGGTGCAGGTGGTACTATTTTATGTTCAGAACACCAGAGTGTTCTGTTATATCTGGACTCACACAGCATTACTTAAATCACTCTAGTTTCCATTAGGGAATGAGCAGCACAATTTGGAGCAGATAGACCCTATCTTCTCTAAACAGTGAAAAAGAGGAAGTTAAAGGGGATGAAAAAAAGAGGTCACAAGTAAGTGCCTTGTTTGTGATGAGAGCAGAGCTGAGCTTATGTTAGTAATGTGTAGGACCAAGCAAATGATAGATGTAGTATGCATAATCTGATTTTGAACTCTGGGTCCGTGATGAAGTGCATAGATCCCGCAGTGTTTCACATGGCCTTATTGGACTTTCTGGAGAGAGATGATTTACTGACCATAAGATGGAATGAACTGATAGTTAGCATGTTGACAATGATGTTGATGTACATCTTGAGGGAAATAGTGAGTGTTGGTGTGTTCTTGGATCAATCGATCCCAGAGGAAGCTCTGTTAGTATTTCATGGCTTTTTCTGGGAGAGATTTAGATTTACGCCTAGCTACCCAAACTGTACTTATTCCTTTACTGAAACTCTCTGTTTACCCTGTGCTATTGCTTAATTGCCCTAATTTGCGTTGGCTCTACTGATTTATTCTCAAAATTTCCCAGCATGCATTCTGTCATTCCTGTTCTCCTCATTCCTACTGTCCCACTTCACAGATGAGAGTCAAGCATGTCTGCATGTGAATGTGAACGTATGCTAACTTCAGAATCATGGAATCATAAAACAATTTAGGTTCAAAAGGACCTCTGGAATTCCAACATCCTTCTCAGAGGAGGGCCAAAGCTGAAGATACTTCAGCTTGCTCAGTGTCATATAAGGCTGAATTTTTATTATCTCTAAGGAGATTAATATCTCATTGGGTATTCTGTCACCAGTATGGGCACAGCTTCTATCCTTACTGTGAAAATAGAATTTCTTTATATCTAACAGGAATTTCCTGTGTTCCAACTTGTTCTCTATTGCCTCTAGTCCTGCCACTGAGTACCTCCAAGAAGAGATTGTGTCCAACTTCATAAAATCATAGAATCATAGAATCATAGAATCATAGAATGGTTTGGTTTGGAAGGGACCTTAAAGATCACCTAGTTCCAACCCCTCCTGGGCAGGGACATCTCCCAGTAGACCAGGCTGCTCAAAGCTTCATCCAGCCTGACCTTTAACAGATCTCCAGCTCCTCTTGCTTATTGAGGGAGCTGGTGGAATGCATTGCTGGGCGCTCTCCATCATCTTTGAAAGGTCCTGGAGAACAGGCAAGGTGCCTGAGGACTGGAGGAAAGCCAATGTCACTCCAGTCTTCAAAAAGGGCAAGAATGAGGACCCAGGAAACTTAAAGACCAGTCAGCCTCACCTCCATCCCTGGAAAGATGATGGAACAGCTTGTTCTGGGCGTCATCACAAAGCATGTGGAGGAAAAGAAAGCTATAAGAATTAGTCAACATGGATTCACCAAGGGGAAATCATGTCTGACTAATCTGATAGCCTTCTATGATGGCATGACTGGATGGATAGATGAGGGGAGGACAGTGGATGTTGTCTGCCTTGACTTCAGCAAGACGTTCAACACAGTCTCCCACAGCATCCTCATAGGGAAGCTTAGGAAGAGTGGGTTAGATGAATGGACAGTGGGATGGATTGAAAACTCTCTGAAAGACAGAGCTCAGAGGGTCATGATTAGGGGCACAGGGTCTAGTTGGAGGTCGGTGACGAGTGGTGTTCCCCAGGGGTCGGTACTGGGTCCAGTCCTCTTCAATATACTCATCGATGACCTGGATGTAGGGATAGAGTGCACCCTCAGCAAGTTTGCTGATGACACAAAGCTGGGGGGGTGGCCGACACACCAGAAGGCTGTGCTGCCATTTAGAGAGACCTGGACAGGCTGGAGAGTTGGGTGGAGAGGAACCTTTTTCTGGTTTAGCCATTGGTACATGACTGTCATAACCCCTGCTTCAGGGCTTTTTGGTTTTGGGTTTTTTAATTTTTTTTTCCTCTGCCCTATAAAAATCAGTAGACATTAGCTAGTGTTATTTCATTGTTCAGTGTCTCAGACAAAATTTTAGACATTTTCAGAGTTTCTTACTTCTACTCTGTATGGAATCACAGAGGAAACAACAGCATCCCTCCTCTTTCAGCGATTGCTTCCACTGGGAGGCTATCTATAATTTCTGGGTCAAATCTCATGAGACACTGAAAGTAAATAAAGTGGTCGATTTATCTGTGTTCGTATAAATCATGCAACTGACATAACAGCCTAGACTTCATCTGTTCCCTATTGATCATATTCTCCGGGATCAACTAAGGCAGTGGATTCCACTCTGATTTTCCACTACAGAAGGTTGAGAACAGTTTCGTTTTTAACAGTACAGGCTGAGGTATTCTTATTTTTGAAGGAACAATCTGAGTTAGCTACAAAAAAACAGACCCAGAGCTATAATTAGCTGGCAATTATGCTGTATCTGGGATGCTATGTGTACCTTTGTATCTCAATAAGCTTTATGTTTTTATATATAAGTCTCTTCAGAGCTAACCTTAGAAATCTTTAATGGGGTCCTTCAGACATGTTTGGAGGGCTTTTATATCAAATTGTATATGTCCTTGTGGTACTTCACATTTCCCTCATGGTTCATGCGATATACATGATATAACTTTAGAAATGTATAGACATAGAAACTAAAACATTGGCAATGTAAATGTCTATCCTGTAGCTCATAACCTAACATTTCTTTATACTGGATGTACAATATGATAGCATGATTCATTTGGCTTATTTTAGACCCATATCTTAGATGAGATAGGACTAGTAGTGCCTATTTATCTCCATGAATTATAAAGTAAAAATGGTGCTTGTATTTTTATAATGAAAAATTCTGAATTAAGTAGATGAGTTTCAAACAGTTAATTTCTAGAAACTCAGAAACAAAGCACCTGAACTTTTAGTGTCTTAAGTGGTGGTGTAACATATTGCTATGAATCTAAGCCTGTCTGGTTAGGTTTCATTATATACATTTATTGCAGGTGAATAAGGTTCATCTTTCCCCTGCAGAATGGATGGCAGGAATGAAACCAGTGTCATGTATTTCATTCTCCTGGGTTTTCCCACCACTGCTGAACTGCAGCTGTTCCTGTTCTCTGTTTTACTTCTGGCTTATTTATTAACCGTGTTGGAAAATTTCCTTATCATTCTCATCATCCGAACTAACCAGAGTCTGCAAAACCCCATGTATTTCTTCCTAGGAAACCTGTCATTCTTAGAGATCTGGTATGTTACTGTCATTGAGCCAAAGATGCTCATAGATTTCCTCTCTCAAGACAAACATATCTCATTCCAGGGGTGCATGACACAGCTGTATTTCTTCGTGACTTTTGTTTGTACTGAATATATTTTGTTAGCTGTTATGGCCTATGATCGCTTCTTGGCCATATGCAAACCTCTCCGATATTCACTCATCATGAATCATCAGTTCTGTGCTCAGTTGACAGCTGGCTCTTGGATGTGTGGTTTAATCACTTCTTCCATCAAGATGAGCTTTATAGCCCAGCTCTCATTCTGTGATGTAGATAAAATCAATCACTATTTCTGTGATATTTCACCCCTACTGAATATCTCCTGCAGCGATTCCTCTTTGGCTGAGCTAGTGGACTTCATCTTGGCTCTGGTGGTCATCATGGTGCCTCTGTGTACTGTAGTCGCATCCTATATTTACATCATGTTCACCGTGTTGAAGATCCCTTCTTCTCAGGGGAGACAAAAGGTCTTTTCCACCTGCAGCTCCCACTTGACTGTAGTGATATTGTTCTACTCCACCACTCTTTTCACTTATGCCCACCCCAAGGTCATGTATACCTACAGTGCTAACAAGTTGGTATCAGTCTTGTACACGGTAGTTGTGCCACTTCTGAATCCTCTCATATATTGTCTCAGAAACAAAGAAGTCAGGTTTGCCCTGAGGAAGACCTTTACTTGCACAAGACACACCTAAGAAATCAACTAAAGACTTCTGGAGAAGATCAACTGGCAGTGCTGATTAACTAAAGTCAGGAGGTCCAGACCCTAGTCCATGCCAAAGTGAAACTCTACTATTCATGGACCCAGTAACCATATTTATTGAACTAGACCTTGATAAATCCAAGTTTGATCTATATATATACACTATGATTTTGGGTTGGGAGGGTTTTTTTGCTTATTTGTTTTCCCCCTATGATTCTACGTTGCCTACCTTTCTTAAAAGTCTTCAGCTGAATGACTGCTCCAGTTTTAAAAGGTTTGTCAATGCATGAAACTGAACCTTGGATTTTGTTTGCCCTAGATAGATTACTATGTCCAGAAAACATTGGGTGAGATTGTAAAATGCAGATATCAACATCTGATTCATTTACTCCGAGATTCTGTTATTGTTCCTGGAAAGAAATAGGCAGTGGAAAAGGATGAGTAATCTTAATTTTTTTAGATAGCTGATTTAGGATAAAATGAAACATTCTGTGAAGGAGGCAACTTTTCTAATACAGCAATAGATGGAGAATAATGTGAGTAGCTCATGTTGTCGTAGAGCTACAGCGTCACTTGGGCTCAGTTTGGTTCACACCAGGGCCCTGAATAATGTTATCATACCCAGGGCACACCAAATAATTCAAGATGAAATTCAGACAAAACTGACAGTATAGATCACTTCAATGTTTCCTTCAGGCTGCATGAGCCTTGGATCCAGCAGTATTACAGGAAGAGTCATGACCTTAAACTCTGACTCATAGCCTACAGTCCAAGTCTTCCCATTCCTTCCCAAGAAGGAGTCTGGAGACACAGCTGATGCGTCTGAGTTAAATACTGACTATTTGTGAGAAAATATGATTATCAGAAGTCTCTTTAGGTAAAAAGTTGCCTCTAAGAAATATACTCCATGCTCAGAATATCACATTGATTCAAAATGTTTAATACTCTGTAACAAATAAATAAAAAAAATACATTAAAATCTGTCAGATGAGTGCATATCTATATGACCAAGTTAAATGTAGGTTTGAAATTGTAACTGACACCATATTTTCTGATATTCTATGCTCTGTACTAGTAGGCTGCTTTTTTAGATTTTGCAGTTAATGAAACATTTAGTTTTCCAGAGAGGAAACCTTAAGACACGTGCTGGAAGCGTACTGTTGCTATGGATACAACTGATCCAAACAAGACTTTCTGAGGACTTAGCACAATTTTAAGCATAGGTGTCAAGAACAACTTGAAGTTAACCATACTGGAAAGCTATCACCAGAAATGTAAGATGCTGGCTGTATTCCAGGTATTAGCAGAAAATCTGCTACGAGAAAACAGGTAATTGACACAATATGAATATATAATACAATACAAACCATGGCATGGTAAAGAAGCCCCCCAAAAATCCAGTAGTTCTTTAGTTTTGCATTTGAGACCAAGAGCCACAGAGACAGTTAGATATATAAGCATGGGTTCCTCAAAAAAAATCTAAAAATTAGACATCTAAGTTTAGTGTCTAATTAGATATCTAAGGCTCCTTTACTATTCATGGACATGGATTGTCACCCCCAGAGTACATTTATTCTATTTATCTTTAATGTATAGATGTTATGAATCACTCTCCAGAAGTGCCTCTTTCTCTCATAGATTTTAAACATAGCCTGTAATGCCCAAATCAGGCTTGTGTGTTAGTTGTGGGTTAGCCCCAGCAGGCAGATAAGCCCCAACCATGCGCTTGCTCACTCTCCCCTCATTGAGATGGGGGAGAGAATCAGAAGGTAAAAGTGAGAAGACTCGTGGGTGGGATAAAAACAGTTTAATGGGTAAAGCAAAAGCTGCGCACACAAGCAATTCAAAACAAGGAATTAATTCACTGCTTCCCATCAGCAGGCGGGTGTTCAGCCATCACCAGGAAAGCAGGGCTCCATCATGCATAATGGTTACTTGGGAAGACAAAACGCCATACTCCAAATGTCCCCCCTTCCTCCTTCTTTCCCCCAGCTTTTATTGCTGAACATGAAGTCATATGGTACAGAATAAACCTCTGATCAGCTGGGGTCAACTGTCCCAGCTGTGTCCCGTCCCAGCTCCTGGCCCACCCCAGCCTACTTGCTGGTGGCGGGTGCAGTGTGAGAAACAGAAAAGGCATAGGCACTGTGAAAGCACTGCTCAGCAGTAACTAAAACATTCTTGTGTTATCAACATTGTTTTCATCACAAATACAAAACGTAACCCCATACAAGCTACTGTGAAGAAAATTATCTCAGCCAAAATCAGTAGTGTCAAGCCTACTTTATTCTTATTACAAGATATTGAATTAAAGCATTTATACACCAATGATCACCTAACCTATTTCTCCTTTTATTTCAGTTTTTCATATATAAAGTGAAAACCATAGCATTTCAGTACTCCTTAGCGAGCTTTCTATTGAAATATTAAATTTTGCAAGGTGTGTAACTCCTCTAATATAGTGATTTGACTACACACGTTGATTGTTTTTAAAGCGTTGATCTGCAGGTCATTGCTTTGAAATTGTGTCTACAAAACCTTTCAAATATGCTGCGAAGAGGATTATCGTCCAATTGTTATGGTTTTTTATATCCACTAATAATGATGTAGTTAGAGAACCTGAAGCAAATAATCAATTACCTATTCAACAGGGATCCCTAATTGTTCTTAGGGAAAGAGAGAACACCAACAAGTATTATACAAACACAAACCTTCTGAGAATGCAAGTTCTCTCTTGCATCTAAAAGTTTATTTCTGGAAGCTTTCCTAATAAACACTTCTGTAAATTCAAGGTTAGGTGCCTTTAAATTATTGTAGATAAATCACCTCCCACAAGTAATGTAGATATGACTAGCAGTCCAATCTTAGCTCTTGAGAACCTTACCATCTCTCTTAATCTTACCATCTGTCTCAGGGAGCTGGTGAGAATGTATGCAAAAGTAAAAAGAGTCTGGCTGTAGAAAGTATTGATCTATCATAAATCACAAAATATGGAAAGTTTTTATATCAAGAAGAGAAACAACTATTTCATGTAAATCTATTTAAAAACACCATCCAAACCAAAGATAATTTAATATAGTCTACTGTAACTAAATGTGATGCTCCCATGCTGAAAAGAATGCAAGTTTGCTTGTTGAAAAATAACAGGATATGCTAGGGTGTCTGAAATACCCACAAGGGAGCTGTGAGATGCTTTTTTCTTCCTGGAGTGGCTGCTGGAATCCAGGCAAGTTTTCCTTTAGAGGCTGGACCCTCATTTTTAGCCACCTGAATCACATCTCGGCATTTTAGGTTGTGAGTACTCTCTCCCTGACAGTCAGAGAAGAGAGCACACTTAGGGAAAACTTGGGCATTTTTAGGGAAAGGAAGCACATTGTTTGTGAAAAAGGCAATGGTGTTTGTTCTGGTTTTGTATTCTGAAAGGAAGAAGATTCTAATGGCTAATAGGGATTTTATAAGGTCCACAGTATTTTCCTCATCAGAAAGAAATCTTAAAGGGGCATGAAGAGCTCCACTTAAGTAACTGTGAAAAAAAGTAGGGGTAAAACCACACAGAAGCAGCATTGCACTTTATTGTTTGGGTTTTCTTCTAGGTTTCTCTTCGTTTGCAGGCAAAGACAAATGGCACAAGGGAAAAATGTCTCATTTGAAGTTCAGATGACTACTGTGAAAACCCAGAAGCTGAATCTCTAGCGTGTTTATGTACATCTATTAAAGTATAAATAAGCAACATGCTAAGGAGAATGCCCTCACAACCAGCGTGATGAAAGGTCAGTGATTTGTTGATTACCAAGAGACTACTGAAAAATCGGTTGAGTAGAAAAAACGGTCAACGTTTTTGGCAATGTGTTCATGAAATCTGAATTCCAAAAAACACATGTGACCTTAATCATGATATTACAAGGTACGTGTGTTGTGGTTTGTGAAGTCTGAGCTTTGCTTTGCTAAGTTTAGTGATAGAACTGCATTAAAAATCATTGTGTCTTTATTTTGGTTCCATAGCACTTAAAGTAAACAGGGCTTTTGAATACAGTTAGTTCTTCTGGAAAGTAAGTCAATTAACAAGAAGCCAGTATTTAATGGGTCTACATCAGTTATCCTAGACTTTCTGTTTGATCAACAGAGACAGACATTTACAGAGAGACTTCAGATCTCAAGTGAATAAAAAATCTTCCTAAAAATGTCCTTCTCACTGACTATAAAAGCATATCCAGCAGCTTCATTCTTAGCCATTCAAAAAGCCATTTACTTAAAGCAGTAGTGTTATTTTGACAAAACAATTTTTAATAGGATATAGGATACCTTTCCATTGAAAAGATGTTTTATTGTTATGAAATTATTTCATAAGTTTTTATCTGCTACATTTAAATCATTGATAGTTACACACAAAACCAGAATAAAGATTTTAAAATAAGCACAATTAGGTCAGACAGGACTACACATCCATCAACTGGTTGATCATACTGACATACAATTTTGGCATTTTCCTTTATATTGTTGTGGATAAAGGTATCCCTTTTTTCTTCTCATGTTGTTGCTTGCTTCATTCCTGTTCTAATGAAAATAGATAAGGGACCGTTTTCCCCTTATGTTTTAAACAGGTACATTAGGACTAGAAGAATCATACCGTGGATGCATCTCTTTCTCTCTTTTGACAATAGAAGAAGCTATAGACAATAGGTTTAGACTGGATGCTTAACCATGACTGCCTGAACTTAAGTTCTCCATACAGAAAAATCCCAAGGGTAACTAGCCAAAATATGTGATAAGCAAGGATATGCAAAGAGAAGTTCTTTCTCCAAAGTTATTTCCTTTTCTAAGATACATGAATAAAAAAAGAACAAAGAAGAAGTGAATAGGGCTTCTGAAGGCACCCAGAGCTGAGGGTATATTTCATGGATTATAAAAAGATGGCTGAAGTAATGTCTTAAAAATTAATACAGTGTTTTAAAAAGATCAGGTACACGAGGGTTATAATAATGAATCTATTGGAAATGACAACAGAGCAAACAAAATACCAGTAACTGGATGGGGATTCATATGACTCAGCTTTATACATTTATGTACATCTTCACACACAGAGAACAGTTAGCTGTGACTGAGCTGGACTTGCCTTTAGGTCAATGTTTCTACAGAAAATCCTAGAATATGATTCATACCTTCTAGTAAATACTCTAAAGTGGGAGTGTTTATTTCTATCCACTGAATTTAAAGGTAATCTAAATTATTAGTTCTAATGTAGGCGTCAACCCACTGCATATACTCAAGCCTAGGTGAGATGACACCAAATTTATGAAAACAAAGTCACTAAACATAATTGAAAAGCAATCACTTGAAATATTCTGTTGATTAATATTATTTTGAACATCCTCTGTGATGTAAATATTTTAATGGAGAAAATTTATTTAAGAAATACAAACATTTGAGAGCGTTGTTACAAGTACTTAAAAAAAAAACAAACCTCAGTTTCTCACATAAAGAAGTGTTGCCTTTTTTTAGTAGGCTTTTTTTTTTTTTTTTTTTTAACAATTATCCACACTTTTTCCATGCATTTCTTGGCATTCCTCTTTTTAAATTGTTTTCCATCAGCTGAAGAAGCATATTCATTTGTTCTTTTATTGAGGGGAGAGCAGTCTTTTGTGGGTTAGCTGCAATCTTAGGGAGAGATTTTTCTTCCCAGTTGTATCAGAAATAGTTGTTTAGACTAAGTTTAGAATGAAATGCCTGTTTCTTGATTGACTACAAAATAGACCTTTAAAATAGGTTGGATGAGCTGCATGAAGGATATTTCTTTACACTGCACAGAATATAACATGGTAATTGCCTCATCTGTAAATGAATATATTAGAAAAATCTTCAGATATGATAGATGAATCCATTTTCCATTGTTTTCCATCTGTCTCTCTATTTTTCATATTTCTTATGTTTCATATATCTCATGGTTTATCTTATTCTCCTAATTGCTTCTCCAAAGTGGTAAATATTCTAAAGTGGTAAATATTCTAAAGTAGGAGTGTCAACTACATTCTAATTTCCTATTTGAACATCATCTGATAGGAAACATGGAAAACCACAGGAACGTAACTGAGTTCATTTTGACTGGGTTCAAATTGCATCCAGGATCACAATTCTTCCTCTCTGTTCTCTTTTCAACAATGTATATTGTCACTGTGGTAGGAAATGCCTGCATGATCCTCATCATTAGAATGGACTCCAAACTGCACACTCCCATGTACTTTTTCCTGGAGAACTTGTCCATCTTAGACATCTGCTATTCCTCTGTCATCACTCCCAAAGCAGCACTGACATTCTCACTAGGCAGAAGAACCATTTCCTACAATGGGTGTGCATCTCAAATGTTCTTCTTCTCTCTCTTTGGAACAACGGAAGCCTTCTTCCTTGCTGTGATGGCTTATGATCGCTTCACTGCCATCTGCAATCCACTGCTGTACCACATCATTATGAATAAAAGACTTTGTGTTTTTATGGTGGTGGGCTCTTATCTGTCAGGCTGCATCAATTGCACCATCCAGACAGGCTTTACATTCAGTTTGTCCTTCTGTGGGCCCAAAGAAATAAACCACTTCTTCTGCGATGTTCCTGCAGTGATGCATACCTCCTGCTCAGACACATTCGTCAATGAAATAGTAATGCTGGTTGTATGTGGATCAATTATTGTGGGTACTGCCTTGGTGGTTTTTATCTCCTATGTTTATATAATTATTACTATTGTCCAAATGCCTTCAGCTGAGAGCAGGCACAGGGCCTTCTCCACTTGCTCTTCTCACATGCTGGCTGTCAGCTTGTTCTTTGGGACTGTTTTCTTCATGTATGCTCAGCCTGGGGCCACATCTTCACCTGACAAAAGCAACACCATCTCTATCCTCTATACTGTTGTTATTCCCATGCTAAACCCTTTCATCTACACCCTCCGAAACAAGGAGGTAAAAGGATGTCTTAAAAAACAGTTAAAAAGGAAAGGGGTTTTTTAGTACCTTTACTAAGGACGAGAATGACCACAGTGTCCAATTTGCCACAGACAGATGTTTAGAATGTAAAACAAGGGACATCAGGCTTGATGAAAGCAGGAGGTATAAAAGGAGAATTTTAGGAGAATTAGATCAGATGAAGGTGTTGATTCATTTAACCAGATTTAGACATTTACAATCCATTTGAGCTCTAATATAGAGTCCTTCTCTAATCACTCAAAACTCACAAGCATTTTAAAGCCATAATTAATTCAACTGTGTATTTAGACATTTAAAATAGGACATAAAACTCGATTCTGGCAGTGCCTTATTTCTACGCGCTGGAACACAGCCAGGTCAGGTGGAGACATTCTCACTGTAAACATCCAAAGATAAATTAGGTCAATCAATAGTAAAATGAATGATTTATTTGCCTGGGACTACTCATTTTTTTAACTATTTTTGCTTTCATCACTTCTCTTAGAAATGAGTGTAACCACTGAAATTCAGGTTCCAACCATCGAGCATTGACGGGCAACTGAAATCTTGCGTCTGAAGTGCTCTCTAACCCCCAGAGTGCAGGACAGGAGCTATTTTTCTGTGATAGATAAGCTTGTAACAACACGATCTGACTTAGTATAAAGATAATATGTTTCAGTTCAATGTTACAGCTGCTTGCAGTGGTTTGAAATTCTGGTTAAAAAATGCACATTTCAAAAAATGGCAATTTGAAACTTTTGCATCAAGTGTCTGAAGCATCACTTCTTGAGTTATCGTGTAAGCACTGTCCTACCAGAAGACTGCTCAGTTCTCATTATAGTACAACATCAGGTAAGTGCCAGGGCTGACCAGAAATCAGAAATTACCTTTCAGAGATATTCATTCTTTAAATTAATTATGTGTTCATTTTCCACTCAAAATAAATAATATCACTTTAAAATAAATGAATTGCTATCCGTAGTTACCTCTTTCTCTGTTTTGATATAAAAAGAATCTATTCCATAAGCTGAAATGAATATGCCTGTATTCCCATGCATGCAGAACCATGGAGAAAATACCAGAGGAATATCTCTCTGTGTAGACCGTGTACCATAGGTATTTCTATGAGCATTTTCTACCGGCCACTATTACAACTTCAGTGCTCACTAGTCTTCTGAAGGATCTAAACTAGTAGAAAACATCTGTAAACTGTGTGTTTTAAGACATTGGGATGGAATGCAGCTCCACTTTCAGACATATATGTTCAGGTACAATGGAGGTCTCTGCACCTGAAGTTTAATGTTATGTAGCGAGGTATTTGGCCCATCCCACTACAGACAAGCCTCAGCCGGGGGTCCTTTCTAGTTACCACTGTATTTGGTAGTTAAAAAACATTAAGTGGTATGCATATTTCATGCCATTTGACTTAGACACCAGAAACATTCCTGACATTGTTTAATAATACAGATAGAGCCTGCATACAAATCCTAAATGCTACTTCAGACAAAGGTATAATGTTGGTATATTCAGAAATCTCATTTTTGGTTGAACCTCAGCCAAATACTAAGCTACTAGCCACATATGCGCCTTTCTTTTAACTATTAGTGAAACTAATTCTTTATTAGATTAGATTAGATACTGTTAAACACTGTTCAGTTTAGACCAACAGTTTAGTATTTGGCTTCTGATGGGTTGAATTCTCCTGTGAAAGGTCCTTTGAGAATCAGAATAGCCCAAGTTGGAAGGGACCTCAAAACATCTGGTCCACTCTTTCATGAGAAAGGGAACCTAGATGAGATTATCTAGCACCCTGTCCAATTGCATCTTGAAAACCTCCAGCAATGGAGATTCTCCCATGTCCCTGTGGAGGTTGTTTCAGTGAATGATTGTTCTTACTGTAAGAGATATTTTTTCTTATGTCATGATAAAAACCTCTCCCAGTGTAACTTGTGCCCATTGCCCCTTGTCTTCTCCATGTGACTCCTTATGAAAAGAGAGCCTCCGTCCTCTTTGTCACCTTTTAAATACTGTGATGAGATCCTCCCTGAGCCTTCCCCCCTACAGGGAGAAAAAACCTAACTCCTTCAGCCCTTCCTCAGGGGGCAGGTTCTCCAGCCCTTCGATCATTGTGCTTTTCATTGCCTATTAAAAGAAGCTCAATTATGAGCTTAGACTAGAAAACTGACATTTAAAAAGATGGAGAGTAAATTGGTGTAAAATGAAGACAACTGAATTAAGAAAAAGAAATGTAGTTATCTAGAGGCTATATAAACATCAAGACAGACATTTCAAATAATAGAGAGCCAATTTATCTCAATGAAGGAAAGGTAAATACTCAGCTCACCTTGAAAGAAAAGCTTATAGGCTGATAAATTTCTGGCAGAATTAAACTGAGATATGGACTAGATCTGACAGGTTAGATGCTCAGAACAGCTTCCACACTTAGATGCCGTGTTCACTTTGGCATGCCTTAGGGAATGTGGGACAACAAGATGTCATTGCTGGATGTGAAACAGGACTGAGTTCTTTAACTTTCTGCAATGACTATCCAAGGTACTTGAAAGATCATGGAGAACCCATGACTAGGTAACTGGAGCAAGTCCCATCCTCACATTTTTTAAGTTAGGTACTTTATTGACAAATGTCTCTGTAAGTTGGTTAGGTCAATTTAGTTCCCTCCCCCCAGCCACCCACCCCCAATTCTCTGTCCACAGCTGGGATGTCTGTGCAGCTGCAGCACTCAAGATATAATCATGTTCTTGTGAAGCATTTAACTATGATAACCTTCTGGATGGCACATGAAGCTGATCAATGGCTTCCACTCCAGTCAAAGTAAGATGTGTTAGGCAGAGCCTACACTGCTTCAGGGAGGACTGAAACTTGATATGGTCTCAGTCCTCCAGCCTAATCTCATCCTTAATTTGCTGCATTTCCATGCAAGCCTTTACAGACACCATGATCACACGTTCCCTGTGAAGATAACTCCCTGAAAGAACGCCTTTAAGAAACAAGTCTGTTTTCTCCCCCAGAGGCAACTTCTCAATTTCTCCAAGGAATTCTTGCCTCTGAGTTGCAAGCAGAGACAGTAGAAATAATACTTTTTGCTACAGGATGAAAGGTGTGGCACTAGAGCTTTTCAATCAGGCCAGCAGAGATAATTTTATGGACAGAAAATTATTTTCTATTTCCAAGGAAAGATGTGTGTTAAGAGACACCTCTCTTTCTTCCACTGCCTGCTCAGCAAGAATCCTGCCTTACCCTAGTGTCTTCCCCAGTGGCAAGATCTTACTTTTTCTTCCTCTCACATAGATGTAATAAAACCCTGCCATCAGCTTGCATTGCCATTCTACACCTGTGGCTATGCCAAAAGCATTCTACAGACTGCAGTTCTATGTGGGCAGCTAAATGAACTGCTTCTTTTGTCATGTCCCAGCTGTTATGATTTCTAGCCTTTAAAGGCAATGTAATTGTGACCATCAGCATGGCAGTGATATTCACCTAATGCACATATGTTATCTCCACTAGGCTGAGAAAAATGGGCAGCAAGTCAGGAAAGACCCATCACTTGAGGCTCATCTATCTCAATGTGGATATTTATAATACAGAAATCTCTGTCTGGACTTGTTTAAAATTACCTCTATATACATAGACTCAGTGCAGAATAAACTTTCAGGTTTTACAGGAAGCAAGCACAACTGTGGCCACCAGATGAGGTGAAAAAAAAGATAAGAGCTGCTTCCTTTGCTGCAATACATTTTGGGTGTAATGTGAACATCTTCAAAAGTCAGTTTGAGAAACTACAGGCCATTCAACTTCCTCACTTCTGTTCCTGGGAAAATCATGGATTAATTCTTCTTGGAACATGTTTTTGGTCACATGAAGAAGAAGAAGGTGACTGGGAGAATCGCCGTAGATTTATCAAAAGGAAATACAGGCCAACCTATATCTGGCATAAAATCACTGGATTTGTGGATGAAGAAAGAGCAGCAGATGCCATTTACATGAACTTTAGCAAGACTTTCAACACTGTCTTCCATCGTATTGTAGCCAAGTTCTGACTTTACAGTCTGGATGGGTGGACAACTAGATGGATAAAGAGGCTGATTGGATTATCAGGCTCAGAGATTGGGTCAATGGATCATACTCTACCTGGAGTGGTCAATGTGTCTACTCTACCCTGCAATAATGCAGGGGTCTATCTGGGCATCTGTCTTGTTTATATCAATGACTTGCAGGAGGTGAGGGAGTGCTTACTCACCAGGTTTACAGATGACACAAAACCGGGGGAGGAGGAGGAGAATGACACTCAAGGGCATACACTTGCCTGAAGAATTGGCCAATAGGAACCACATGAAATTGGCCAAGGATGCAAACAAATGCAAATTCCTGCATGTGGCAAGGAATAACCCCTGGCAATGACACAGGCAGGGGACTGACTGGCTAGGTAGAAGCTCTGCAGAAGAGGATCTGTGAGTCTTGGTAGACAGCAAACTGAACAACAATCATCAGAGTGCCATGGCAGCAAAGCAGCTCAACTGCATTCTGGACTGTATAAACAGTACCATAGTCAGTAAATCAAGGGAAATGTTTATCCACCGCAAGCTACCATTCTAGACAAGTCTATGATACTATGACTCTATTAGACGGTACCTACTTTGAGCAGGATGCTGTACTTGAGATCTTCAAGTCCCATTCAGCATAAATTGTTCTATGAATCAACAGAAGGTAAGGATAGGATTCATAGAATCATAGAATTGTTAGGGTTGGAAGGGACCTTAAAGATCATCTAGTTCCAACCCCCCTGCCATGGGCAGGGGCATCTCCCACTAGATCAGGTTGCTCAGAGCCCCATCCAGCCTGGCCTTAAAAACTTCCAGGAATGGGGCTTCCACCACCTCTCTGGGCAATCTGTTCCAGTGTCTCACCACCCTCATGGTGAAGAACTTCTTCCTAACGTCCAGTCTGAATCGACCCATTTCTAGTTTTAATCCATTCCCTCTAGTCCTACCATTACCCGACATCCTAAAAAGTCCCTCACCAGCTTTCCTGTAGGCCCCCTTAAGATACTGGTAGGCCACTATAAGGTCTCCTTGGAGCCTTCTTTTCTCCAGACTGAACAACACCAACTCTCTCAGTCTGTCCTCATAGGAGAGGTGCGCCTGCCCTCTGATCATCCTCGTGGCCCTTCTCTGGACACGTTCCAGTATGTCCATATCTTTCTTGCAGTAGGGGTCCAGAATTGGACGCATTACTCCAGGTGAGGTCTCACGAGAGTGGAGTACAGGGGGAGAATGATCTCCCTCGAACTGCTGGCCATGCTTAGAATGGAATCATAGAATCTTCATGGTTGGAAAGGACCTTTGAGATCATCGAGTCCAACCATACACATACAAAAAAACAAAACAAAAAAACAAACCCCTACAGTCTCTGTCACTAGAGCATGCCCTGAAGTGCCAAATCTACACATTTCTTAAATACCTCTAGGGATGGTGACTCAACCACCTCCCTGGGCAGGCTGTTCCAGTGCCTGACCACTCTTTCAGTAAAGTAATTCCTCCTAATATCTAACCTAAACCTCCCCTGCCGCAGCTTCAGACCATTTCCTTCAGAGACCTCTCCTCTGGGAGAAGAGGCCAACACCCACCTCTCTACAACCTCCTTTCAGGTAGTTGTAGAGGGCAATGAGGTCTCCCCTCAGCCTCCTCTTCTCCAAGCTAAACATGCCCAGCTCCCTCAGCCTCTCCTCATATGCCCTGGTCTCCAGACCCCTCACCAGCCTGGTAGCTCTCCTCCGGACACGCTCCAGCACCTCAATGTCCCTCTTGTACAGAGGGGCCCAGAACTGAACACAGCACTCGAGGTGAGGCCTCACCAGTGCCGAGTACAGAGGCACCATCACTTCCCTGCTCCTGCTGGCCACGCTATTCCTGATACAAGCCGGAATGCTGTTGGCCTTCTTGGCCACCTGGGCACACTGCTGGCTCATGTTAAGCTGGCTGCCCACCAGCACCCCCAGGTTCTTTTCTGCTGGGCAGCTTTCCAGCCACTCTTCCCAAAGCCTGCAGCGTTGCTTGCGGTTGTTGCGACCAAAATGCAAGACCCGGCACTTGGCCTTATTAAACCTCATACAGTTGGCCTTGGCCCATCAATCCAGCCTGTCCAGGTCCCTCTGTAGAGCCTTCCCACCCTCAAGCAGATCAACACTCCCACCGAGCTTGGTGTCATCTGCAAACTTA
Source organism: Larus michahellis (assembly GCF_964199755.1). Classification (NCBI taxonomy): domain Eukaryota; kingdom Metazoa; phylum Chordata; class Aves; order Charadriiformes; family Laridae; genus Larus; species Larus michahellis. The sequence continues at coordinate 8,691,046 of NC_133913.1, read as the reverse complement.
CTGAGGGTGCACTCAATCCCCTCATCCAGATCATTGATAAAGATATTAAACAAAACTGGCCCCAAAACTGAGCCCTGAGGGACACCACTGGTGACGGGCCGCCAAGAGGATTTCACCCCATTAATCACAACTCTCTGGGCACGGCCATCCAGCCAGTTTTTAACCCAGTGAAGAGTACACTTGTCTATGCCATGATTCGCCAGCTTCTCCAGGAGAATGCTGTGGGGGACGGTGTCAAAGGCCTTACCAAAGTCCAGACAGACAATGTCCACAGCCTTCCCCGCATCCAGAAGGCGGGTCACATGGTCATAGAAAGAGATCAGGTTGGTTAAGCAGGACCTCCCATTCCTAAACCCATGCTGGCTGGCCCTGATCCCTTGGGTGCCCCACGCTTGCCGTGAGAGCTCACTCAAGATGATCCTCTCCATGATCTTTCCTGGTACCGAGGTCAGGCTGACAGGCCTGTAGTTCTCCAGATCCTCCTTCTGACCCTTCTTGTAGATGGGCGTCACATTAGCCACTCTCCAGTCATCTGGTACCTCCCCTGTTGACCAAGACTGTTGATGAATGATGGAGAGAGGCTTGGTGAGCTCTCCCGCCAGCTCCCTGAGTACTCTTGGGTGAATCCCATCCGGCCCCATAGACTTATGTGCATCTAGGTGCAGAAGCAGATCATTGACTACTTCCTCCTGGATTATGGGTGGGCTGTTCTGCTCTCCATCCTTATCTTCCAGCTCAGGGGGCTGAACAGCCTGGGGATGGCTGGTCTGACTATTGAAGACGGAGGCAAAGAAGGCATTAAGTATCTCAGCCTTCTCCTCAACATTGGTTGCAACTTTCCCCCCCGCATCCAGTAAGGGATGGAGATTCTCCCTGGCTCTCTTTTTGTTGATGTATTTATAAAAACTTTTTTTGTTGTCCTTAATGTTAGTGGCCAAGTTGAGCTCCATCTGGGCTTTTGCCTTCCTAATTTTCTCTCTCTATAACCTAACGAGATCGCTGTACTCCTCCTGAGTTGCTTGTCCCTTCTTCCAAAGATGGTAAACCCTCCTGTTATTCCTAAGTTCCTTCAGAAGTTCCTTATTCATCCAGACCGGGCATTTTCCCCGCCCTTTACACTTGTGATACTTGGGGACAGCCTGCTCCTGGGCCTTTAAGATTTCCTTCTTGAAGAGTGTCCAGCCTTCCTGGACCCCTTTGCCCTTCAGGACTATCTCCCAAGGGACTCTTTCAACCAGTGTCCTGAACAAGCCGAAGTCCGCCCTCCAGAAGTCCAAGGTGGAGGCTTTGCTAACCCCACTCCTTACATCACTACAAATTGAAAACTTGACCATTTCATGATTACTAAACCCAAGATGACCTCCGACCACCTCCCACTAGTCCTTCCCTGTTTGTGAACAGTAGGTCCAGTGAGGCACCTCCCCTGGCAGGCTCACCTACCAGTTGGGTCAGGAAGTTATCTTCCATGCACTTGAGGAACCTTCTAGCCTGCCTGCTCTCTGCTGTGTTATATTTCCAGCAGATACTCAGCAGGTTGAAGTCCCCAACCAGAACAAGGGCTGGCGATTGCAAGACTTCAGCCAGATGCTTACAGAATACTTCATCTGTCTCCTTATCCTGGTTGGGTGGTCTATAGCATACTCCCAGCACAAGATCTCCCTTATTTGCCTTCTCCTTCATCCTTACCCATAAACACTCGACTTTATCATCACTGGAATCTAGCGCTATACAATCAAAACATTCCCTGATGCACAGAGCCACACCCCCACCTCTCCTTCCTTGCCTATCCCTTCTGAAGAGCTTATAGCCATTCATCGCAGCATGCCAGTTGTGACAGTCATCCCACCACGTTTCCATGATGGCAACTACGTCATAGGTGCCCTGCTGCATAACGGCTTCCAGCTCATCCCGTTTGTTGCCCATGCTACGTGCATTCGTGTAGATGCACTTGAGCTGGGCTACCGATTTCACCCCCATCCTTGGCCCTTTATCCCTAGGCTCGTTACTAGTGGGCCTGGTTTTATCCCCTTCCCCCTTCGTTTCTAGTTTAAAGCCCTGTCCATGAGCCTTGCTAACTCTTGGCCTAGTCCCCTTTTCCCCTTTGGGATAGGCTTTTCCCATTCTTAGCAAGCAGGCCTGGTGTCCTGCAGATCAAACTATGATCACAGAACCCAAAGTCCTGCTGGTAGCACCAGTTTTGGAGCCAGGTGTCGATCTGTCCAATTTTCTTGTTTACCCATTCATCAGTCCCCAAAACTGGAAGGGCAGAGGAGAACACAGTTTATGCTCCCGAACCCTTGACAAGCCGTCCCAAGGCCCTGGAAACTTTCTTCATTGCCCTCAGACTTCTACTGTCCAGCTCCTCACTCTCTGCCTGTACGATCAAAAGAGGGTAATAATGTGAGGGCTGTATCAGGCCAGGAAGCTTCCTGGCTATATCCTTAACGCGGGCCCCAGGGAGGCAGCAGACCTCCCTGTGGGAAGGGTCTGGCCTGCATATGGCACGCTCAGTTCCCCTCAGAATGGAACCCCCTATGAGTATTGCCCTCCTCCTGCTCTTCACAGAAGCAGTCTTAACGCGTGGAGCTGGCTGCTTTGGCAATTCCCCAGATGGGGCTTTATCGCATCCTTAATTCCCTCATCGTCTGTCTCCAGAGGCCCGTATCTGTTCTGTATGGGCACCTGGGGCAGCATGGGGGGTCTGGAGGGGGCTCTCCTGCTGCCCCGAGCAGGTACCTGCTTCCATTCCCCCCATCCTCTCCTAGTTCCCTCCTTCTGCCTGGTGACAAGAGGGCAGGGGATCCTCCACCTCCCGTGGAGCCCCCTCCTGCTGCTTTTTCCCTGAGGATGGCAGGGTATGGCTCCACCAATAGATCTCCCTTTCACACTCCCAAACGGTCCTCTGTCTTTCTGCTTCCTCCTCAAGCTCAGCCACCAGGCTGAGCAGATCATTTACCTGGTCGCAGCGCACACAGGCGCTGTCTTTGCTGTCCTCCCGCCAGAGCGACAGACGTTCCCTGCAGCCCATCGCCTGGACGGCTGCGTGTCTCTCCGTCAGGTCCGTTTGGGTCGCTTTATTCCTTCTGGCTTTGGCTGCAGGCCGTTCGGAGACCATGTTTTCTTTGCAGTCGGCCCAGCCTGCCCGCCGGCCCGCTCTCCCCTTGCTCCTCCCCTCGCCGTCACCCGCCGCTGCCACCGCCCCTCCTCCGCACCCCCTCCTCTGGTGCTCCCGGGGGGTTCCGCGGGTGACGCGCGGGCAGCGCCCACTCGCCGCTCGTTTGCTCAGTGCTGCCGAAGGGCTGCTTTTAGGAGGGGGAGCGGTCCCAGCCCGCCTCGTGCAGACGTGCCGCCGGGGGCGCTGCCTCCGCCCTCGGCTCCTCGGCTGCCTCCGCCCCCCGGAAGGGCCGGGGACCGGCCCGCGGCGGCCGCTTCTCCGGGCTTGGAAAAGCCTGGAAAATGAGCCCCTTGACGGGCTTTTTTTGCCGCGATTCCCTTCCCCAGCGCGGAGTTAGCTGCACTGGAGCTGGTCTCCTCGGCTCCTCCTGATGCAGCCGAGGATACGATTAGCTTTCTGGGCTGCTAGTGCACACTCATGTTGAGCCTCTCGTCCACCAGCACCCCCAAGTCCTTTTCTTCAGGGCTGCTCTCAAGCCAGTCACTGCACAGCCTGTATCGGTGCTTGGGATTGCCCCGACCCAGATGGAGGACCTTGCACTTGGTCTTGTTGAACTGCAAGAGGTTGGCATGGGTCCACCTCTCCAGCCTGTCAAGGTCCCTCTGGATGGCATCCCTTCCCTCCAGCGTGGCAGCCGCCCCACACAGCTTGGTGTTGTTGGCAGACTTGCTGAGGGTGCACTCTACGCCACGGTCCATGTTGCTGACGAAGATGTTAAACAAGACCAGTCCCAGTACTGATCCTTGAGGGACTCCACTTGTCACTGGCCTCCACCTGGACATGGACCCATTGACAGCCGCTCTATGGGTGCAGCTGTCAAGCCAGTTCTTTATCCACTGAATTGTCAGTCCATCAAATCCCTATTTTATCAGCTTGGAGACCAGGATGTCATGTGGGACAGTGTCAAAGGCTTTGTTGCTCAGGTCCAGGTAAATGACGTCAGTTGCTCTGCCCTTGTCTATTGATGTTGTGACCTTCTCATAGAAGGCCACCAGGTTTGTCAGGCACGATTTGCCCTTGGTGAAGCCGTGTTGATTGTACCCAATCACCTCTTCATTATTCTTCTGCCTCAGCAGAGCCTCCAGGAGGATCTGCTCCATAATCTTACCAGGCACTGAGGTGAGACTGACTGGCCTATAGTTCCCAGGTTCATCCTTCTTTCCCTTTTTGAAAATGGGGATTATGTTTCCCCTTTTCCAGTCAGTGGGGACTTCACCAGACTGCCGTGACTTTTGGAATATAATAGAGAGCGGTTTAGCAACCTCATCCGCCAGTTCCTTCAGTACCCGTGGGTGTATCCCATCGGGTCCCATGGACTTGGTCACTTTCAGGTTCATCAGATGGTCACAAACCTGATCTTCACTTGCGATGGGCAGTTCTGTCCAGCCCCTGCCATTGTCTTCTGTGACTCCGGGAGTGTGGCTGGAGCCCTTGCCAGTGAAGACTGAGGAAAAGAAGTCGTTGAGAACCTCGGCCTTCTCCATATCACTTCTCACCAGCTCCTCTGTTTCCTTTCTGAGGGGGCCCACACCTTCCCTAGTCTTCTTACCAGTAATGTACCTATAGAAATTTTTGCTGTTTCCCTTGGTCTCCTTGGCTAGATTTAATTCTAACTGAGCTTTAGCTTTTCTCATCAGGTCTCTTGCTGTTTGGACAGCTTCCTTATATGCCCCCCATTCTAGCTGTCCTTTCTTCCACTCCTTATAAAGTTTCTTTTTGTGTGACAGTGTGTCCAGGAGCTCCCTGTGCATCCAGGCAGGTCTCCTAGCATTCTTTCCTGCCTTCCTCTTTGTCGGTATAGTTTGCTCCTGGACACGGAGAAGGTGATCCTTGAATACTGACCAGCTGTCCTGGGCCCCCCTTCCCTCTAGAGCTTTTCCCACGGCACTTTGGCCAGCAGATCCCTGAAATGATCAAAGTCTGCGTGCCTAAAGTCCAGGGTCGTAAGCTTGGAATACATCCTCCTAGCTGCCCTGAGGATTCTATCACTTGGTGGTCACTGCAGCCAAAGTTATCCCTGAGCCTCACATTGGTCACCAGCCCTTCCCTGTTGGTGAGAACGAGGTCCAGCATAGCACCGTTTCTTGTTGGTTCCTCTACTATTTGGAGGAGGAAGTTGTCATCAATGCATTCCAGGAACATCCTGGATTGGTGGTGCCTTACTGTCATTATCTGTCATTAGGAACTGACATTTTAGGTGCCCCAGATCATCACACCTGGCTTCTTGCCCCCACTAAGGAGTATAATTTAACATACGCCTTGTACAGAAGTGTCTAATACCCTAAGACAAATAAAATATTACTGTATGCCTGTGTTTAGACACCTTGCTTGCTCCTTTAGTATATACTAGGCTAATCATAGTAACTTTCTTTCTAGTTATGGGAGAGTAACTATATACAGGTCATGAATTATCAGAAGTAGTCAATCTCATTGTAACAGACCCATTCAAAACAGAACAGATGAAGGAAATTCTAGATTACTAGGTCATGTTAAATATATAACAGAAAAGGAAGAAAAGCACCTGGGGGTGTTGGTCGACAGCTGGCTGACTATGAGCCAGCAGTGTGCCCACATGGTGAAGAATGCCAACAGCTTCCTGGCTTGTATCAGAAATAGTGTGGTAAGTAGGACTAGGGAAGGGATCATCCCCCTGTACTCGGCACTGATGAGGCCCCACCTCAAGTATTGTGTCCAGTTTTGGGCCCCTCACCACACAAAAGACATTCAGGTACTGGAGTGGGTGCAGAGAAGGGCAACGGAGCTGGTGAGGGGTCTGGAGCACGAGTCTTGTGAGGAGCGGCTGAGGGAGCTGGGGGTGTTCAGCCTGGAGAAAAGGAGACTGAGGGGAGACCTTCTCGCTCTCTACAACTCCCTGAAATGAGGTTGTAGAAAGAAAGGATTTGGTCTCTGCTCCCAAGTAACAGGGGACAGAACACGAGGAAATGGCCTCAAGTTGCACCGGGGGAGGTTTCAACTGCTGATAGGTCTTTTCCAATCCAAATGATTCTGTGATTCTATGATTCTGTTACACAGGATTTTGATTTAGCATGGTAGAGTAATGTTCGTAAATTACAATACAAATATAAACTACACATAGCAGAGAGTAGCAATTGGAATACACAGTTGAATCACAATGAAAACATGAATTTTTTTACCATTCTTCATACTATACTCAGTGTCACAATGCTGGTCATGCCCAGTCAACAGGAGAAAACACGTGGGTTGAAATCAGCTCAAGCCCATTGCTCTTTTGGAAGTTCTTTTTGTTTGCTTTACAGTTTTAATACACTATGTTGTGCTGAATGATGTAATCACGTCCCTGGCTAAATTAGGAAGATATATGCACTCTTTTGATTAACTCAGAGACAGTTACATAGCCAGTTGATCCACTCAACTGATACAGCCAGTTGTTCTACTGAATCTAGAACTAAGGGTACCTTCTGGTCACCTTTGTGTTAAGTTCAGCTTGCTTTGCAACAGCTGTGGTTAGCAATTTCCTACATTATTCCCTGAGTTTCATGAGTACAAATTCCTTCCCATATCCTCATACCCTTCTACCATTGTAGAGGTTCATTGGCTGGTCACAACCAAGTGCAGGACTTTGCATTTCCACTTGCTGAACTTCATAAGATATCTGTCTGCCTATTTCTCCAGCCTGTCAAGGTCCCCCTGAGCACAACCATCTAGTTTATCAAACACCTTTCAGTTTTGTATCATATGCAAAGCTTTTGACAGGTCATTAATGAATATATTAAAAAATACTCACTCCAGTATTGCCCCTGCCTCCACCTGGAATTTGTGCCACTGATCACAACCTTTTAAGCCTAGCAGTTCAGCCAGCTTTCTATCTCCTTCATTGTCCACTTATGTAACCCATACTCCGTGAATTTATCTACGAGGACGTTATTGAACACACTGTCAAAAGCCTTGCTAAAGTCAGGGTAAAATCATGCACTGCTCTCCCCTCATTCACTCAGCTATTAATTTCACTGTAGAAGTCCATTGGATTGGTCAAGCATAATTCCCCTTTCATACATCTATGCTGACTACTATCAACCACTTTCTTGTCCTTCATATGGTTGGAAATGGCTTCCAGGGGGGTTATTCCAATCACCTTCCCAGGGATTGAGGGGAAGGCTTACTGGCCTGTAGTTACCCATATCTTCCTTCTTGCCCTTCTTGAAGGCAAGAGTGACATTTCTATTCTTCCTGTTCTTAGGAACCTGCCCAAATCACAATGACCCTTCAAGGACAATTAAGAGTGACCTTGCAATGACACTGCCCAGCTCCTTTAGCACTTATTGGTACATGCCATCAGATCCCATGGAATTCTGCAGGCCTAGTTTGTTTAAATGTTCCCTAACATGATCTTCCTCCACTAAGGGTAAGTCTTCCTTGCTCCAGACTTCTCATGGATCTCAGGGTACTGAGATTCCTAAAGGCAAATCTTATCAATAAAGATCAAGGAGAAGAAGGCATTAAGAACCTAATCTTTTCCATGTCCTTTGTAACCAGGTCCCCTGACCCATTAAGTAGCAGGCCTGCCTTTTTCCTGGTCTTCCTATTATTGCTGATATACCTGCAGAAGCCCTTCTTGTTGCCCTTCTTATGCCTCTCCAGGTTCAGCTCCAGAATAACTTTTGTTATCCTAACCCAAAGCCTGCAACATCAGACATTGTCTCTATGTTACCCCCAGGATACCTGACCCTGCCTCCACTTCTTGTATTCTTCATTTCTGTGTTTTACTTCAGCAAGGAGATCCTTGTTCACTCATATGTGCCTCCTGCCACCTTTGCTTGACTTCTTGCACATGGGGACAGACTGCTCTGGAGCTTGGAGGAAGTGGACATTGAAAACCAAAAGTCTCCTGGACCTCGCTTCTCTCCAGAATGGTATCCCAGTGGAGTATTCCAAGCAAGCCCCTGAACAGACAAAATCTGCTCTCCTAAAGACCAGGACTGCGATCTTGCTATTTGCCTTGTTCCCTTCTCCCAAGCTTCTGAACTCCACCATCTAATGGTCACTTCAGTCAAGTCTGTCCCTGACCTCTAACAGCCCCAACCATTTTGTCTTTGTTTTTAATTATGTGTCCCAGAAGTCCCCCTTGCCTCATCAGCTTCTCAAATGCCTGTGTGAGGAATTTAGCATCAATGCATTTCAAAAACCTTCTGGATTCCTTGTGCCCCGCTGTGTTGCCCTTCCAGCAGATATTGGAATCATTTAAGTCCTGTATGAAGACCAGGACCTGAAAACGTCAGGCTTCTTCCAGTTTACTCATGAAGGCTTCATATAGTGCTTCATGTAGGTGGTCTGTAGCAGACGCCAACCACGTCTCCCATGCTGGTCTGCCCTCTAATCCTACACTAGTTTCAATCAGTGACACAGAACAGCAACATCATAGAAAGAAAGAGCTTTCCTGACCTGAGCACTAGACAACTCTTTTGTAACTCATTGATATTTAAAATTCTTATTTGAAGATGACAGCCTCCAGCAAACCTGTAATTATTTTTAAAAATGTGTGTGTGGTGGTCTCCAGCCTCAGGGAGTGGTGGAGGAAAGAGGATTAATAGCTCTGACAAACAGTGACCTACAAAGGAGGAAAAGAAGGAATAGAAGAAGATGAAGAAAAAAGCCTACAATAAAACCAACAAAAAACAGTATAAAGAGGTAAAGTGTTTCAGGTTCTATTAAAGAAACATTAATACAGAGAACAATTCAGTCTGGTCTTACAGATTCCATCGTCCTTTAATACAGTTATTAATAAGAAGGACTTTTTCTGTGGAAGAATAAATTGTCTTGCTTGATTCAGATTAGGTCTGAATTCAACCACTTGATCCACGAGTTCCTTCATTTTTGAGGAAAGAATGTATGTGAACCAGATACAAATCTTTTAAATTTCAACTTTAAACTCAATAGTCATTAAGCAAATTCCCCTAGAAGCTATTTACAAGCACATGAAGGACAGGAGGGTGATGGGAAACAACCATCCAATTAAAAATGTGCCTGACCAACCTGATTCGCTTCTATTAGGACGTGATTGTCTTTATGCATAAGCAGGGAACACTGGATATTGATTTCCTTTGTAGCCTTTGAGATTATCTACTAAATTATATTGATAGCCAAATTGGTGGAGCATGGGCTGAATAGATGGACTATGAGATGGATGGAAAATTGGCTGGACCGTGAGGCTGAAAATGCTATGATCACTGGTATACAACCCACATGAAAGCCAGTCACCACGGGACTCCCACAGTCAGGAAAACTCTAGTCAACACTGTTTAACAACCTTATCACTGATCCAGTTGAAGGGATAGCACGTACAGGCAAATTCATTAAGTTCAGTAAAGACAAATGTAAGCACTAGATTCACATAAGCTGACTGTGGGCCAATGGGTAGAAAACAGCTTTGCAGTGATTCTTCCGCTATACTCTGCACTTACAAGACCTTATCTGCAGCACTGTGTCCGGATTTGGGCTCTCCAGAAAAAGGAAGTCATTGAAATCCTGGAGGGAGTCTACTGCAGGGCCACAAAGATTGTTAGGAATCTGAAGTATGTGATGTACAAGGCAAGGCTGACAGCTGGATTTGATCATCCTTGAAGAAAAGAAGGTGAAGGGTTGATCTTTTTCCTGTCTTCTTCTACCTAATGGTACACAGTAGGATGAGAAGCATCAGACACCAGTTGCAACATAGGAAACTCCAGGCAGATGTAAGGAAAAACTTTATCACCCTGAGAGACAGCATTCAACAGACACAGCAGTTTGTGCACCAAAGGGGGCTAGAAATTCTGATGAGCGCCATATACATGTGCTCAAGAAAGGTGGTGATGTGCCACAGGGCATGGTCCCCAGCACAAACTGGAGCAACTACTCTTGTGTTGTGGTTTAACCCTGGTAGGCAGCTAAGCCCTAAACAGCTGCTTGCTCACTCCTCCATTAGCAGGATGGGGGAAAGAATCAGAAGGCTAAGAGAAACTCATGGGTTGAGATAAAAACAGTTTAATAGCTAAAGCAAAAGCTGCACACACAAGCAAAGCAAAATAAGGAATTCATTCACAACTTCTCATTAGCAGGCAGATGCTTAGACCTTTCCAAGAAAGCAGGGCTTCATCATACCTAACAATTACTTGGGACGACAAATACCGTAACTCCGAATGTCCCCCCTTCCTCTTTTTTTCTCCTAGCTTTTATTGCTGAGCAGGATGTCTTATGGTATGGAATATTCCTTTGGTTAGGGTGGGTCAGCTGTCCCAACTGTGTGCACTCCCAACTTCTTGTGCACCTCCAGCATGGTCCTGGTGAGAAGCAGAAAAGGCCTTGACGCTGTGTGATGCTCAGCAATAGCTAAAACATTGGTGTATTATCAATACTGTTGTGGTTACAAATCCAAAATATGTCACCATATGAGCTATTGTGAGGAAAATTAACTCTATCCCAGCCAAAACCAGTATACCTTGGAACTGCAGAGGTCTTACTGAGACCAAGCTTCCAAGGGAGGATGCAGCCCTCCAAGCATCAGGCTACAGGGAATGCTGGGTGGAATTATTGGCTTCTCTGAGGCTGGTGCAGGGGAGACGGTGTCCTTGTCTGCAGAAAGTGTACAGTGGCTGAGGATGAAAATATAATAAATCTCACCACACCTAAGACATAAGCATTTGCAGCACTCACCTCTTACACTGAAATTGTTTGCCTGATCCTGGAAGGCTCCCTGCTGCTGGAAAAACTTCACTAGCTTTAGTTTTTAGCAAACCTTATGTAAGACTCTCTGGAACATTCCTTGCTTTGGATAAATGAATAAAGACTGACTCTGCTAAATCATTCATAAAAGTGAGTCTCATTCAAGTTGGGACTGAAATGATTGACTTCTTTATATCAGATTAAGTGTGGTGTGGAGAGGGGTTAACAGATGCACTGTCCTGTCAAAAATGAATGACAAATCTTTGTTTATTAAGTACAAAATGGCTTCCATGGGTATGATAATGATGAGTGCAAGGATGATAAGGATGTAAACTGCAACAATTAGACATAAAAGATACAAGTAGAGTCCAATCAGTAACTGTCTTGATCTCTTATAAAAGGGGAATCATCACGTAGTTTTTGAATTGGCCTAGAGGGCACAGGTCTATGCCATTGCCTTACTGGGAACATTAGAAAGAAAGTATTAAGGGCATTTCATGCTGAATTCTTGCCACCAAACTAATCCCAAATCTTTTTTTTATTACAAGAATAGTACTAGTGTTTCCCAACGGAAACTGACACCTCTGAGACTATGGTACTGAGAATACATGTACTGCTGTTAGCCCCAGAACAAAAGCTACAGTACCACCTAACACATGACAAGAGGTAATATGCATGATTGGGGTGGGCGCAGGGTGGTGTCCCCATGTGTATCTGAAATCTGCAGGTACTGCAGCTCTAACTTCTATGAGAAGAGTCTTTGGGAGAGTCTTTGGGAGACGCCGTGGAGACCAGCTTCAGTGCAGGTAAGGCCTCACTGGGGAAGGGGATCGCGGCGGATAAGGCCGGCAAAGGGCTCTTTTGAGGGCTCTTTCGAGGGCTCTTGTAGCCAGGAAAGGCGGCTAGCTCGTGCCGAAACCGGCAGCTCGGGGGCGGGCTGCTGACGCGGCAGGGGCGGAGTCAGCGTCACACGCGGCAGCTCTAAACGGGCGGTCCCGGAGCGCAGCGGCCGGCCGCTGCGCACCCAGCACGCGGGTAGCCTACGTGGGTCTCCCAGGGCGGCACCGCAGTGCGAGCGAACGAACAAGGAGCAGCATTTCGTACGGTGGGTCACTGGAAGCCTTGAGTCTAAGGTAAGCAGAAGCTGGGCAACCACAAGCAGAGGAACATCGGCGTGCAAGGGCACCGGCTCAGGGCACGAGGGAAGCAAAGAGCAGAGATCCTCCATCTCCCGGTACGAGAAAAGAACATGGCCGAAAAACAGTCAAAAGCTTCTGCGAGGAAAAACATGGGAACTCAGACTGAGCTCCTCTGCAAGCATGTGGCTGTGCAGGTCTCGGGCTGTAATGAATGCCTGAGTCTGGCACTGCTCCCACAGGGATCCAGAGACACTGTGTGCATACGGTGCGATCAAGTAAATGATCTGCTCAGGAAGGTGGTTGAACTGAAGGAAGAGGTAGAAAGGTTAAGAAGTATTAGGAACTGTGAAAACGAAATAGATTGGTGGAGCCATACCCTGAGGCAAAGGCAGCAGGAAGAGGCTCTATCAGAAGTGGATGACCCACTTCCCTCCTGTCACCAGGCAGAAGGAGAGGACTCAAGGGATAAGGGGGAGTGGTGTCAGATCCCTCCTCGGAGAGGTAAGCGAAACCTCTCACGGCCCCCCTCACCATCCCAACTGCCCTTACGTAATAGGTATGAGGCTCTGGAAATTGAGGACCAGGCGATTGAGGATGGAGGAGCTGATCCATCCAGTGAAATGCACAGTGCTCGTCACTCACCCCCACGCCTCAGGACGTCCTCAACAAAGAAAGAAAGAAGGGTTATTGTAGTAGGTGACTCCCTTCTGAGAGGAACAGAGGGTCCTATCTGTAGACCGGACCCATCCCACAGGGAAGTCAGCTGCCTCCCTGGGGCCAGAATTAAGGACATACGGAGGAAACTCCCTTCCCTGGTCCAGTCATCAGATTACTATCCGCTACTGATATTTCAGGTAGGCAGTGACGAAGTAGGTACCAGAAGTCTGAGGGCAATGAAGAATGACTTTAGGGCCCTGGGACGGCTGGTTAAGGGATCGGGAGCACAAATAGTGTTCTCCTCTATCCCACCATTTGCAGGGGTAGACAAGGGGATAAATAGGAGGAGCCAGCAAATTAACTCCTGGCTCCGCGACTGGTGCGTCCGGCAGGACTTTGGCTTTTTTGAACATGGGCTGATCTACAGGAAACCAGGCATGCTGGCATCAGGCGGGGGAAGCCTAACCCGAAGGGGAAGAAAGAGACTGGGACAAGAATTAGCAGGGCTTATCCATAAGGCTTTAAACTAGGTTTGATGGAGGATGGGGACGAAACCAGGATCACAAAAGCGGTGCCTGGGAGCAACATAGCAGTGCTCATGGGTATAAGTGATAGCAGGGTCTTGCAGCCTGCCTCAGCGATGGTGGGGGATAGTGAATTGTGTGGCAGCATAGACACAAGGAGTAGTGATAATTTGGTAACTACAGTAGTGTCCGAGAATGACCAGGTGCAAATCAGGGCCTGTCCCCCCAAGAAAGTGGTAGGACAATTAACCCAACTGAAGTGCATCTACACTAATGCACGCAGCATGGGGAATAAGCAGGACGAGCTGGAGGCCATCGTGCAGCAGGGAAACTATGATGTAGTCGCCATCACAGAAACGTGGTGGGGTGACTCACATAGCTATAGTGCTGCCATGGATGCCTATAGGCTCTTCAGGAAGGATAGGCAAGCAAGGAGAGGCGGGGGTGTGGCCCTGTATGTTAAGGAGTGTTATGAATGCTTTGAACTTAATGATGGTGATAATGGGGTTGAGTGTTTATGGGTAAGAATCAGGGGCAGGGCTAACAAGGCGGATATCGTAGTAGGAGTCTGTTATAGACCGCCCAATCAGGATGAGGAGGCAGATGAAATATTCTATAAACAGCTGGGAGAAGTCTCAAGATCGCGAGCTCTTGTCCTCGTGGGGGACTTCAATTTGCCGGACATCTGCTGGGAATACAATACAGCAGGGAGGGAACAGTCTAGAAGGTTCCTGGAATGTGCTGGGGATAACTTCCTGACGCAGCTAGTGAGAGAGCCAACTAGGGAAGGTGCCCTGCTGGATCTGTTGTTTGTAAATAGGGAAGGTCTTGTGGGGGATGTGAAGGTTGGAGGCTGTCTTGGGAACAGTGACCATGAAATGATAGAGTTTTCGATTCTGTGAGAAGCAAGGAGAGGGGTCAGCAGAACTGCTACCTTGGACTTCTGGAGGGCGGACTTTGGGCTTTTCAGGAGCCTGGTTGACAAAGTCCCCTGGGAGGCAGTCCTCCAGGGCAAAGGAGCCCAGGAAGCCTGGATGATTTTCAAGAAGGAAGTCTTAAAGGCGCAGTAGCAGGCTGTCCCCATGTGCCAGAAGACAAGCCATCGGGGAAAAAGGCCGGCCTGGCTAAACAGGGAGCTGGTGTTGCAACGTAGGGAAAAAAAGAGGATCTATGGCCTCTGGAAGGAAGGGCAGGCCACTCAAGAGGACTACAAAGAGGTAGTGAAGCTATGTAGGGAAAAAATCAGGAGGGCCAAAGCCCAGCTGGAGCTAAACCTGGCTTCTGTTGTCAAGGACAACAAAAAAAGCTTCTATAAATATATTAGCAATAGGAAGAGGACTAAGGATTATCTCTGTCCTCTAGTAGATGGGGCCGGCAACATAGTGACCAAGGATGAGGAAAAGGCTGAGGTACTTAATGCAGTCTTTGCCTCACTCTTCAGCAGTAGGACCAGTTGTTCCCTGAGCACCCAGACCCCTGAACTAGAAGACAGGGATAGGGAGCAGAATGAAGCCCCTCTAATCCAAAGGGAAATGGTGAGGGACCTGCTTCAGCACCTGGAGGTGCACAAATCTATGGGGCCGGATGGGATCCACCCAAGGGTATTGAAAGAGCTGGCGGAGGTGCTCGCCAGGCCACTTGGTATCATTTATGAGCAGTCCTGGACGACCGGGGAGGTCCCAGCTGACTGGAGGTTAGCAAATGTGACACCCATCCACAAGAAGGGCCGGAAGGAGGATCCGGGGAACTACAGGCCAGTCAGTCTGACCTCGGTGCCTGGGAAGGTCATGGAACAGATCCTCCTCAGTGCCATTACACGGCACATGCAGGAGAACAGGGTGATCAGGCCCAGTCAGCATGGGTTTGTGAAGGGCAGGTCATGCCTATCAAACCTAATATCCTTCTATGATAAGGTGACCCACTTAGTGGATGAGGGAAAAGCTGTGGATGTTATCTACTTGGATTTTTGCAAAGCTTTTGACACACTTTCCCACAGCATTCTCCTGGAGAAACTGGCTGCTCATGGCCTGGACAGGTGTACTCTTCGCAGGGTAAAAAACTGGCTGGATGGCCGTGCCCAGAGAGTGGTGGTAAATGGAGTTAAATCCAGTTGGTATCCAGTCACAAGTGGTGTCCCCCAGGGTTCGGTGCTGGGGCCGGTTCTCTTTAATATCTTTATCAATGATCTGGATGAAGGGATTGAATGCACCCTCAGTAAGTTCACAGATGACACTAAACTGGGCGGGCGTGTTGATCTGCTTGAGGGTAGGTTGGCTCTGCAGAGGGATCTGGACAGGCTGGACCGATGGGCTGAGGCCAGTGGTATGAGGTTCAACAAGGCCAAGTGCCGGGTCCTGCACTTGGGTCACACCAACCCCATGCAGCGCTACAGGATTGGGGCAGAATGGCTTGAAAGCAGCTCGACAGAAAAGGACTTGGGAGTGTTGGTTGACAGCTGGCTGAATATGAGCCAGCAGTGTGCCCAGGTGGCCAAGAAGGCCAACAGCATCCTAGCCTGTATCAGGAATAGTGTGGTGAGCCGGACTAGGGAAGTGATCATCCCCCTGTACTCGGCACTGGTGAGGCCCCACCTCGAGTACTGCGTTCAGTTTTGGGCCCCTCGCTACAAGAGGGACATTGAGGTGTTGGAGTGTGTCCAGAGAAGGGCTACAAAGCTGGTGAGGGGTCTGGAGGACAAACCTTATGAAGAACGACTGAGGGAGCTGGGGTTGTTTAGCCTGGAGAAGAGGAGGCTGAGGGGAGACCTTATCACCCTCTACAACTACCTGAAAGGAGGTTGTAGAGAGATGGGGGCTGACCTCTTCTCCCTGGTGACAAGTGATAGGACGAGGGGAAACGGGTTCAAGTTACATCAGGGGAGGTTTAGATTAGATATTAGGAGACATTTTTTCACTGAAAGGGTTATTAAACATTGGAATAGGCTGCCCAGGGAGGTGGTGGATTCACCATCCCTGGAGGTGTTTAAAAAAAGGGTAGATGGGGCACTGAGGGACATGGTTTAGAAGTGGCTCTTGTCAGGGTAGGCTAAAGGTTGGACTCGATGATCTTAAAGGTCCCTTCCAACCTCAACAATTCTATGATTCTATGATTCTATGTATGTCTCATTGCATTAACAACAGAAGGACCCTGGGTTTCTAAATGTGACTAATATAGCCACTTCAATTAAGTGATGTAGAAGGAACAATTTTTTTTTTTTTCATTAATACTATACTATGATCAGAAATTCCACCTCTGAACTGCTATTTTTGGAATATTTCAGATTTTTAGACATGAAACTGGAGAATCTGCCTCTACCCCAAAACTTCCTGGCTAGAGATACCAATTGAAAACATTGTGAGTGACTGAGCATTACTCATATCACAGGAAATGCACCAGGAGAGTATCATTTGACATTTAATTCTATTATAGGCTTTGGCCAGATCAAGACCCTTATTAAGTGATTGCATCTATAAAGACCAGCCTGGGGAGTATCAGTGACTCTAGTTACAACTGCAACAAGGATGCTCACAACTTTTCAATTGGAGTCCTCATTTCTTGTAATGACCCCTGAAGGGCCAAAGTGTTCTCTGCTGTAGTGACCTTCTGCAGCTGCTAACAGTGTTTAAATAAATGTCTGCAGACAGAAGAATGGCACAGCTGAAGCTCAGAGGTTGTTGTACAGTCATACAGTTAAATGTTTCCAATCATCTTAGCATCTATTTAACAACAGAGTCAATCTTTCTAACATCCCAAATACATCTAAGATAGGAGTCACTGGTCATACACACAATAGATTGGTAAAAAGTGAGGGGAATAAACATAATACACATGCAAGGAATAATTTAATAATTTTTTTAAAAGTAAAGAGGTCATATAATGGCAATCTTTTTGTAAACTCACATTATTAAACATTTTATTAACATTGGTGATGGTAAGAAACCTGTGATGTTATGATATCTCAGCCTTCAATAAGAAACAGGCCTTTGCAACACTTTAATCACATTTTGACAACATAAAAATAGGTATTAATGGTGAAGGAGGCTTCATGTTACAGGTAGTATTCTCTGGGAATCCCAAAGGAACTGGCAGCCTTCGGTGGCCTTTGAAACCAAGATTAGAGAAAGGACCCAGGGCTGAGGTTGAATTCCATTTTGCATTTTATCTTGCTATTGAATTCATGTTTTAGAAAAAGTTAAATCTCATTTCATAGAACCATAGAATCAGAATATCTCAAGTTGGAAGGGACCTATAATGATCGTCGAGTCCAACTCCCTGCTCCTCGCAAAACTACCTAACACTAAATCATATGACTAAGAGCTTTGTCTGGACGCTCCTTGAACTCTGATAGGGTTGGTGCCATGGCCACTTCCCTGGGGAGCCTGTCCTAGTGACTGACCACCCTCTCCATGAAGAACCTTTTCCTAATGTCCAATCTGAACCTCCTCTGACACAGCCTAATTCCATTTTCTCGCGTCTTATTGCTGGTCACCAGAGAGAGGAGATCAGCACCTCCCTCTCCACTGCCCCCCTTGAGGAAGTTGTAGACTGCGATGAGGTTACCCCTCAGCCTTCTCTTCTCCAAACTGAACAAGCCAAGTGACCTCAGCCACTCCTCATAAATCTTGTCCGCAAGGCCTTTCACCATCTTGGTCATCCTCCTCTGCACACACTCCAATAGTTTGATGGCCTTCTTATATTGAGGTACCCAAAAGGTTACAAATCAAAGGTTTCCTCAAACTACTTCTATTTTATGTGTTTCAGCACTTTCTGACAATGACAAGATGCTGTCCTTCTTTTGTTTCTGGGTTTTTTCTGCCAAGAGTAACAATTATCCAGCTGTTGTATTATTATCCCCCCTTTTTCCAGAAGTATCAGTTATTTCTCATGTTATTAATCAGAAGTATGATAAGCAGGTGTTACAGTTTGGGCCAGGCTGGCCAATGACAAGGTGACAGATTCTCTCCCCCACCTCTCGCTCCAAGGAAGTATCAAACTCCCAGGGAGATCTCCCCAGCAGGCACTGGGGAAGTTCCAGACCGGACTCAGTAATGGATGGGAACTGAACAGAAAGTTGTCTCTGCTCCACCCCAAACCAGGACATTCCACCCCTTATTCCATACCATTTGCATCATGCTCAGATCACTAATACTTCTTATCCATCAAATATATACATATATATACACAGATCAGTCGTTTATGATTTATCTTTATACACAAAAGTTCATTAAGTCTATTTTGTTCATAATTGCAGAATTTCATCTATTATAGCAGACTCAGGATTGAGTATTCTCACCAAGGGTTAAATTTCCTTGAGGTATACACTGAATTTCTCCATTGTCCAGCGTCACCCACCAAGTACATACAGATGCTTGAGCAAAAACAGTCTCATGAATGGGTTTGCCTTTGCCTGAGGCAGGAAAAACCCAAACAGTTTTCCCCAACATATTCCTTTCATGCACCATTCTACAAGTCTGAATGAGCAGGACCAGCTGTATTGATAGATCCCCTGGTGTTAACTAACCAGGGAGCTTGTGCTAAATGCTTGTCCCAATTTTTAAAACTTCCACCACTGATTGCCTTCAGGGTACTTTTTACCAATATATTGTATTGTTCAATTTTCCCTGAGGCTGGTGCATGATAGAGGATGTGATATACCCACTCAATGTCATGTTCTTTGGACCAATTACTTACAAGACTGTATTTAAAATGAGTCCCGTTGTCTGACTCAATTCTTTCTGGAGTACCATGTCACCACAAGAGTTGCCTTTCAAGATCCAGGATGGTATTCCAGGCAGTAGCATGGGGCATGGCCTAGGTTTCCAACCATCCAATGCTTGCTTCTACCATAGTAAGCACGTAGTGCTTACCCTGGTGGGTTTGAGGGAGTGTGATGTAGTCAATTTGCCAGGCCTCCCCATGCTTACATTTTAACCATCGTCCCTCATACCACAAAGGTTTTAACCTTTTAGCGTGCTTGATTTTGGTGCATGTTTCACAGTCATGGATAACCTGCACAATAGTGTCCATGGTTAAATCCACCCTTCAGTCAAGGACCCATTTATATGTTGCATCCCTTCCTTGATGACCTGAAGTGTCATGGGTCCACTGAGCTAAAAACAGTCCACCTTTATGTTCCCAGCCCAAATGTATCTGGAAAATCTTAGCAGCCTGATCCACTTGCTGATTGTTTCTATCTTCCTCAGTAGCCCAACTCATGGATATGTGGGCATCTTCATGACTTACCTTTATGACTAGTTTCCCTAGCTGGCCAGCAATATCTTGTCACAAGTTGGCAGCCCAAATAGATTTACCTTTGTGCTGCCAGTTGGAAGCATCCACTGCTTTAACCACCCCCATAGAGTGTTGGCCACCATCCATGAGTCAGTATAGATATGGAGCATTGGCCACTTTTCTCATTCAGCAATGCCTAGAGCCAGCTGGACAGCTTTTAGCTCTGCAAATTGACTCGATTCACCTTGTCCTTCAGCAGATTCTGCTACTCGTTGTGTAGGACTCCACACAGCAGCTTTCCAGTTTTGATGCTTTCCCACAATACGCCAAGACACATCAGTGAACAAGGCATACAGTTTCTCATTATCTAAGGGTTCATTATAAGGTGGGGCTTACTCAGCGCAAATCACCACCTCCTCTGGTGGCATTCCAAAGTCTTTGCCTTTGTGCCAGTTTGTGATCACTTCTACGATTCCTCGATGATTTGGGTTTCCTGTTTGAGCTCGCTGTGTAATTAGGGCAACCCACTTAACTCCAGGTAGCATCAGTGGCATGATGAATAGAAGGAACTCTACCCTTGAACACCCAGCCCAGCACTGGTCATTGGGGTCCCAGGAGGAGCTGTGCTTCGGTACCAGTTACCTCTGAAGCAGCTCTAACTCCTTCATATGCTGTCAAGATTTCTTTCTCAGTTGGGGTATAGTTGGCCTCGGAGCCTTTGTATCCTTGACTCCAGAATCGTAGGGGTCGACCTCGAGTCTTCCCTGGTGCCTTCTGCCAGAGGCTCCAGGTAGGGCCATTGTCCCCGGCTGCAGTGTAGAGCACATTTTTAATGTCCCGTTCTGTTCGGACTGGTCCAAGGACTACTGCATGCACAATCTCTTGTTTAATTTGCTCAAAGGCCTGTTACTGCTCAGGACCCCACGTAAAATCATTTCTCTTTCGAGCCACTTCATAGAGAGGTTTCACAATCTGACTATAACCTGGGATATGCATTCTCCATAAACCCACAACACCTAAAAAGGCTTGTGTTTCCTTTTTGCTAGTCGGTGGGGACATAGATGTTATTTTGTTAATCATGTCCATTGGGATCTGGCGACGACCATCTTGCCACTTGATTCCAAGAACTGGATGTCTCTTGCAGGCCCCTTGACCTTACCTCTTTTTACAGCAAAACCTGCTTTCAGAAGAATCTTGATTATTTTCTTACCTCTCTTAAAAACTACTGCTGTATTACCCCACGCAATCATATCATCAATGTATTGCAGGTGTTCTGGAGCTCCAGCCTTCTCCAGTGCAGTCTGGATTAGTCCATGACAAATAGTAGGGCTGTGTTTCCACCCCAGGGCAGTCAATTCCAGGTGTACTGGACATCCCTCCAGGTGAAAGCAAACTGTGGCCTGCACTCTGCTGCTAAAGGAATAGAGAGGAATGCATTAGCGATATCAATTGTAGCACACCACTTGGCTGCCTTTGACTCCAGTTCATACTGCAGTTCTAGCAGGCCTGGCACAGCAGCACTCAGTGTGAGTGCACTCACAGTGAGCACTCAGCACTCACATCATTCAGGCCACGATAGTCTACTGTTAATCTCCAGTCTCCGTCAGACTTCCACACTGGACATATTGGGCTGTTAAAGGGTGAGCGAGTCTTGCTATCACCCCTTGTGTATCCATCTGATGAACCAGGTTCTGGATGGGAATCAGGGAGTCTCAGTTGGTGTGATACTGTCATCGATGCACCGTGTCAGTAGCAATTGGCACCTGCTGTTCTTTAACCCTCAGCAGTCCCACCACAGAAGGGTCATCTGAAAGACCGGGTAAGGTAGACAGCTGTGTAATGTCCTGAGTCTCTACAGCTGCTGTATCAAAATCCCACCGACAGCCTTTCGGGTCTTTGAAGTACCCTCTCTTGAGGCAGTCTATGCCAGGGATGTACGGAGCAACTGGGCCAGTCACAATGGGGTGCTTCTCCCATTTCTTCCCATTCAGGCTCACTTCAGCCTCTAATACAGTCAGTTCTTGAGATGTGCCTGTCACACCAGAAATAGTGACAGATTTTGTCCCTTTATGATTCGATGGCCATAGGGTACACTGTGCACCCGTGTCCACAAGGGCTCTATACTTCTGTGGCTCTAATGTGCCAGGCCATCGAATCCACACAGTCCAATAAACGTGGTTATCCCTCTCCTCCTCCTGGCTGGAGGCAGGGCAGCCCTAATGTTGGGGATAATATCTACAATTAGCAGATGAGTTCCTGCAAGGACTGGAGAACCACTTACATGGATTGGAGCAGCCACCCTCCTGAAAGAATTCTTTCTTCCATCTGCTTTACCTTGCAACTCAAGCACTCATGCTCGTGGTACCAGGGTAAATTTTTCTATCCCATTTACTCATGTCCTCTCCATAGTTGCAGAGGCAAAGCCACAGGAAATCTTGGAGCGGGTCCTGTTTCTCTTGAATTGGTTTCATATGAGGATGTTTTTTCTTAATGACTGAGACTGCTCAGGGGAAGACTGGCATTCTTTCTCCACCCTGGACAGTTTTTCAGACAGTTTATATTTTTTCTTAGCTATTTCCTCATTTTGCCCAGTCCTCATGATTTCCTCTATTTTCTCAGTCATTTTTTCCATGGCTGACACAGTAAGGGGACAAGAGAGACTGTCTTCATACTATCATACCCTGTTAGCCACTTCATTTACAGTTCGTGCATCAGCATCAGATCCTCCCCAAACCATTGTTGACAATGTATGGAAATACATCCATATACATCCACTCTGCAGAAACTTCCTTAGCAAAGATCGTTTGCACAGCATTTCATCAGGGTCTAACATTCACTTGCCAGTCACCATAAATCACTTCTCGGACAGCCAGTTCCCTCAAGTACTTAATACCTTTTTCCATGCTGGCCCATTTGCTTGGACGGCATTCGATGTCATCCTTAAAAGGATACCTGCCCTTTACAGCTGCTAGTAGTCGCCTCCAGAGACTGAGAGTGTTTGCCGCCTTCCCAATTGCTTTATCAATACCTCCATCTTTGGCAAAGTTTCCCAACTGCTTAGCCTCTATACCTTCTAGGAGGCAATGCTGCAATATAGTTATGCACCCCTGTACCAAGAGAGTCTGAAATAATATACAACATTGCTGTCCCGCTCCTATATTCATCTTACCTGAAGAAAATTAGGATGATGTTAAAAAGAAAACAACTCACAGACTTCTACTTGTGACTAAGTCTTTCCAGATTGTTGAGGAATATCTAACAAATTCATGAGATTTTTAGCTGATATCACACTAATTCTATCTCCAGTTGCCATTACACGAGTAAACAGCTGTACTTCCAAGACAGAAACTCTTCCATGTACATCATGTATCTATGCTGACTACTTCTACGCTAGCATGTGAAAGGAGCCCAAAGCTATTGAGTGAACTTGCAGATGCATTGTATGCCTCTCCAGGAACTGGAAACACTGGGATTATTGTATTGCAGACATTTCTGAGATATGCAGAAATCTGTACTGGGTAGTCCAGAACTGGACACAGTACCCCAGGTGTGGCCTCATCAATGCTGAATAAAGGGGAAGGATCACCTCTCATGATCTACTAGAAACACTTTGCCTAAAGCAGCTGAGGATTCCATTCACCTTTGCAACGAGGGCACATTTCTGTCTCATGTTCAACCTGCTGTCCACCAGGATCCCTAGCTTCTTTTCTGCAAATCTGTTTTCCAGCTGGGTGGCTGCCAGCATATATTGGTGCCTCAGGTTGTTCTTCCCCAAGTACAGGACTTAGCACTTCTCCTTGTTGAACTGCATGATGTTCCTGTTAGCCCATTTCTCCAGTCTGTCGAGGTCCCTCTGGATGGCAGCATGACCCTCTGGCAAATCACAGAATCATAGAACCATAGGGTTGGAAGGGACCTCTGGAGAGCATCTAGTCCAACCCCCTGCCAGAGCAGGGTCATCCAGAGCAGGTGGCACAGGAACATGTCCAGATGGATTTTGGATGTCTCCAGAGACGGAGACTCCCCCACCTCTCTGGGCAGCCTGTGCCAGGGCTCTGCCACCCTCAAAGGAAAGAAGTTCCTTCTCATGTTTACGTGGAACTTCCTATGCTCAAGTTTGTGCCCATTACCTCTGGTCCTGTTGCCGGGCACCACTGAAAAGAGCCTGGCCCCATCCTCCTGACACCCACCCTTTAAGTATTGATAAGCATTGATAAAATCCCCCCTCAGCTGTCTTTTTTCCAGACTGAAGAGACACAAATCCCTCAGCCTTTCTTCATAAGAGGGGTGTTCCAGTCCCTCCTCCCAGCTTGGTTTCATCTTTAGACTTTCTGAGTGTACACTCTGCCCCATTATCCAGATCATTAATGAAGATGTAGAACAGAAATGGACCCAGTATTGATCCCTGGGGTACACTGCTAGTTTCTGGGCTCCAGCATAACTTTGTTCCACTGATCGCCACACTCTGGGCCTGGCCACTCAGCCAATTTTCAGTGCACTTCACTGCCTGTTCATCTGCTTCATCATTAGCTTCTCTATGAGGATCTTTTGGGAGACAGTGTCAAAAGCCTTACTGAAGTCAAGGCATACAATATCCACTGTTCTCCCCACATCTACCAGGTCAGTCATTTCATTACAGTAGTTGGTTATCAAGTTGGTCAAGCATTACTTTGACTTAGTGAATCCCTACCGACTATGTCCAAAGATTTTCTTGTCATTCATATGCCTGGAAATGGTTTCCAGGATTACATGCTCAATCACCTTCCCAGGGTCTTAGGTGATGCTGCCTGGTCTGCAGTTCCCAGGTCCTCCTTCTTGCCCTCCTTCAAGACAGGGGTGACATTTGCTTTCCTCCCATCTTTGGGCACTTCTTCCAGTCATCATGAACAAACAAATACTATCAAGAGTGGCCTCCCAATGACATCTGCCAGCTTCCTCAGAACTCGTGGTGCATCCCCATGAGGTCCCATGGACTTATGAATGTGCAGTTTACTTTAAGTGTTACCTGACCTGATCCTGTTCCAACAAGGGTACATCTTCCTTACCCCAGCCTTTCTCCCTGGTCTCTAGGACATGGAACTCTTGAAGGTCAGTCTTGCTAGTAAATTCTGAGGCAAAGAAAGCTTCCATCTTTTCCATGTCCTGTCCCCCATCTCATTCATCAATGGGCCTGCATTTTCCTTGTCTTCCTTTTGTCTCCTATGTACTTACAGAAGTTCTCCTTGTTTTCTTTAACATCACTGGCCCAATTCATAGAATCATAGAATAGGTGAATACCATCATAGAACTTTAGATACTTTTTGTAGTCACAGGAGAGAAATAGACATTTTCATAGAATCGTAGAAACATAGAATGGTTTGGGTTGGAAGGGACCTTAAAGATCACCCAGTTCCAACCTCCCTGCCACGGCCAGGGGCAATTCGCACTACACCAGGTTGCTCAAAGCCACATCCAGCTTGGTTTTGAACATTACCAGGGATGAGGCATCCACAAATTCTCTGGGCAACCTCTTCCAGTGTCTCACCACCCTCACAGTAAAGAATTTCTTCCTAGTAGCTAATCTAAATCTACCCTCTTTCAGTTTAAAACTGTTACTCCTTGTCCTGTCGCTACACTCCCTGATAAAGAGTCCCTCACCACCTTTCCTGTAGGCTCCCTTTAAGTACTGAAAGTCTGCAATAAGCTCTCCCCAAAGCCTTCTCTTCTCCAGGCTGAACAATCCCAGCTCTCTCAGCCTGTCTTCATAGCAGAGGTGCTCCAGCCCTCTGATTATCTTTGTGGTCTTTCCTTGGACCCCCTCCAGCAGGTCCATGCCCTTCTTATGTTGGGGGCCCCAGAGCTGGAGGCAGCACTCCAGGTGGGGTGTCACCAGAGCAGAGTAGAGGGGCAGAATCACCTCCCTCGACCTGCTGGCCACGCTTCTTTTGGTGCAGCCCAGGATACGGTTGGCCTTCTGGGCTGCAAGCGCACATTGTCAGCTCATGTCCAGCTTTTCATCCACCAGTACCCACAAACCCTTCTCAGCACAGCTGCTCTCAATCCCTTCATCCTTCAGCCGGTATTGATACTGGAAGTTGCCGTGACCCTGCACTTGGCCTTGTTTAACCTCATGAGGTTCACATGGGCCCACCTCTCAAGCCTGCCCAGGTCCCTCTGGGTGGCATCCCTTCCCTCCTGCATGTCAACCACACAGCTTGGTGCCCTCGGCAAGCTTGCTGAGAGTGCACTCAATCCCACTGTCTGTGTTAAACAGCACTGGTCCCATTACCGACCCCACTTGTCACTAGTCTCCACTTGGGCATCGAGCTGTTGACTGCAACCCTTTCAGTGAGGCCATCCAGCCAGTTCCTTATTCACCAAGTAGTGCATCCATCAAATCTGTTTCTCTCCCATTTAGAGACCAATGTCAAACACTTTGCCTAAGTCCAGGTAGATGATGTCTATTGCTCTCCCCTTATCCACCAACTCTGTAACCCCACCACAGAAGGTCACCAGATTTGTCAGGCATGACTTGCACTTGGTGAAGCCATGTTGGCTGTCACCAGTCACCTCCTTATTTTCCATGTGCCTTAGCAGAGTTCCCAGGAGGATCTGATCCATGATCTTGCTGGGCACAGAGGTGAGAGTGACTGGCCTGTCATTCCCCAGATCTTCATTTTTCCTTTTTGACAATGGGGGTTATGTTTCCCCTTTTCCAGTCTGCAGGAACTTCATCAGACTGCCACGAATTTTCAAAGCAGCTTGGCAACTTCATCTGCCAGTTCCCTCAGGACCTATGGATGGATTTCATCAGGTCGCATGGACTTATGCACGTTCAGGTTCCTCAGATGGTCTCATACTTGATCGTAACCTACAATGGGCATTTTTTTATTCTCATAGCTCCTGCCTTTGCCTTCTGCAACTTGGGCAGTGTGGTTAGAGCCCTTGCCGGTGGAGACCGAGGTGAAAGTCATTAAGTATCTCAGGCTTCTCCATATCCTGGGTGACCAGGTCTCCTGTTTCCTTCTGGAGAGGGAAACTCCTTCCCTAGTCTTGTCCTTATTTCTGACATAGTTACAGAAGTTTTTCTTGTTGCCCTTGATGTCTCTGGCGAGATTTAATTCTATCTGGGCTTTAGCTTGCCTAATCTGGTTCCTGGACATTCGGACAGTTACCAGACCAGGCTACCTGTCCTTGCTTCCACCCTCTGTACACCTCCTTTTTTCTTTTGTGCCTTGCTTCTTCATTCTTGGGATACACCGCTCCTGAGCTTGGAGGAGGTGATCCTTGAATACTAACCAGCTTCCTTGGCTCCCTTTCCCCTCCAGTGCTTTTTCCCATGTTATCTGGCCAAGCAGGTCCCTCGAGAGGCCAGTCTGCTCTCCTGAAGTCCAGGGTAGTGAGCTTGCTGTGTGTCCTCCTTGCTGCCCTAAGGATCCTGAACTCTACCATTTCATGATCACTGCAAGCAAGGCTACCAATTCAATTCCACTTGGGCTTTGACTTTCCTGATTTCATCCCGGGATGCTTGGACAATGTTTCTGTATTCTTCCCAGGTTACCTGTTCTTGCTTCTACTTTCTTAATGCTTCATTTTTGTGTTTGATTTTGGCCAGGAGTAATTTGTTCATCTGTGCAGGCCTCGTGGCATTTTTGCCTGACTTTTTATTGTTGGTATGGACTGCTCTTGAGCTTGGAGGATGTGATCCTTGAATATGATCCAGCTTTCTTGTACTCCACTTCCCTCCTGTGTAACTCTTCCAAGTAGATCTTTGAAGAGATCAAATTCTGAAATCCAAAGTTACAAGCTTGCTTTTCACACTCCTCTCTACCTTCAGAATCCTGAAGTCCACCATCTCATGGTCATTGCAGCCAAGACTGCTTTTGATCTTCACATCCCTAATGATCCCCTTGGTGATGATGAGGTACCGCAGAGCATCTCTCCTCATTGAATCCTCAATTACTTGGAGGAGAAACTTATCATCAATGCACTTCAGGAAAGTCCTGCATTGCTTATGTCCTGCTATGTTGTCCCTCAGTGTCATTGAAGTTCCCCATGAGAATGAGGGCCTGTGAACGTTAGGCTGTTCCTATGTGTCTTGTCATCCACTAGTTCTTCCTGGTTGGGTGGCCTATAGCAGACATCCAGTATAAGGTCACCTTTGCCTCTCCTCTCTTTAGTCCTAAACCATAAACTCTCTGTTGACTCCTCTTCTGTCCCCAGGCAGAGCTCCATACATTCCAGCTGCTCTCTCACATAAAGGGGAACTCCTTCTCCTTGTCTTCCCTTCCTGTCCTCCCTGTAACAGTGCCAATGAAAGTGACAAAAAAGTCCATTGCTTCCTCCAAAACCTTCCCCAAGTACTAATTACTCACATGAGGACCTCATTAACAAACTGAAAGCTGGCCCTTGCTCATCCAGAATTTTCTAACTTCTTGCAATAACATTTATGAAATGGAAAACTGTCAGTCAAGAGAAACATCAACATCATAGATTCATCTGGCTCACGCTTCAAATACAGAACATTGGGGAAATGTGAACGAGAATGTGGAAACAAAAAGAATTTCAGACAGTTG
Source organism: Larus michahellis (assembly GCF_964199755.1). Classification (NCBI taxonomy): domain Eukaryota; kingdom Metazoa; phylum Chordata; class Aves; order Charadriiformes; family Laridae; genus Larus; species Larus michahellis. The sequence goes on along the minus strand of NC_133913.1, from coordinate 8,663,088 downwards.
CCTCACATCTTCCTTTCAGATTTAAAATGTTGCATAAGCAAATTTTCTAGAGGTACTCAGATTCATTGCCCTTCTTTGTGGTTGAGGCACTTTTGCAGTAGGGGAACAGTGTGCATATGAACGGGAAGCTGAAATATTTACATTCATAGCATTCGCAGCCATAGAAACCTTGGTGTCTGGAAACCTTGGTCTCTTCTCAAAATGGTCAAGCCACTCTCCATGCTATTTAAAAAGTCATGGCACTAGGTGAAGTCCCTGGTGACTGGAAAAAGGGAAACATCGCACCCATTTTTAAAAAAGGTAGAAAGGAGGACCGTGGGAACTATTGCTCTATCAGTCTCACCTCTGTGCCTGGGAAGATCATGGAACAGATCCTCCTAGAAGCTATGCTAAGGCACATGGAGGACAGGGAGGTGATTCGAGACAGCCAGCATGGCTTCACCAGGGGCAAGTCCTGTCTGACCAACCTGGTGGCTTTCTACAATGGAGGGACTGCATCAGTGGACAAGGGAAGAGCTACAGATACCATCTCTCTGGACTTCTGCAAGGCCTTTGACACAGTCCCCCACAACATCCTTCTCTCTGAGTTGGAAAGATATGGATTTGATGGGTGGACTGTTTGGTGGATAAGGAACTGGCTGGATGGTCGCATCCAGAGGGTGGTGGTCAATGGCTCGATGTCCAGATGGAGAGGGGTGACAAGTGGTGTCCCTCAGGGATCCGTATTGGGACTGGTGCTATTCAGTATCTTCATCAATGATTTAGACAGTGGGATCAAGTGCACCCTCAGCAAGTCTGCAGATGACACCAAGCTGAGTTGTATGGTTGACAGGCCAGAGGGAAAGGATGTCATCCAGAGATACCTGGACAGGCTTGAGAGGTGGGCCTGAGCAAACCTCATGAACTTCAACAAGGCCAAGTGCAAGGTCCTACACTTGGGTCGGGACAATTCTGGTTATCAATACCGGCTGGGGGATGGCGTGATAGGGAGCAGCAATGAGGAGAAGGACTTGGGGGTACTGGTGGATGAAAAGCTGGACATGAGCCAGCAATGTGTGCTTGGCAGCCCAGAGGGCAAATCGCATCCTGGGCTTCATCAAAAGAAGCATGGCCAGCAGATCCAGAGAGGTGATTCTCCCCCTCTACTCTGCTCTGGTGAGACTCCACCTGGAGTACTGTGTCCAGCTCTGGAGTCCTCAGCACAAGAAGGACATGGACCTGTTGGAACAGGTCCAGCAGAGGGCCACGAAGATGATCAAAAGGCTGGAGCACCTATGTTGTGAGAAAGCTGGGGTTGTTCAGCCTGGAGAAGAGAAGGCTCCAGGAGACCTTGTAGTGGCCTTCCAGTACCTGAAGGGGGCCTACAGGAAAGCTGAGGAGGGGCTGTTGGCAAGGGCATGTAGCGATAGGACGAGGGGCAATGGCTTTAAACTAGAGCAGGGTGGGTTTAGATTAGACATTAGGAAGAAGTTCTTTACAGTGAGGGTGGTGAGACACTGGCCCAGGTTGCCCAGAGAGGTGGTGGAGGCCCCATCCCTGGACACATTCAAGGCCAGGCTTGATGAGGCTCTGAGCAACCTGATCTAGTTGAAGATGTCCCTGCTTAGTGCAGGGGGGTTGGACTAGATGACCTTTAAATGTACCTTCCAACCCAACACATTCTATGATTCTGTGATACAATCCAAGTCATCAACTCTCTTTCTTTTCCCTTCTCCGAAAAGAGTCCATTTCTCCCCATAATGGTAGAACAGGATTCTAAAAATAGTCATCACAAGAGTAGCCATATATATGCACATATCTAGAATTAGGGTCATGAACTCATTTTTGGCATCTTAAAGTCAACTTCTGCTTCCTCCCCTCCACACCCTCCATATGTGGTTTGTGTTGGTTTTTTTTACTCCCCACTAAAGGACAAAATTCAAAGGTTAGCATATGTGGCTGAGACACAGCCTTCCCTGAGGTGATGACAATGCCGTGGAGCACATAATGTCTCCAAGGATCTCAGATTCAGGCTGCTGCAAGTTGCTCTGGGTGACAAAGGGACCCAGGACCTTTAAATATGTTAGTAGAAGGCAGCATGAATCAGTAGAAGCTATTTCCTCCCCTTTAGTTTAGGCACCCAACTCACAAAAAAAAAAAAAAAAGAAAAAAAAGGACCTTTGACATGTGTCAGTTCCAGCTTTGCTTATTTTGAAATACATTAATACTCTCAAAAGCTGAAAAGATTAAAAAGGTAAATAAGCAGCACTTTCTTCTTTTTCTTCTTACCCACTGCTGTGACCTTAATAGAATTCTTTCCATTTCAACTGATTTTTACATCTTTCGTGTACACAAAGCTGTAGGAATGTAGCGGGTCATAAAAATGTCTTTCTCATCCTCTCCTCTCCTCCATGTTGTTTTCCATCTAGCCAGATTTGGCTCCATATAATTCTTGAGATATTAACAATTAAAAAAAAAGATGTAAGGCATAACTCGAATTCTGCAGACATTCTTGGATAGGATAATAATTGAATAAAAGAGAGTGGTGGTGATGACCAGCATTTACTGCTATTATCTTGTGTGACTGCCTCTATGCATTTGAATTATGTAGATTGCTTTGCTATGATTTTGTTTTTTATATATCGATGTCTTCAACTTACTGTACTGACAATGTTCTTAATGATTATTTATTTGAAGGGTAACTCACATGTAGCAGCTTTGAAAAATAAGTATGAGTTTACATTTCAGAGGTCTTTAACTGTCACTGTTATGATTTTTTAATTTTCATAACAAATACAATAAGAAAGGCCCTGCATAGCAAAAGGCAGGTATGATCTCTCAGCAATTCATATAATTCTAATAATAATTCCTATATGTAACATTTCTAAATTAACATAGTTTGTCATTTATGGATGATAACTACAGCTTTTATTTAAATATGGAAAAATAATTATGATTCAGTAATAGAACTTACGAAGTTTGAAATAGACACCTGAGTAACAAGCGGGATATCTGTGATGATAGTCCCTCACAAACTAATCTATTAATACTCTGTATTTGTTCATTCTCACATTCCACCAGCAGACTGATGGTAATGAACTCAGCACTGAAGGAACATACAGCTTTGACAGAGGAGGGACTGACAAGGTAAGATTTTTTACTTGACAAATGCTCCTTATCTAAACTGCCTCATGCTTTTCAGAATGCCAGAGTGTGCAACAGCCAAACAGGGTCATTATGGTTTCTTCAAGGCAACTCTATCAAAGGCTGTTCTGTGCATTGCTGTCTATGGTTTAAAAAAACAAAACCAAACCACAACTTACTATCTGGCGTTTTCCCATTACAACTTTTCTCAGCAATATAACCCAGAAAGAACAAAAATGCCATTTATGCAACAAAACCTAGGTGTTACTTTATATGAGATGCTTGGTAAGGAGTTTGCAGTTATCTGCGGTTCTGCAAAATGAAATAAATTTTAAAAGCATCTCTTCTTGTTTGTTACCAAATTGCAAGTGTTAATTAAATCAAAGATTCATTGAAAATTTCCTTCAAAACTGCAGCCAATTACGTTTTATTTTTTATTAAATATATTTTCTTTCTGAAAAATACCAGACAAACTCCAAGATTTGGATATCATTAAATCTTCCTATTTATTTCATTTGATATTTGGAACAATAAAAGAAGGGGAAAAGGTAGAAGAATAAGAAAACAGTTTGTTTGCTAATTGTTTTCTTTCTAGCTCTTAGGAAGGTTTTTTTTTTCCAGATTGATGTATGTGAATTTGGATTATGGAGTCATCTTTGGACGTTAGATTTAAATAAACATAACTTTTCAGCTAATTTTCCTTCAAAAATAGTTAAATTTTTAAATGGAATTTTTTGACTAAAGAGTTATGTATGCATTTGACAGTATTTGGGCGTACTTTGTATTTGAGTTTCATGGTTCTTGAATACAAAACGGTTTAAAGCTTTAGTTACCTGAAATAAGGATCATGTTGACTAAAACATTGATAACTTTGTTAGCATCTTATTTTTTAATCTGATGCTAAAATGGGAGGGCTTGGGGGGTTATCATCTGGGTTTTTTCTTCTTTTTTTTTTCCCATGAGGGAAAAGCTTTGTGTCTAAATTGTTAGAAGAAATGTATTTTTGGCACAGAGAAATATAAATTCCCAACCACAGGAAACCTCTGGTCAATATCTATCAAGTACTCCCTTGAGTCAGAACAAGTGTGTGTTACCTGTTGAATATTTTGTTTTCCCCGACAGTCTCAAAAACAAAACCTCTCAAAGATTTTGCTAGGTGTCATTATCAGCACAAAGAGAATACTCTTCTGAATATATTTACCTGCTCTCAGGTAAAATAAATAAAAAAAAAGAATAAATATATGAATCTTCACCAGGTAAATTTACTCATGGCTGCATTTCATAACAAATTTTCTATTTCTCACTTCTTTCAATTGCTTTCGGACAATGTTTGACCCCTGAAACTACTCTTACCCTAACAGCTAAGACTCTTCTTTTATTATGCAGCTCCATTTTGCCCACAAGCAATTTTCATATTTTTTTCTAAACATTAATGGAGTAGGGGAGAGTTCAGCTTCATTTCTCTGCAAGAGGTGGAGTTCTATATATCAACTTTATTTTTTCCTTTCTTTTTCTAGTTTTTCTTATGCTTTTCTACAGAAAGCAAGCATGATCAACAACAGTTTCACCTTCCTAGGAACAGTGAGAAATACAGTGAAGGTGCATTCACCTTGTAGCCCACAGCCATCCCCACCCATTTTCCCCAGATCACCATCTTCCTGGTTCTTATGCCAAAGCCATAGCCCTTCAGAGCCAATTAGTTTCATGGGTGATGACATCTTCGTCACAGAAGATAAAGCTTAACCTTGTCCATGAAGCTCATTTGTCCTCAGCTACTCAGTTAAGTCAGATAGGTAATGCCAGGAGATCACCTGAGGTTCAAAGACTTTGAAGTGGACAGTGCTGGCTTCAGCTATCATTTTGAGATCCTTGTTTTGTTTGCATCTGCATCTGATAACAAGCTTTGTCTATTAAAGTTTCAAGTTCAGAGGGTTGCTTTTCCTTGAATTGTGAGGTCTCTTCCTACATACCCTTGAGACTTTGCTACCAACAGCTGTAGAAGACAATTAAGTTCTTAATAAATCGCATATGGTGGTGGAGCCACAAAGTTCAGGCGGGCACAGGTAATACGTGAGCATCACTGCAAACTGGTTTTTCCATATTGTCTGGAGGAGCACAGCATCGCTAGTGTGGGGGAAGCAAATACATCAGGTCAGGCTGTTTGTCAGCACAGTCCAGTGTATATTTATGGCATTCACAGATACATCTAATGCACCATTTGATCTCACTGTCAGAATCACTCATTCAAGGATCCTGGCCCTGTCCCCAACATCTTCCCATATTTGAGGCCTCTGAACGTAGGTCTTGAAGAAAAGACGTATGGTCCAATCTCCTCATGACAACAATTTGCCGGTCCAACCAGGGCCTGATCTCTGGAAAGTGTTATTTTCGTGTGAACCGAGCACAACAGAAATAGAAGGCATTTGTCTTTCTCAGGGAAGGTCTAAGGCAGGACTGAGTAACACACAGGACTGAGATACTCTTTTGAAGAACTTCCAGTACCGTCAAGCTTCCCTGACGCAGAGAGATTTCACTCGGACTCTCAGCCAAGTATATTTACCCCTCTGGGTTCTAAGCCGGGTTTTTATCAATCTAGGTGTGAGCTGAGTACCTAAACTCCACTCAGATTTGGCAGAGGTCTGCTGAATGTTGCCAGTGAAGCTTAGGCAGAAATTCATTTCATCCTAGTGTACATTTTCCAGTAACTGTAACGAAAAGCCCCCTCATTTCCACTTACAGCAGTAAAGTTTGTAGGGCCTTGACACCTGATTCAGGCAGCTACTTTAGAAGATAACTGATATCAGGAACGTACTATGGTCAGTGGAAAGAAATTGTCATTTTTAGAAGGTGATTCATCCATTCATAAAAGCGAATACCCCCCCAACTCAATTGCATTATCTTACAATGTTTTGTGTTACTTCAGATAAATTAAGCAAAGGACAAAGTTAAGATGGATTTGTGTCCCAGTTGAAAGTGTTCTAAAGACAATTTTGCTTTTGTGAAAGATATTCTCCTATTTTAATAATTACATACTTTCAAAATTTTCAAGTTTTAATTAGAAAATTAAAACAGGAAATAAAACATTTTCACTGAAAAATTTCAAAAAAATTAATAGTTGTGTTTTGATACATAGTTATTATTCTGCTGTTCATCTTTGCTGTTTCTGACTGCTCCTCTGTTCAGTTTTTAAATTTTGAATGTTTTCCTTAGATTTTTTTTCCTAAAAGTTTTACAATGTTACGTTAAATATAAAAATTAACCCATGTGAATAGCAAAGGGGACTGATTACAGTTAGGTGTCTAAGTCTAAGCTTGATATATGGGTTTCATTTGTATCCAAAGGAAGATCTGGATGTCCCAGGTTTCCCATCTTTGTATAAGATACATAGAGAGGAAATTTCATATTACAAACCCTATGGAAATGTTTTGTTCTATTGCCATGTATCTCTTCTTTATTCGCTAGCTGTAGAAATTACGTATATACATAAAAGTATATATACACTCCCTAAACTTCCGCGGTAGCAATCTAGTTTATTTTTTTTATAATTCTTTCTTGTCATGTTGATGCTGCTTTTTTCTGTTGTCTGCTTCTCCTGTCTTCTCCCTATTCTCTGTTACTTTGGCCTTGACAAAATAATCGGTGCTATGCAGTGGTTATACTTCTCTCTTTTTCCTTAAGGCTGTTGTGTTTCTCCTGTATCCCCAGTCTCTCTAAAGCTCCTTTTTTGCTTATGGCTCTTCAAGAAGTGACTGTTTCCCATAACTGACAAAATAGCCAATACTGCTTAGCAGAGAGGTAGATATTAAATCTTTCATATTGATGAAGTTATCTCAGAGGTAGTCAGGAACAGACATTTCTCCTTATTGTGTAAGGAGACACTTTTGAAAGACACATATCTCAAGAGTGATCCCTGGCCCTTGAGCAATGTAACACTCTAAATTTGCATGTCTTTCTATTGCGCCTGGTAGGAGTGCCTATGGTAGTTTTGAGGCTGCAATGCCAGTTGAAATACTGTTGGAAAAGTTTTTTATGTTAAAGGAAGTAATCCCACTACAGCATCATCCCTGAAGCCAACAGTGATCGATCCCTGGAGTGAAATATTCTTCATTTTCTCCTTAGAGGGAATTTACTCAACCAAAGGCAGTCAATGTACTTGAAATATGAACAGGGGATAAGGAACAATGACTGAACTAAGACACTGTAGATGTATCTTAGGTGTATAAAAGAGTGTTGTCCAGTCCTAGTATTGTCAATGGGAAAATGTGGGTTACCCTTCAGACTGATTCAGAAACTGGATGGCCAACTGTGACAGGTGGTAAAAATTACCTCTCCCTTTCTATTTGTTCTTCCCTTCAGATCGTACTGAATATCATTCCTTCACTGTATCTCCACTTCCTTGTCTCATCTAGGACATGGTTTCTGACAACAGGACTTTGGTAACTGAATTCATCATCCTAGGATTTCCCAATGCCAGGGAAGTCGAGCTGCTTCTCTTTGCTGCCTTCTTTCTGATGTATGTACTGACCTTCACAGAGAATGTGGCCATCATCTTGGTCATTGGCATGGACTACCGCCTTCATACTCCAATGTATTTTTTTATCACCAATCTCTCCTTCTTAGACATTGGCTACACTACTGTGACAGTACCTAAGATGCTGGCTAACATTGCTATTCAGTCACAGACCATCTCTGTCACTGGCTGCTTCACACAGTTGTACATCTTCTTCTTCCTTGGCTCAGCTGAATGCTTCCTACTGACTACCATGGCCTATGATCGCTACCTGGCCATTTGCAATCCATTGCATTACACTACCATTATGGATTGCAGAGCTTGTTTATGGCTTGCTCTGGGGTGTTGGTTGGGTGGTTTCCTTGCACCTGCCCTTCCCACTGCCTTCCTCTTCCGCCTGCCTTTCTGTGGTTCCAACATCATCAACCACTTCTTCTGTGACTCACCACCTTTGCTGGAGCTCTCGTGCCAAGGTGTCTTTGAAATTGAAGTCATCAACTTTGTGGTGGGCACGACAGTACTAATGAGCTCCTTTATCCTCACCATGATCTCCTACATATTCATTTTGGCCACCATCTTGCACATACCCACAGCTGAAGGACGCAGCAAAGCTTTCTCTACCTGTGCCTCCCATCTGACCATTGTCACCATCTTCTATGGGACCACCATGTTCATGTACATTCGCACCAAGACCATCCAGACTTTTGATTTTAACAAGATTGTCTCTGTCTTTTACTCTGTGGTTACCCCAGTTCTGAACCCTGTCATCTATAGCCTAAGGAACAATGACATCAAGCAAGGCATGAGAAAAGTAATTCTGAAGCAAAAGGACACTTCATTCATGTAAGATTGGCTTGAGGAGTAGTATGTGAAACTAGCTACTTTGAAAACCATTTTTTTCTCCACATGAGTGAGGAACCAAACATCCTGTATATGAAGTTTCATCAGAGGAATTTGAATTCAAAATTTCATTTCAGCTTCTTCGCTCTTCAGAGAAGATATTAATCTCATCTCTTTTTAGTCATCTAGAAGTTAGTTGTCTACATCTAAGCTAGTCATCCAGGCTCCCACAGTGAAGATGAACCAGCACCTTGAAAGAGTAACTTACCACACCTTTAGATTAGTGTCACTAATCTCTTCTCATAAGGGTTACCTCTGCAGCCTCCCTGCTACCAAAACCTTGATGTGTAAATCCAATTCAGTAGCTTTTTACAGCAGTACCATATATTTATGCGTGAACACATCAACTTTTCTAGTGATAGCTATACTCCTGCAATTATAGTTAAAAGTTTATGTAGAAAAATAAATAAGAAACTCTCAAGAATGGATATAAAGCAATCAGAAATAGTAACAACAAGTCACTAAAAGCCAGCTCCCTTTATGGTTAATGAAGAAAGAGAGCCAGTCCTACAATACAGTTAATCTCATCCTAAGATAGATCATCACATTTGATGAGAATGGTGGTGTCCTAGAACTACTTATTTCTCTGCACAGACTCTAAGTGGAGAATTGATGAAGCTCTAGTGGAGATGTCTCAAGCTTTGTGGTTTTGTGGTAGCTACACACGTCTTCCAGTAAACTGTGGGGTAGATGTGAAAGTCAGTTTAAGAATCCATATATGTTGCCTGCCTGCTAAGTCACAATTTCCAAAACTTCCAATGGGATTTGCATTCTTCATTTACATTATAATGCAGAAACCATGGAAACTACCTGCATAGCTATAAATATCTTAGAAGATGGTCATCTCAAGATAGGGAAGGATATCCTATTTATAACTTTTCCAGTTTCTGATCTATGTGTATAGTTTTCTTTTAACATTTAACGGCAATTTGCAGACAACTCCAGAGAGCACTTCATCCCTTGCTTTGATTGACATTCAAAATGGGTAGGAGGAGTCATTGTTTAGAGGTGTTTATTTTTCTCTACATCCTTCAAATTAGGTCATTAAATCTGAGTTCTTGGTAATCTGCTTCAAGTGATTTGCATCCCCCTTTTGCAGAAGACTGAGGGAAAAAAGGGGATTGTGATATTTTGTTTGAAATTTTCCATTAGTTACATGCTCATTGTGCCTGAAATTTGGTGCTTTCTCCCTAAAAGCCTTTGATAATATTTTGACAAAAGCCCACATCTCTGTAATGTTTCATAAATTCTTTCTGTCATGCCCCCTTCAGATTCCACCTTCTCCAACCCCAAATCATGTCAGTGAATTAAGTATAGACATCTCTTCTTGGGCTTTTCTTAGGCTAAGGGGTCAATGGCTATCTTCTTCCTGGAAAACTTAAGGGCAGCAACCAAATCAGTAGGTTTTGCTGACATCCTCTTTTTACAGTGGGGATTTGGACACCGTTTCCAGCTGAAATGCATACCAAGATCATTGAGACCTTTTAGAAACACCTCAGGTATCACAAATTCAGTAGAATAATGTCTGCTATGGAAAGCACTTCTCTCTCCCAGCCTCTTCCACAATACCTCAGTAAAAGAGGTATTGCTCATCAGGAAGGTAGCGATCAACAGAAAAGGTCAGGATGCGTAAGGTGTCCAGTTCCCCCACAGACCACATATACCAGAACAGCACCAGGGATTAACTGAAGCATTTATTGAAGTGATATTGCTGGATTGCTCTGTAGGTTGTGGACCTGCAGATTAATGGGATTTTTTTTTTTTTTTAATTAACAGAATTCACCAAATCAGCGGGATGTCATTACCTAAATCTCTTAGATTCCCTTGAAAATCCTAGAAGTGCTTTCAGAGTAATTTTTATTGCAAACAAACCAGTAATAAAAGCAGTGGGCTGAAGTTTGATGCCGCTGAATCCAGTCAGCGGTTTTGGCTTCTGTAATTTGAGAGTTCAATGGAAATAAGGAGAGCTAGAGTCCTCCCTCTGTGCAGCCTTGATTTCCATAAATGACTTTTGATTTGGGGGTTATGCTGTGTGGAGTTTCTTCCCCACCATATTGAGACACTTAAAATCAGAAGTCACTTTTGAAACTTCTGGGGGTGAAGGTATTCAAAATCCCATTATTTATCAATAACAGTATATCTTTAATGGAATTTTCAATTTGGTGTCTGAATAAAAGGATAAAAATAATTGTTATTATTTTCTTGCTATTGTGTTATAAATTATATTGTACTTTGCATTTTCAATGTTTCAATGAAACTTTAATGATGATGATAAAACAATAATAATCGTAATCCTAAAAAGTTTTGTCTAGTCTGGAAGTAATTTCAATATTTTATCTAATAATTCAGAAACTCTTCTGCTTCACACTTTGCTCTATTTCAGTTAAAAAAGAAAAAAGAAACCTGCACAATTCATCCTATCTCCACATATACACAAAAGCTGATCAAATGATTCACACTCCTAGAGTAGTTTTTTTGTGCGTGGACTACAGTATGACTCCAGAGGACTAGTAGAAACCAAACAGTTTAAACTGTGTCTGTCTACAGTTGGGTGTAATTATTGGGGAATTTTCATGATGCAGCTGCCCAAAGGTGGCCCCTGAGCTTGGGCTCCTGAGTGCTCCCATTCCAGGATGGCTGCAAGAGAGTGCTGAGGCTTTCTTATCTCATCACAAAGGGAAACTTCCCTCCCTTACAGGGAACCTTACAGTTTAACCCCTTCTGGGGCTGGGCCTTCTTGCCCTCCATAGCAGATCATTCCTTGGTGACAAATTACTGATTTTGACTCTATGAATTTGAAAATTATGACATAAGTAAGAAGGAGTTTAGCTTGAATAAAATTCCAATCAAGCAAAAAATTCTGTGTGTCCAGACAGTATTACAGTATTTTTTATAAACCACACATGTATTTCTCAAAACAACTAAAATACATTATGCTGGTCCCAGTGGAGAAAAAGAAGTATGACTTTTTCTGCCTAATTCTCCATACAATTATTTATCTGACCATTTGCTTACCTTCTCTGAATAGAAGAATCCACTGTTTCGCAAAACACATTGCCAACCACTGAGACAGAGGGAGAGGAACAGTGCTTCTGGTTTGGTAGATACCTTTTTAGGTCAGAACAGAAGAAAAAGAGAAGCACGGTTATGCCTGAGAAGGCAATGAAGCACTGACAAGCGCAACAGTGGACTGTCCAACAAAGTCAGGGACAACAGGAATGAAAAATATGGCAAGGAAAAAACCCACTAGGGTAAAAAAAAGGAGAGAGTGTTTACCCTCACTAACATCCTCTTACCTGGATGAAGATGACAATATCGGAAATAAGCAACATGGAAAATATCACAATGAGGTGCAGTCCGCCATAGAGACCATCAGCATTTCAAGGGTGTATGTCAGTGCAGACCAGTTTGATGACTTGTGGGAAGTCACAAAAGAAATTATCCAGCAAATTGGGACCACAAAACGCAAAGGGAAGAAGCAGCCCGATCCGTACAACAGTGATACAATCCTCCTAGTTACAGTCCTACTACCAGCCACACACACTCCTTGGCTCATCATAGCACAGTATGTCAAGGGCGCATAGATGACCACATATCAGCCAGCAGACATCACGAAAAGCACAAAGACTTGAGCACCACCCAACAAATGGAAGAAGAACATTTCAAGTATACAGTCACTGAATGAGATAATCTTGCGTTGGAAAAGAAGACCTGACAACAACACAGGAGTACTGATGAATGAGTGAGTGACTGATAACTATGAAAACCATATTTGCTAGAAAGAAGTACTTAGGGCTATGGAGCCAACGGTTTTTGATTACTGTGATGATGATGGTTGCATTTGCCATACATATTTCTACATAGATGATGAAGAAGAAAATGTAAAGCAATTGCTGAATACCAACTTTTTGAGTGAATTCCAGGAGAACAAATTCAGTCATAGTGATTGTGATATTCTGGTCCTCCATTACTTCAGTTCTAAATGCACACATAGAGTTAATAGCATTCAAAACAGGCTGAAAAATGCCACATGGACTGACTAGGCAGAAGTTGTCTCCAGCACCATGATGTCTTCTGACTTAAACGTGAAAAATTATATGTGCTGCCTCTGTAATCTGGTAAAGACAGTGCAGGTAGGAATTTTCTAATTATAGTTACCTAAGCAAAAAATTCAGTTTCTGAACTAGTTATCTAAGCCCATTAAAGGTTAATTGAGAGTTATATTTCTTTATGGTTATCAGTCATAGGGATATGCTTCCCTCTAAAGTATCATTTTGTTCACTGAACAGATATCTAAGGGTATCTACCACTTACATCTATCTTTAAAGTAAGTCAAAGTAGATGAATTCCACTTCAGGTTCACACTTAGATAAAGTGTCTACAGGGAACAGAAGCTTTTAGGTTGAAGCAGAGTGGAGAAGGGTTAAGGCATGTACTTCCTACTGTCTCAATTCCAATCCATTTGATCTACATTTGCAGGCACCTGAGAAAGGTTTTGAATTGTCCTTTATAACAGGAACAATGCTGCTTATTGCAGAAAGCAATCCAATGACCTTATAATCTCTTCCTTTGGAAGGCATTATCTCACTCACTGCCTAATGAGGAGAGAGAGAGATAGAAAGAGAGAGAGATGACCTCCTAAGTGATGATGAGTTTGTTTGAACTTGAAGTGGAAGATATAAAAATAAAATGTCTGTCTCAGCTAGTCAGGATGATACACCCATTCTACTTCCTTGGGACATTTCAGATGCACTGGTGTACCCAAGACATTGATACAGGACTGGGAAATGTGTTGCAGAATGCATAGATGACAGGTGCCCCTGAAATAGCAACTCAAATAGCACAAGGCACTTGTATATGGGCAGCTGAACTCTGATCGGAGATTCTTCTGGAAAGCAATTATTTCCTCCTAGTCTAGATGCCACAAATCTCAGTTTAATCTCATCCTAGAAGTGCCTATATCTAAGGAGAGAAAAGCAAGTTTAGGATGACTAGCTCAAATGGAGATGCCTGGACTATGGACACCCTGGGTTACACGAATTGAATCCAGCTCTGACATTTACTTTAGACACTTAGCTTGGGAAGGAGTGAACTACCCTCTGCAGATTCCTGTGTCTCTATGCTATCCAAGAAGCCCACAAAGCTACCTCAGACCTTGAAGCCCAACATTTTGATATAGATGTAAAAATGTGAAATAAATATGTCCTTACCTGCCTAAATTAATTATGTTTGTCAAAGCCGCTGTCTGTAAGCCACTGAGGATGTAGTTGAGAAGTACCACCTTGGGAATGCTGAAGAAAAACATGACCAATTCCAAAAGAAGCAGCAGCTGGGAACTCACCTCTTAGCTATAAAATCATACACTGTGGTACTGAGCTCAGTCTGGTTCTTGAACATGCCAAGCTTCCTTGGGCCTATTGCCTTTTGTGGGTTCTGTCCCCTAATGAATAATTGAAAACATTGTATGGAGTTTTGTATCTGTTATTCATACATTACTGAACTGCATTTTTTTTTTATCCAGATAAGTAAAGAAAATGAAATAAACAGATGTTTCTAGGAACACAGTAAGGACACAGAAGGGTCATAAGAACTTTGGACCATCCTCCAAAAACACTTCCAGACTTCCTGGGTTGTGTTTCAAGCAATATGCCTGAGACTTTTACACTAGGTAAAAGAGTTGGAGAATGACGGTTTAGGTCTATATGATTATGGTGGGATTCATATTGCCTACCTTTACACAGAGTAAGCATATCCATCTGGTTTAGTTCTTTGGACTCCCTTCACTGGGTTTCTCCTCCAGTAAGGACTCAGGACTCCTCAGCTATGCTAGTATATTAAACAGTGACAATGAGCTCTCCTGTACTCCACTACCTGTACAAGTACATGATCAGAACTCTCCTGTCAAGCTTTGTCTCTAACAAGCAGCACTGTCCCAGACTAATCTTGGGCATTGTTCAGGAGTTAACACAGGCCAGGGATAAGTCCCAAAAGGCATTAATACTCTAGTTAGAAACTACACTACTTTCTACTTAGAAAGGACTTGGGGTGCTGGTGGATGAGAAGCTCAACATGAGCCAGCAATGAGTGCTTGCACCCCAGAAAGCCAACCGCATCCTGGGCTGCATCAAAAGAAGCGTGGACAGCAGACCGAGGGAGGTGATTCTGCCCCTCTACTCTGCTCCAGTGAGACCCCACCTGCAGTACTGCGTCCAGCTCTGGAGTCCTCAGCACAAGAAGGACATGGACCTGTTGGAATGGGTCCAGCGGAGGGCCACGAAGATGATCAGAGGCCTGGAGAACCTCTGCTGTGAGAATAAGCTGAGAGAGTTGGGGGTGTTCAGCCTGGAGAAGAGAAGGCTCTTGAGAGACCTTATAGCAGCCTTCCAGTACCTGAAGGGGGCCTACAGGAAGGATGGGGAGGGACTCTTTATTATTACACTATGACAGGACACAGGGTAACGATTTCAGACTGAAAGGGGGTAGATTTAGGTTAGATATTAGGAAGAAATTCTTTACTGTGAGGGTAGTGAGGCACTGGAACAGGTTGCCCAGGGAAGTTGTGGATGCTCCGTCCCTGGAGGTGTTCAAGACCAGGCTGGATGAGGCTTTGAGCAGCCTGGTCTGGTGGGAGGTGACCCTGCCCAGGGCAGGGGGGTTGGAACTAGATGATCTTTAAGGTCCCTTCCAACCCGAACCATTCTGCGATTCTATGATTTTATGATACACAGTTTAGTTATATGGATCTGAACAGACCATGCCAGCTGGCCTTAGCTGGGGAACACTTCTGGGGACTACTTAGTTTATCACTATATACATAGCTCTAGTTCAAATCATCCTGGAATAGAAAGAATCCCTGCAAAGTCCCATTCATCGCTTTCATCACTGTCTTGTTTTTATTCTTTTTTAAATTAAAACCGTGAATCCCACTATTTAGAGAAGGAAGTCAGTCTCTTGGTAGTTGAAAAGCTGTCTCTTCAGCAGCTCATCCTCTCTTCTTGTTCATTTACACAGTGTGTCTGATGGGTGCCATGCTGACTCTCCTGATGAATAACAAATTCAGATCCCACATACCTGTAAGCAGAGAGATTTAGGGTGTATTTCATCCCTAAATTTAGAATACTAAACACATACATAAGCCTGAGTTAGTTGTCTGATTGCCTTATGGTAGAGGAAAGGTATGAAGAAAGCATTTCATCTAACCTGAGTCATTTCCATTGGAATGATATGGATCAGTTTTTAGAAGTGTTTCTTCTATACTTTGAACATCTCAGAAATACAGGCATATTTTGTTTTGTCCACCAAAGCTGGGATTATCTGAGGGAGTCGCTTTCATCTCTTTTAGTAGTCAATGTAGAAAAACAGACACTTACAGAAGAAAAGCTGGAGTGTCCTACTTTCAATGTTAACTTTAGGGT
Source organism: Larus michahellis (assembly GCF_964199755.1). Classification (NCBI taxonomy): domain Eukaryota; kingdom Metazoa; phylum Chordata; class Aves; order Charadriiformes; family Laridae; genus Larus; species Larus michahellis. The sequence goes on along the minus strand of NC_133913.1, from coordinate 8,647,140 downwards.
GGAGTGAATCACATCTATTGCTCTCCAGTGACTGTGTATGGGCGACAGGGGACCAATCCAGGTGTATGCATTTCCTTTATAGTTATCCAAATTTTGTGAGATCAGTTGTGCTGTGGACATCTCGGAAAGGTTTCATCAGCCCAGACTGAGCATCCATGTTTGTCACTGACCACCAAGCCTTTCCAAAGTTACATGAGATTGCTTCAATTGCTTCTCATTACATTTAAGCCTCAGTCTAGGCATGGGAAAGATGAGGATGGTAGACAGGGATGCATTTTGGTCATGGAAAAGAATGGTTTAAAGACCCTGTCTCAAGACGCTACAGGGATCCTTGTGTCTTCTGCAGAGATCTTTAAAGAAATTTAAGGTCCCAACTATGCTGTATTTGAGCAGCTCAGAAAATAAAGAAATCTTCACGAAGTTAATATTCTGGAGTCCCCTCCGCTTCCTAGGCTTCCCATTGGAAGCCTTGCAACTGAAATATATGAAAGGTCACTGCTGTAGCAATAAAATAAAATGTACTGCTTTGTATGTTAACAAGGATAATTATCTGGGGTAGGAAGGTATGTCTGAAGTTGAGCCATGACTCTTGTACTGACCCACCAGAGTGACCACATGTGATTCAACTGATACAAGATAGGAGATATGAACAATACAACTAGATTATTGCACTAACAGAATCACAGAATAGTTGAAGTTTGGAGGCACCTCTGGAGATGGTCTAGTCCAACCTCCATGCTCAAAGCAGGGTCAGTTAGGACAGGTCCAGCTGGGTTTTGAATAACTGCAAAGGTAGAAACTCTCTGGTCGACCTGCTCCAGTGTCTCCTACTAAAAACCAAAACCAAAAAAAAAAAAAACCCACCAAGTTTTTCATATGTTCAGATGGAGCCTCCTGTGTTTCAGTTCGTGCTTATTGCCTCTTTTCCTGTCAGCAGGCTGTTAGGCCAAAAAAGCATCCCACACCCAGAGCAAAGCTGCAGTAGAGGACTGAGGGATGGAGGAGAGCAATGAGGCTCAGTATGAAAGTACGCTGCTCCCTTCAGCTTCTGTCACTACACTCAAAAGGGATGAAAGCATCAGATTGCACAGGCAGAGGCACATGGCATGGAAGATGAATCCCTCTCCTGCAATCACCTGCCCGGCCTTGACAACTTCCCTCACAACCAGGTGGGTTTTGCACGGATTTTGCACAGTAGCAAAAAGCCATAACTTTCTTCTCAGTAGCAGCCCGCAGACGCAAGGAAGGGGAGACACCTGTGTCCTGACTTTTTTCCAGGATAAGAGTGACTTTGATGCTGTTTTTTTGCCCCCCTCAGGCTTGAACACATTGGGGGATATTTTTGTTTGCTAAGACTGTATATTACTTTTTGTTCACTGGTTGTAAATCCATTTTATGTGTTTTATACACGAGGGATACTCATGTATATATTCTTCGTTTTCTTTGCCACTTTTAAAACTGGTTTTACCTGGTACATGAGGCTGCATTTCTTTAGTAAATAGCAATTGACCAATGGTGGTTCAAGCAAGGCCAATGCTAAAAAACAAGCCAGGTAATAATCACTGAGTCACTCTCCAAGCAGAATAAGACAAGTCCCGAGGCCTGCAGTGCTAACCCACTGAAGTTTCTTCAACTGTGCTGCTGTGCCAACCACTCCCCACATCAGGGCTTGCAGTATAATTGTGGTCTGCACAAAACTAGCTTGTCTGCCTGCAGGCAGGACCAATTAACTCTACATTGGAAATACTTATTTATGGATAATGAAGAACTGGCGTTTGGTTTCACACCACAGTAAATCCAGAGGCTCCTCTGACAAGAAGTGACCAGGAATGGATTTCTCCTCTTGTGTAAATTTTTCTGCTCTCTTTCTCCTCTTGTGTAAATACAGACTCATACTCGGATCATAAGGGGTTTGGAAACAGGCTCATTTCCAGCCCCAAGGGTGTCCCCAGCACAGCTGTCCTGGGGCAAGTGGAGGGGGTAGCCACAAGCGCTGAACATCACCACTCAATGGCATACATTTTAGGTACTATTTACCGAGCAGGATGGCAGTAGCAGGTGGATACTGAATTTTATTCATACAAACACATGTCTGTGCAGAGCATAGAATCATAGAATAGACTTACAGAATTGTCTAGGTTGAAAGAGATCTTTCAGACCATCGAGCCCAACCATTAACCCAGCACTGTTACCACTAACCCATGTCCCTAAGCACCATATCTGCCTGTCTTTTAAATACCTCCAGGGATGGTGACTCAACTGCTTCCCTGGGCAGCCTGTTCCAATGCTTGACAATCCTTTCAGTGAAGAAATTTTTCCTAATATCCATCCTAAACCTTCCCTGGCACAACCTGAGGCCATTTCCTCTTGTTCTATTTCCTGTTACATGGGAGAAGAGATGGACCCCCCTTGCTACAGGTTACTTGCAGGGAGTTGTAGAGAGGGATAAGGTCTCTCCTCAGCCTCCTTTTCTCCAGGCTGAACACCCCCAGCTCCCTCAGCCGCTCCTCACAAGACTTGTGCTCCAGACCCCTCACCAGCTCCGTTGCCCTTCTCTGGACACGCTCCAGCCCCTCAATGTCTTTCTTGTGGTGAGTGGCCCAAAACTGAACACAGTATTCGAGATGCAGCCTCTCCAATGCTGAGTACAGGGGGACAATCACTTCCCCAGTCCTGCTGGCCACACTGTTCCTGATACAAGCCAGGATGTTGTTGGCCTTGCATGTCATTGGCATGCACCACACAGGTCCAAGCTCCCTGTCCAAAGGTGCTGGTTTTAGCTGGGATAGAGTTAATTTTCATCACAGTAGCTAGTACGGGGCAACGTTTTGGATCTTTGCTGAAAACAGTGTTGATAATACAGGGATGTTTTCATTATTGTTGAGCGGAGCTTACCCAAAATCAACTTCTCACACCACCCCACCAGTGAATGGGCTGGGGGAGCACAAGAAGTTTGGAAGGGACACAGTTGACCCCAGCTGACCAAAGGGATATTGCATACCATGTGATGTCACGGTCAGCAGTAAAACTAGCGGGAAGGTTGGTGGGGGGGCTACTGCTCAGGGACTGGCTGGGAATCGGTAAGTTGGTGGTGAGCAATTGTTTTCACTTCTATCACTTGACTTTTGGGGGGGGTTATTTCTCTCTCTTCCTTATTTTCTTTTAATTATAATTTATTATTATTATTTCAATTGTTAAACTGTTCTCATCTCAGCCTGGGAGTTTTCTCACTTTTACCCTTCCCATTCTTTCCCCCCATCCAGCTGGGGGGGAGGCAAGCACTGTGTTGTGCTAAGTTGTAATGTGGGGTCCTATTTTGGTGTCCAATGTGGGGCTTGAACCCACAATGCTGAAATTAAGAGTCTCATGCTCTGCTGACTGAGCTACCTGGGGAACGGGACAGAAGCTCCACCTGTTAGAGGTGTCCACGTCTCACTGCTGGACTGGCCTTTACGTGTGGAAGTTCCACTGTGAGGACAGCCCTGGGCACAGTGCTGAGTGTAGGTGGGTGTATTCAGCAGGTTATTGTTTTCACTATTTAACACCTTCTAACAGAGACATTCAACATAAGCTCAGCTCAACTGCTGAGAGTTTCTTCATATCCAAAGCTGTTGTTACCTGGGTTATTGTTGCAGTCTGGTCTCCCTCTCAAAGTGTGCCACAGAGGTGTAAAATTGTGAGGAGTTCATCTGTGCTTCCTTTTTCTTTTCTGCTCACCCAGACCATTGCAGCATGTTAGGTGCAGCCCAGAGCTTTCAGGTAACCCTGTCCTGTAGCACAGGTCTGTGTTTGGCTTGTCTACCTGGCACTTAACAGAATCAAGAGCAAGAGTTGGGCACAGGTATCCTTGGCCTCACTTGGTCCTGTTGAACTTTACCTCATGAATTTCAACAAGACCAAATGAAAGGTCCTACACCCAGGTTGGGGCAATCTCCAGTATCAATACAGGGGATGAATGGGTTGAGAGCAGCCCTGCGGAGAAGGACTTGGGGATACTGGTGGATGAAAAATCGAGCCAGCAATGTGCACTTACAGTCCAGAAAGTCAGTCACATCCTGGGCTGCATCAAAAGAAGCATGGCCAGCAGATTGAGAGAGGTGATTTTGCCCATCTACTATGCTCTTGTAAGACCCCACCTACAGTACTGCATCCAGCTCTGAAACCCACATTACAAGAAAGATATGGACCTGCTAGAGCACGCCCAGAGGGACACAAAAAGGATCTGAGGTCTGGAACACCTCCCCTGTGATGAAAGCCTGAGAGAGTTAGGGTTGTTCAGCCTGGAGAAGAGAGGTCTTCCTCTTCGTGGAGAAGAGGTCTCTGAGGAGACCTTATTGTGGCCTTTCAATATATACAGGGGCTTATGAGCAAGACAGAAAGACTTCTTAACACGGCCTATAGTGACAGGACAGGGCACAACAGTTTCAAACAGAAAGAAGGTAGATTTAGATTAGGTGTAAGGAAGAAATTTTATACAAAGAGGGTGGTAAGACACTGGCCCAGGTTGCCCAGAGAAGCTGTGGATGCCCCATCATTGGAAAGGTTCAAGGTCAGGTTGGACGGGGCTTTGAGCAACCTGATCTAGTGAAAGATGTCCCTGCCCATGGCAAGGGGTTGAATAAGTTGATCTTTGAAGGTCCCTTACAACCCAAACCATTGTCTGACTCACTCTATGATTCTCACATATCTGTGCAGTGGTTTTGGGCAGGCTTTGCCCTGTGACAGAAGCAGAAGCGTGGGGCTTCCTCAGGTGCTGGAGGTGGGGCTCTTACAGGTTGGGACTGATTGCTGGCATGTTCCTCTCCCCATCACATCTTGTTAGATGGATACAGGAAGAAGTGAGAAAGGGCATGCTGGATTTTGTCTTTCTAAGAAGCTCTATACAGTGAAACAACACACGACAGAGGGAGGTGGAAGGAAAACATAAGTTTGAGACATATCCAAAGGACCCTTACAACTGCCCTTTTTTTGACAGTTTGCAATGAAGGACCTACTAGACTGCACTCAGGTCCAGCCATCTTCCCATTATGGAGGAGTTAAAAGGAGAATGCGTGTACAGCCTGCCAGCACCTCCAGCTAACATCACCACCGTGACCCATCCAGCAGGTAGAGGCTGAGCAGACCACACTGCACACAGAGAGTAGCTCCAGCTCACCCATCTGCCTGCCAGCACATGCCACGCAGAAACCAGCAGTTCATCTCCCCCTTTCATCCTGTGAGCCACTGGCACGCCTCTTCCTGTGCAAATAATTCCCAGTCTCTTAGATTTGCAGCCAGCTCCTCCTAGAAACCTAGTTCCTTCCTTCTTAACCACAGGACTTGTGTGGAATAATTACTAAATTGGCTAAAAAATACAAAAGTACAGCATTGTTCACACATTAAGGAAAATATAGAATCAAGAGGCCTCTGAGGTAGAAAACAGCCGCAGCTGGCATGAAGAATACAACACCTGTGGTTCCCTGATAAGCTACATGAGGTACAGGACGGGATGCAATTATTCCCCGGCTTTACCTTATGATGTATAGCAGATATGGGAATGGGATGATACCATGAAACAGATAAGCTGCCAATTAGCTGCTCGCTCAATACTCGGAGCCAACATTTTGTCAAATTTTGATGAAATGCTGTCCTTTGTGCAAACTTTGCTCATTATAATGCCATTATAATACCAAAACACACCTCCATCCCGAAGGCTACCCGCCTCCAAGGTGCGACCACTCCTCCTTGAGTCTGCGCCCTGAATTTCTTGTAAACTATACCTTTAATTGTGAGGTGAGAGAATTTTACACCAATCATGATAAAAGTATGTATGACTAAAGTCACTCAAACTCCACCTTGAAGGTAACAAATAGTATAAAAATAGCCGAGAGAGGGGGGATACCCAGGGAAGACACCATCACAAAGAATTACATCACTGACTTCTGGGATCAGTCGACGGGCTGAGCCTCTCTTCCCCCCTATAGGGACGCCTCTGGGTAAGACTTAGATTATACCGAGTGCTTCCTCGGGAAACTTAGAAATTTCTCTAGAGACTTTCTTTCCTACATTTATAGCCAGGCTGTATCTTTATAACTTTGTCGCACATTTTGTATATATAACAATACTTTCATTTGCAAGTGCTTTGCAGACAGTGTATTTATCACTGGCAATCCTAAGAACCTATATATCTGTTGTTTAAATAAACTGCACTGTTTCAGTAGCTGGTTGTTTCGGTTTCTCACTGAACGTGACCAAAGACTCGAGAGTGGCCGTGCTGGTTCATGAGCACGACTAGACTGAAGGTGCAGTCCACTATTAGTGTATCCATAACAAGTTTAATACATATTAAACACGATTGGACTGATAGTGCTGAATTGGGCATCACTCAGAATTTAAACCTACCTGCACATAGCCTCCCACCTCGGTGAGGAATGTTGGAATGCAAGGGGGTTTATCTTCTGCCAAAACCGCTTGGCCCCTTTTCACGCAACAACTTGTCAAACACTTTTATATGGCCGGTAGCAGGGGTGTTAAGGACACGCAGAGCGGGCTATGGGGAAGGAGGACAGATGGACAGGCAGGTGGAGCAAAGGCTATGGGTCCCTGTGCAGATGAGGGTGGATGACTAAGTGGAGTGAACTGTAGACAGGTGGGCAGAAATATCTCCAGCATTTGTTTCCGCTTCAGAACAGCCACCAACGCGCAGAGGTCCTGCCTATGGGCTTGTATCACCCTCTGCTCTTCACAGGACACAAGGTAACAGCGGGTGACAACACGGGCAGCTTTGTGTGAAGGGAAGGCTGCCCCAGGTGCCTGTAGGTGAAAAGTCTTGTCTTTTTGTGTGTGTTTCATCCCACCTCAGAAGAGACATCTGAAGTCCAGGGGCAGAATTACATCCGCGAAATAATTTCTTTTCCCATGGCCCCGAGCACACACGCGAGGTGTCCAGAGGGAAGGGAGGCTCAGGGTCAGCGAGAACAAACCCAGCCTAATTCCCAACTGCAAAATCCTTCACTTTCGATTAGAAACGTTAAAAAAAAAGCCAAAACAACAGCAACAACAAAAAACCAACTACACTTCACTAGCGTTTATTTCAGCTCTTTCAACTAACTGATTAACGGATTGACTTAACGAATTCCTCCGGGCCTCGGCCTCGCCCCCGCGCAGCTCCTGGCCCTTTGCTCATCCCCGCTCCCTTTAGCCGTGGTTTTCCGCCACTTTTCTAAGCACCGCACCGCCCCGCCCCGCCCCCCCCCGCGCTCCGGCGCTGGGCGGCCTCATGCGCCGGGCGCTCAGGCGCACGCGCAGTCTGTGCCGGCGGGCGCATGCGCACCCGGCGCAGCCATGCGGGTGGTGGTGGGTGAGTGCGGGGCCCGGAGCCGAGCCGAGCCGAGCCGAGCCGAGCCGAGCCGAGCCGAGCCGAGCCGAGCGGGGCCGGGGCGGGCCCGGCCCGCCCCGCCCGGCAGCGCACGTTGTCTCTCAGGGGCGCTGGTGCGGGTGGAGGGCTTCAGCCAGGCCGCTGCCGGGAGCGGGGTGGGCGTGGGAGGCCGCCCGGCGGAGGGCGGGCCCCGGGGCGCCATGGGCAGGGCACCCCCCCTGCGAGGCCTCTGTGAGGGGGACGTAGTTTTGGAAGTGGCGAGCCTGGATTGAGGGTGCTGCGGACAGAGGTCGGAGCCAGACACCGCCCCGGCGCTGGGGGTAGGACGCGGTGCGTGGCCTGTGGAGGCCCTCAGGGCTGGGGCGCTGTGCGGGGTGGCCGGGCTCAGAGTAACGTACCGCGGGGCGCCGGCTACGGTGACGGGGACACCCGTGCATGCCTTGGGACGGCGGTCTGGGTGGCACATCGGTAATGCCTTGTCTCTCTCCCAGGTGGTGGGACTGGCTTTGTGGGCAGAGCCCTAACCCAGTTGCTGCGGAGCCGTGGGCATGAAGTGACCCACGTCTCTCGACAAGGGGGCAAGGATCGGATCAGCTGGGTATGAGACGAGAGCGGTCACAAGAGGAGGAACGTGTCAGGGCTGAGGAACAAGCCCACTTGCCCTGGCCTGCCTTGGCACACAGGGAATCTGCAGTGGGGAATCTGGCTTCTGTGGATGTGCCCTTGGGCTCCTGGGTGCTCCGTGGGCCGTAGTCATCGGGATGGGTACTGCTGTAGCTCCAAGGCGCAAAAGCTTCTCCATTCACGCTTGTGCTCCAGGCGGTGTCAGGAAAGAACTGTCTGGAGTTCTTAGGAGCGTGCCCTGCTTACTTGTTGGGAAGGCTTGAGCAGAGGGGAGGCTGGGTGTGTGATGTCTCTGTTACCCCTGTCTAGGAAGAGTTGTCCCGCTCTGGACTGCCCCCGTGTGACGCTGTGGTGAATTTGGCTGGTGAAAATGTCCTCAACCCTTTCCGCAGGTAACTTGATCTCCCATAGTGCTGCTGGGACAGGGTGTAAGCAAGACAGACCGGTGTTGTCAGAGAATGTGGAAGGGCTCTGGGGAGGAAACAGGGTGTCCAGGAAGTGCTTGGGTTATGTAGCTGTTGACATCTGGGTCTTCAAGTATTCGAAACGTTTCTGTGGGCCTGTAAAATTCTTGGATGCCTTTGGAAGGCAGGTTCCCTTCAGGATTGACAGCTGTAGGCTAGGCAAAATAGTCTCATGTTTCCAAACTCACACTGGATGCCTACATTTAGATAATGCAAAATTGGAACCAAAGTTTGATTTCCACACCCAGCTTTGGTGTCCAGCTCCTCTGCTACCTTTGTCCTAAGGCAGTCCAAAACCCACAGTCTTTTGTGGGAAGTGGGGAACCACCATCTCCCAAAGGCACCATGGATTTAGGTAGTAAGATCTCATGTCCACTCCCAGCCCTGGGGTGTGTGGGAGAATTCATGTGGCCTCTTCTGTGCTTGTGAGCAGGTGTCTGCTGGGGCTGTTGTTTCCTTGCATGTCCTTGTGGGGACAATAATCAGTGGCTCTCCCTTTCCCAGGTGGAGTGATGCCTTCTGCAGGGACGTCATCAGCAGCCGGGTTGAGACCACCAAGGCCTTGGCCAAAGCCATTGCTGATGCTGAACAGCCACCCCATGCTTGGGTCCTTGTCACCGGCGTAGGTATTGGTTGGGCCTGGCCAAGGCATGACTCAGGCTGACCTGGAGAGGTCAGACCTCCAGACAAAAACACGCTTCTTGGGAGGACACATGTCTTGCATTGAAATGCCAGCTTTATTGCTATCCCTGTCACTGTGTTTAGGCAAGCCTTCATCAGCTTTTTGGTACTGCTGGAGAGGAATTTGGGTCCGTATGCTTTCTCTTGGTGTTATTAGGACAGGACCTTTTCTTTGTTTTTCTGCAGAAGCCTTTAAGCATCTTGTAGAACCAGTTTGTCTAAGCAGGGCCTCAGCTGAATCCCCCTGCATATCTCCTAACTTCGCATTTCTGCTTGCTACAGTCTTTAAAGCTGCCACAGTTTAGTGTCTGTGACGCCCAGTTTTAGAGCAAGCGCCATTCTGTGCAGCCAGCTCTGCATTGCTTGCTGGTCTGTTTTGTTCTTGGAACTGCTGGCTCACTGTGAGTATTAGTGCATCCCAGTGAACTTGCAGAGCGCATTGGTAGTTAAAAAAATTTGTCAACATTGCCAGCAGAGAGACCCTGTGCTGTTCATAGGAGGATGTCCCGATGGGGGAGTTCTGGGCTTCTGGAGGCAGGGAGGAGGGTCCATCTTGGGGAAGGAGTGGCTGCTGTCATGATTCAATCCTGGCTCTTTTTCTGCTCTTACACCCACAGGCTATTACCGCCCTAGCCCCACAGATGAGTATACCGAGGACAGCCCTGGGGGGGATTTCGACTTCTTCTCACGCCTGGTGAGCTCCTGGGAGGCGGCAGCTCTTATCCCTGGGAGCCCAACTCGTGGTGTTGTGGTGAGATCTGGTGAGATGGGGCATCATGCCTGGTTAGGGTGGCTCTGCTTCGGTGCTGGGGCAGCAGGGGGAAGAACAGGGAGAAAGACATAGGGTCTTGTCCCTCTCTATGTTGCGGTGCTGTACCAGTCTAGCCCTCTAAGAAGTCCAAGTCTCTTGGTTGTAGGTCTGAGGGTGAAGGGGGCTTTTTTCCTTTGGCAGGGGGGATCCTGGTCTCACTCTGTTCTCCCCGCAGGGGTAGTGCTGGGCCGAGGTGGTGGTGCCATCTCTCAAATGCTCTGGCCTTTCCGTCTGGGACTAGGAGGCCCCTTGGGCTCTGGGCGCCAGCCCTTCCCATGGATCCACATTCGGGACCTGGCTGGGATCGTGTGTCATGCCCTGGAGAATGAGTGCCTGCACGGTGTCCTCAACGGTGTCTCCCCATCCTCCCCTGCCACCTCCAATGGCACCTTTGCTCAGGAGCTTGCTGCAGCCCTGGGGCGCCCAGCCTTGCTGCCGGTGCCTGCTTGGGCTCTGCGGGCTGTCTTTGGAGCAGAGCGGGCTGTCATGCTGCTGGAGGGCCAGAGGGTGGTGCCAAAACGCACCCTGGAGAGCGGCTACCACTTCATCTTCCCTGACCTGTCTGGAGCCCTGAAGGACGTTGTGGCTTGAGAACTCCTCGGTTTGGCTGGGTTGGGTCTTGTTTTTGTGAAGTCCCTGGCTCACATGCCTTCCCCTGGATGAAAGAGGGTAGTTATGCCCCTTCTTGACGTCTCCCCATCTCCATACAGAGAGAGTGAGCAATCTTTTCCCCTTGTGGCTCCCTTTGTGCATCCTCAGTTTTGGAGTCATCCCTGTTATTGCCAACTGCAATCTCCACTTTACCTGCTTTTGGGGAAGGGCACAAGCTCCTCTAAGGATTGTGACTGCCATCTTCCCTTTCCCACAGCGTGCATGTGGGCTGGTCGCAGAGCAACTGGGGGGTGTAATATCTCCTCCCCTGAGAGACAGACATGGCATCAGGAAAGGGATGTTCAGATGTCGTAGTTCTCCTCCATGTTACTGGAAGTCCCTCTTCCTGTTTTTCCCCATGTCTTTACCTCACGGTCACATAAAGAGCTAGTTATGGCTCTTCCACTTTGTCTTTCTCAGTCTCATAGGGGATGGACTTGTGGTTGTGGGAGAACGTCTTTCCTGAGGCGGCGCAAAGGGTGCTGCATACAGATGGCTTGGAGACTTTGCCATCTCCTTTCTTTTGGTGGCTCTGTGCTGGTACCAAGTTGCTGTGTCAGAATCTCCAGCTGAGTCTAGGCCCAAGAGTTGCATCCCTCCAGGGCTGTGTAACCCTGATGCTGTGGTGGGGGTGAAGGAGGACACTGCTTTGCCAGCCTGTGGGGTTATGGGTGGTGGTGGGACTGTTGTCTCCTGAGCTGCTCTTGAGGCCTTGGGTAGGTGTCAGCTACATCTGAGCTGGTGCTGGGGACAAACTAGGTGGTTCATCTTGGTGTGAGATAGCGCAAGGCACTGCTTTAGTCTAAAGAGAGCACTTAGGTATTGCCTTCATTGTAGTTATCTAATCCCAGACAGAGGTTTTTTCTCTTATTCCTCCTGTGAGCTGGTACTTGTGTTCAGGGGGTTGCCACTGATGGGGCAGTGGGAACATCCAAGCTGCCTTGGGAAGCCATACCTCTTCTCTGGTGGAGAACACTGTGATTTCATCATCTCTTACTGTAAGGAAATGTATCCATGTGCTTCCTGTAACACATTTTCACGTGCCAAAGTGGGTTGCGGGATGTGCAATGTACAGAGCAGATAAGTTCATTATAGTGCTGCTTCTGGAGAAATATTCCTAGTGTGTTGCAATTTTGGGCAAGAAAAATATATTAAAAAGCACTTCAGGCAGACTGGCTCCATTCATTGCTGAAATAAGAAGCTGCCCAGAACAAGAGCTGTTCACATATTTCTGATTTATGTCAGGTTAATGCAGTCACGGTGGCCGGCTAGATTCCCCTCTCACCTGCCGCTTTGCTCAGTCCGTACTGGAGACAGAATGGCAATCTGCTGAACTTTCCAGGCAGGAAAATGGGAGTGGGACTGTCCAGTTGGAACTGGAGATAGTCCTTGCAGTTAGTCTGAGCACAGCCGGGTGAGCTGGGACTTTGTGAATAGCTATGAAAGCAACATCATCCGAGATGCTCCCTGTGATGAGTGTGATGTGCTTGAATTGTGTCTGTGCTGCCTGTCAGTTAGGTGCAGATTCCTTGCTCTTCCCATGGACCCCGTTGTCCTGTCCTCAAGAGCAGGCTGACCTACTGAGGGTTACAGGCCCGGTTCATTGTGGGGCAATACAATGCGGACAATCGGCAGTGCTTTGTCTTTAGTTACTCCATGTACCTTTCTAGAGCCTCGAACTTCAGTCTGCTTCCCCAGATGTTGTAGGCTACAGCATCCTTCTGTCAGGCAGGCTCGTTAGCCAGCCCAATTAGGTTGTTTCTGTACCTGTATGTACCTTGATGATGGCAACAGCTTTGGATTGTGATTGGAAATAAAGATAAGTGTGGCTGGAGAAGCACTGGCAACCTGCAGCTCTTCCGAAAGAGGGTTGCATATCCCAGGAAAGACCACCGCTAAGCAGAATTCCCAGGCCTTGGACTCCCTGCCTGGATATGTAATTCATTCAGGATTTTGAAGGGTTACCTTTGCATGTCATTTGGCTTAAACATGTGTCACAGGACTTAAATGAGCTTCTGACACCTGAATTTCAGTATGGGATCTGAAAACACTGACTGCTGGGTGTAATTAGGACTTTCCATCATGACAAACACATATGCCAACACCATGCCCTTTTGTCTGCTGTGGAGGCAAAAAACATAGAATCGTGTGTGTTGGAAGGAACCTTTAAGATCATGGAGTCCAACCATCAACCGAACACTGACAAAGCCATCACTAGACCATGTCCCTCAGCAGCACAACTACCTGTCTTTTAAGTACCTCCGGGGATGGTGACTCAACCGCTTCCCTGGACAGCCTGTTCCAATGCTTGGTAACCCTTTTGGTGAAGAAATTTTTCCTAATATCCATCCTAAACCTCCCCTGGCACAACCTGAGGCCATTTCCTCTTGTTCTATCGCGTGTTACTTGAGAGAAGAGACCGATCCCCACCTCGCTACCCCCTCCTTTCAGGGGATTGTAGAGACCGAGAAGGTCTCCCCTCAGCTTCCTTTTCTCCAGGCTGAACACCCCCAGCTCCCTCAGCCGCGCCTCAGTCTAGAGAACAAGTCTAGACCCCTCATGCTAACATGCCTGTTAGGGTGACAGCAAGCTGAGATCTAGGTTGGATTTTGGAGCAGTGTCTATCTTTGGTGACCATAAGGAATCCCTGGCCCCCAGACTGCAAGAGTTCGTGATACCAAGTACAGGTCTTGTGCTGTCCCAGCACTGGCAGTCCTGCAGTGCTCGGTGCTGGCAGAGTGTTTCTGCGAGTGTCTCTGAGCCAACTGCAGTGCCCCAGCTGTGCTCTGAAGACTTACTCTGACTTGGAGCAAGTCTCCATTCTTTTAGAGGTGAATGATTATGATTGTTAAGATAGGTCAAGAGCAGCTGCTGCCTCCAGCAGCCCCGGCCCAGGATCCTTCTGCCCAGTCACTGGCTTCCCAGCCTGGTGCCCAGGTACCCGGGATCTCTGCCTGAGCTGAGGGATGCAGCTGCTGCTTTCCTGTTCGCAGGTTCAGTCAGCCCTGAAGCTGAGCACCTGTCAGAGTCACGTGCATACACACAGACAGAGGACACGGACGTGGCTGGTCACACACACTGTCCCAGCAAGTCAGCAGCACCCATGCAGGGGTCCCATGTAACACAAGCACAGCCAGCTGTGTCCCTTCCCTCTCTGGGGCTGGCAGACTCGCGTGACACCCTCAGTGCTCACAAGCACATACATGCAAGTCTCTCAAGCACCAGCACGACCCCTCTGCGCTCAGCCCCCCTACCTGGACCCCAGCCCTCTCACCTGGCCCAGTGGTCCCCTACTTGCCAGCTGGTCCAGTTGCCGAGGAGACCAGCTCCAGTGCAGGTAAGGCCTCACTGGGGAAGGCGATCGCGGCGGGTAAGGCCAGCAAAAAGTCTCTTTTGAGGGCTTTCGTGGCTGGGAAAAGCGGCTGCCTCGTGCCGGAACTGGCAGCTCGGGGGTGGGCTGCTGACGCGGTGGGGGTGCAGACAACGCCACACGCGGCAGTTCTAAATGGACTGTCCCGGAGTGCGGCGGCCGGCCACTGCACACCCAGCACGCAGGCAGCTGGTGGGTGTCACCGCGGCGAGAGTGGGTGTACAGGACGCAGCTCCTTGAACAGTAAGTCTCTGGAAACCTCTCGACCTGACCGGGATGTCATGGTAAGAACTCAGCAGAAGGCCATGCTATCCCTGAGCTCTGCTCCGAGCAGCTCCGATGTGGCCACTCAGACAGAGCTTGCGTGGGAACAGGCTGCCACCCAAGTGTCAGGCTGCAGGGTGTGCCCTGCTCTTGTGCCGGTGTTGAATGGTAGTGGTGAGCAGACCTGTGGGAGGTGTGCCCAGGTAGAGGAACTCCTTCACCTAGTGATGGAGCTCCATGAGGAGGTAAATCGTTTGAGAAGTATAAGGGATTGTGAACAGGAGATAGATAACTGGAGTCGATCCTGCCTTCCCTGAAAGAAGCACCTCAGGCAGACAGAGCTCCACATACAGAGCACTCCCCACCCTCTAGCAGCACAGCTGAATGTGGAGATTCAGAGGACAGGGGCCAGTGGCAACAAGTCCCTGGCAGGTGTGCCACCCAGGTGACCCCCACACCATCCCAGGTGCCCTTGCAGAACGGATATGATGTTCTGCAAAGGGAACCGGAGGATGAGAAGGACAACAGCTTGCTGAACGTGGAGTTGTCACTGAGGCCAAGACGGATTATGCCTCGTATAACAACATCCTCGGTTATGAAAGAAAGACAGGTCCGTGTAGTAGGGGACTGGATTCTGAAGGGAGTGGAAGGTCCCATATGTAGACCAGACCCAATCTGTAGGGAGGTCTGCTGTCTCCCTGGGGCCAAAGTTAAGGATGTCCAGAGGAAACTCCCTACCCTAGTTAGGCCTACTGACTACTACCCTTTATTGATTTTTCAGTTAGGCAATGATGAAATTTCAGGAAGAAGCCTGAGGGCAATGAAGAAAGACTTCAGGGCCCTGGGACAGATGGTTAGGGGATCAGGAGCACAAGTAGTGTTTGCTTCTATGCCAGCAGTTGCGAGGATTGATGAGAAGATTAACAGGAAATGCCAGCTGTTCAATGCCTGGCTCAGAGACTGGTGTCATTGGCAGGACTTTGGGTTCTTTGGTCACGGGCTGCTTTTCAGGACGCCAGGCCTGCTGGCAACAGATGGCAAAAGCCTGTCTCAGAGGGGGAAAAGGGTTTTAGGGCAGGAGTTGGCGGGGCTCATTGACAGGGCTTTAAACTAGATTCGAAGGAGGATGGGGATAGATCCATGCTTGCTAGCAAAAAGCCTGAAAGCGGCACGCTGGCACTAGACTTGGAAAAGACAGGGGGCGTAACCAGGCTCCTTAGGAATAAGTCTGGGGGTGGCAGAACTTCGGCTCCCGCCAGTAAAAAGGATAAAGGACTGATAGCCCAGCTGAAGTGCTTATACACTAATGCACGTAGCATGGGCAACAAACAGGAGGAGCTGGAAGCCATTGTGCAGCAGGATAATTATGATGTAGTCGCCATCACAGAAACGTGGTGGGGTGACTCACGTATCTGTAGTGCTGCCATGGATGCCTATAGGCTCTTCAGGAAGGATAGGCAAGCAAGGAGAGGCGGGGGTGTGGCCCTGTATGTTAAGGAGTGCTATGAATGCTTTGAACTAAATGATGGTGATAATGAGACTGAGTGTTTCTGGGTAAGAATCAGGGGCAGGGCTAACAAGGCAGATATCGTAGTAGGAGTCTGTTATAGGCCGCCCAATCAGGATGAGGAGGCAGATGAAATATTCTATAAACGGCTGGGAGAAGTCTCAAGATCGCGAGCTCTTGTCCTCATGGGGGACTTCAATTTGCCGGACATCTGCTGGGAATACAATACAGCAGGGAGGGAACAGTCTAGAAGGTTCCTGGAATGTACTGGGGATAACTTCCTGACGCAGCTAGTGAGAGAGCCAACTAGGGAAGGTGCCCTGCTGGATCTGTTGTTTGTAAATAGGGAAGGTCTTGTGGGGGATGTGAAGGTTGGAGGCTGTCTCGGGAACAGTGACCATGAAATGATAGAGTTTTCGATTCTGCGAGAAGCAAGGAGAGGGATCAGCAGAACTGCTACCTTGGACTTCCGGAGGGCGGACTTTGGGCTTTTCAGGAGCCTAGTTGACAAAGTCCCCTGGGAGGCAGTCCTCCAGGGCAAAGGAGCCCAGGAAGCCTGGATGATTTTCAAGAAGGAAGACTTAAAGGCGCAGGAGCAGGCGGTCCCCATGTGCCAGAAGACAAGCCATCGGGGAAAAAGGCCGGCCTGGCTAAACAGGGAGCTAGTGTTGCAATTTAGGGAAAAAAAGAGGATCTATGGCCTTTAGAAGGAAGGGCAGGCCACTCAAGAGGACTACAAAGAGGTAGTGAAGCTATGTAGGGAAAAAATCAGGAGGGCCAAAGCCCAGCTAGAACTAAACCTGGCTTCTGTTGTCAAGGACAACAAAAAAAGTTTCTATAAATATATTAGCAATAAGAAGAGGACTAAGGATTGTCTCTGTCCTCTAGTAGATGGGGCCGGCAACATAGTGACCAGGGATGAGGAAAAGGTTGAGGTACTTAATGCAGTCTTTGCCTCACTCTTCAGCAGTAGGACCAGTTGTTCCCTGAGCACCCAGACCCCTGAGCTAGAAGATAGGGATAGGGAGCAGAATGAAGCCCCTGTAATCCAAAGGGAAATGGTGAGGGACCTGCTTCAGCACCTGGAGGTGCACAAGTCTATGGGGCCGGATGGGATCCACCCAAGGGTATTGAAAGAGCGGCGGAAGTGCTCGCGTGGCCACTTTGCATCATTTATGAGCAGTCCTGGACAACCGGGGAGGTCCCAGCTGACTGGAGGTTAGCAAATGTGACACCCATCCACAAGAAGGGCCGGAAGGAGGATCCAGGGAACTACAGGCCAGTCAGTCTGACCTCGGTGCCTGGGAAGGTCATGGAACAGATCCTCCTCAGTGCCATTACACGGCACATGCAGGAGAACAGGGTGATCAGACCCAGTCAGCATGGGTTTGTGAAGGGCAGGTCACACCTATCGAACCTAATATCCTTCTATGATAAGGTGACCTACTTAGTGGATGAGGGAAAAGCTGCGGATGTTATCTACCTGGATTTTTGCAAAGCTTTTGACACACTTTCCCACAGCATTCTCCTGGAGAAACTGGCTGCTCATGGCCTGGACAGGTGTACTCTTCGCTGGGTAAAAAACTGGCTGGATGGCCGTGCCCAGAGAGTGGTGGTAAATGGAGTTAAATCCAGTTGGTGTCCGGTCACAAGTGGTGTCCCCCAGGGCTTGGTGCTGGGGCCGGTTCTCTTTAATATCTTTATCAATGATCTGGATGAAGGGATTGAATGCACCCTCAGTAAGTTCACAGATGACACTAAACTGGGCGGGCGTGTTGATCTGCTTGAGGGTAGGTTGGCTCTGCAGAGGGATCTGGACAGGCTGGACCGATGGGCTGAGACCAATGGTATGAGGTTCAACAAGGCCAAGTGCCGGGTCCTGCACTTGGGTCACACCAACCCCATGCAGCGCTACAGGATTGGGGCAGAGTGGCTCGAAAGCAGCCCAGCAGAAAAGGACCTGGGGGTGTTGGTTGACAGCCGGCTGAATATGAGCCAGCAGTGTGCCCAGGTGGCCAAGAAGGCCAACAGCATCCTGGTCTGTATCAGGAATAGTGTGGTGAGCCCGACTAGGGAAGTGATCATCCCCCTGTACTCGGCACTGGTGAGGCCCCACCTCGAATACTGTGTTCAGTTTTGGGCCCCTCGCTACAAGAGGGACATTGAGGTGTTGGAGTGTGTCCAGAGAAGGGCTACAAAGCTGGTGAGGGGTCTGGAGGACAAACCTTATGAAGAACGACTGAGGGAGCTGGGGTTGTTTAGCCTGGAGAAGAGGAGGCTGAGGGGAGACCTTATCATCCTCTACAACTACCTGAAAGGAGGTTGTAGAGAGATGGGGGCTGACCTCTTCTCCCTGGTGACAAGTGATAGGACGAGGGGAAACGGGTTCAAGTTATGTCAGGGGAGGTTTAGATTCGATATTAGGAAACATTTTTTCACTGAAAGGGTTATTAAATATTGGAATAGGCTGCCCAGGGAGGTGGTGGATTCACCATCCCTGGAGGTGTTTAAAAAAAGGGTAGATGGGGCACTGAGGGACATGGTTTAGAAGTGGCTTTTTTCAGGGTAGGTTAAGGGTTGGATTTGATGATCTTGAGGGTCCCTTCCAACCTCAGCAATTCTATGATTCTATGATAGACCAAATGTGTGGCACAATGCACTTGTCCCAAAGGCACCTCACATGTGCAGGTACCCCCAAGTACCAGTGTGGACCCCCTGCTCGCCTGGTACCCCTGCTTGGACCCAAGGCTTCCTGCTTGCCAACTGGTCCAGCCTGAAGTTTGCTGGTGGATACAAACGGATGCCTGGTCTGTGAGAGACACAGAGAGACACGCACCCCCCCTAGCGCCAGGCACGCAGGCTGTGGGTTGCTGTCCCGCTCCAGCTGCTGGCTTGGAGCCCCCCACTCGCGCTGGTCCCCCCAGTAACAGGTTTTGTGGATGTGCGGAGTTACTACTGCAATGGCTGTAGGGTGAAGCCCCGCTGGCTCCAGTAGCTGACACCACAGGCCATGGGTGCCTGCTCCCTCAGCCTGGCTTCAGTAGCTGGCACCAAATCCACTCGCGCTGATCCCCCAGTACCTGGCACTTAGTCCCTGCAGCACGTGTACTGACGGGGTACAGTGAGATTACACAGAGAGAGTTATGACAGGATTTATTAAGAAGACAGGACAGGCTCTGGTGGTCAAGCACAGAGCTCATCCAGGCCAGCACTGACTGGCCCAGATTTACACTCTACCAACCTCTTTTATACTCCTTTTCTGTCCAACCCCCTCTTTTTGGCTCCCAGCCCCCCTCCCCAGCACATTCCCTCAACAACTGGCATGGTCCCACTGACTCCGTCCAACATTGTGGATGCTCAGGTTTGCATCCAGTTGCAAAGTCCTGGTTGCCTGTAGTTTCTTCAGAGCTTATCAATTGCTGTGACTGATGACGTTTTTGTCTGTTTATTGTCTTTGTTAATGCTAATCGCTCAGGTTTTATGACTCTCTGTTTGTCTCCCCCCCTTTCTTGCCAACTGTAAAATGTTCTCAGACTTGCTTCACACATCCTTGCCAACTGTGGGGGCTGATCAGGTTTGTTTTCGTCACAACCTCCCACATCATGTGTCGGGTTTATCTCTGTATGTTCTTGTTTAAAGCTCCTTAAAAGAGCAGACACACTCCTTTGCTGACCTGTACTATCAAAAGAAGCTGCACCACTCCTCGCTCCCACAGAATGGGCCCCACTGTGGGCAGCACACACTGGGGCAGGAGCCTATCTCCTTTGGGCATGAACTGGGGTGTGTGTGTGCAAGGGCCGCGGTTGCTGGGTACCCCATCGGAGGCAATAGACATGAACATATTGAGGCAGTGTAAGTGTAACAGTTACTATTGGCAAATCCGGTTGTTTGGCTCTGATAGCTCATCTCTCCATGCATTGGGTCATGGGATGTCTGTGGCCAGGTGGATCCTGCAGTTTTGGTCTCATTCTGGGAGAGCTGAGTGATCTGCACTGGTGACCTGCTTCAGGGTTAGCTCTGTTCCGACTACTGAGTCACTATTGAAGAGGGCTGGGATAAATTCTTAGTTTTTGGAAACAGTGGTAGTTCTGCACCCTTTGTAACTGTTATAGAAATTCTACAGACATTCGTAGGAATTCAGCAGATGCCGCCTCAACAGGGCTCATCTGCAGTTTCCGCTTTAATAAAAGAATCAAACAGAGTTCCTTCTTCTGCTATGTTTAATATCCAATAGCACATACATCTTGAGCTGGGTACCTCTGAAGAAGGACCCCGCCTGTCGATTGTTATGGCATTTTGTAGTATCTGTAGGTCGCTTGATTTCCTGATGGCACTTCTGCTCATTCAGTCCTGGAGTCTGGAGTCTTCTTTTCTTCTGATTTGCTCTTGCAGCCCCCAGACACCCTTTCTGTCTGTGTCTGAGGCATTTCCTTATCTTTTGTTACAGAATATCCTGTACTTAAATTTTTACTTACACTTCCTTACCTACTGGTTACATATCCATAGATAAAAACTAAGGTTAAAGTACAATTCATACGGCCTAGGGCTTCATTTGCTTTAGTCATTAGGGCTAAGCTCTGGTACAAATTAGTCTCTCACTACAGTCGCATTAGTCCACATTACACGTTGTTACACAAATTGTAAGACATTGATGTTTTCTGAACTAAGGCTGGCAGTTCCCTTCCCATACCCCTTCACTTCCAGTGAACCATTGCTTTATAGCCAATATTGTTATTGATTCAATAACGGAGTGATCAGTTACTTACTGCAGGTCTTGTACCTACTTCAATAAGCATCTCTTTTCATCGTCCAAACTACACTAGGCCTGCTGTTGGAGCTGTTTAAACCTCTTATTACCCTTCTAATGTTCTGTTAAGATCTTTGAAACCAAATTCATCCAATTTAGCCGAAGTCCTGTTACTAGCACAGGTACTGGTTTTATGCCCGCACAATAGTAATAATGCTCTAGAAGTCTGGTTACAACTTTATCACTGTGCGCATGTTAACAAAGAGTCAGTCCCCTCTCGCATAATACTGACAGCTCGACCAAATACTGACAATTATGAAACGGTTAAAGGATGTCAGCAGTGGCTGCCACCTCCAGCAGCCTCCTCCCAGAACCCTCCTGCCTGGCTGCTGGAGCCCAGCCGAGTGCCCCATGGCAGGGATCTTTGCCCAGGCTGAGGGATGCAGCTGCCACTTTTTCATCTGCAGGTTCAGCTGGTAGTGAAGCTGCGCGTGCATGCCAGACTTACACATGCAGGCATAAAAGGACACTGGCAGGCAAGGTGCTGTCATTTACAGCACCTACATACAGGACTTGAATAACACATGCCTTCATCAATTAGTGTGACTGACAAGGTCTGGTTTGAATCATTGTCTCCCTTATAATTTGGCACTCAGGTTTGTGTCCCTGCATGTTCTTGTTTATGGCTTCTTCCTATTATCATTATCATTATCATTATCCTTTTTTTTTTTTTTCATTGAAAAGGTCCTTGACCAGATGATACTTTTAAAGGAGATGACATTGTCCTTCCACAGAAGGGGGCAGCATGAGTGAGGCGAGTGAGGAGCTCAGTGCTGGTGGCTGTACAAGGACCATGGGTCCTAGAATCATAGAATCTTCATGGTTGGAAAGGACCTTTGATATCATCGAGTCCAACCATACACACACACACAAAAAACAAAACAAAACAAAAGAAAAGAAACCTACAACCTCTGCCACTAGAGCGTGCCCTGAAGTGCCACATATAGACGTGCCTGAAGGGAAGTGTTTTCCAATCTCTTTCAGTCTCCTTTCCTCAGCACGTTGATCACTGCTGGCTTCGGCCTCATTTCTCTTGTATTTTGCTATTTTTGTTCATTCCCAGGCGTTACAGACATGTTTTGAGACACTCTGCTAATAATTTCCCAGCTTTATTCTGGTCACTGGGTCAGGGCAGTAGAGACACCTGTGTACCTCTGACTACCACCTGTAGAACAACCATCAAAGACAGCCCAGAGGTAATACCCTCTCAGAGATCAATGATTTAAGCAGTTCCCTCAATTTCAGACTCTATACCAAAGAAGACAGGACATTCTTCCTCCGCACGTCCCAGGTCAGCTATGGCCCTTGCACTTGGACCTGGAAGAACTTTGCTGGTTCTGAATCCCAGTGCTGAATTTCACTCACTTGTTTATTTGCAAGAACATGTTTTGCCTAGGCCAGTCACCTCGGAGGAAGTCCTTTCCTCTGATTTCACACATCTACAGAACATTTGTCTACATCTGAGCTTGTCAGCGTAATACCTTTAAATCAGGCTGGAGAAATAAGGCCTTTGGGGATATTACACTTCTCACCCTCCCTTAGACCATTGCTTCAGGAAGAGAGGACTCCTGCCTGCTGCTCCCTTGAAGAGATCTCCTCTAGCTGTAGTGTGGTACCAAGGGATGAGCTTAAAAATACAATTCAGTGTCCTCAGCCTAGGCCGCTACTGCCTTACCTCTGTTGTGGGACACAGCCACCCAACAGCGCTCCAGATGATTGTGTGTCTCTGGATGGCCCTATGCCATGTCTGCCTGTCCAGTGTGATTATCTGGGAAACCTCAGAGAGCAGCAACCCTCAAGGCACCTCACAAAGGTAGGTTTGTCTTGGGTGAACTGCCCACCAGTGTTGTCTGCTTCTCTCTGCTGACTACAGAGTGAGCTAACTAGTTAAGAGTTGACTAAATATTACCCGCTGCGAGTCATGGGGCTGTGTTCCACTTACAATATAAGCAGCCTGTGATACTTCTTTTTCCTACACAGAAAATCCCCATCTTATTTCCATTCTGGTTATCACAAGGTTCCTGCATCTGCACGTAGTCCTGATCCACACAAACAAGGTGAAGCCCTCCAAGAACTCCAAGAACTTTTAAATTAGCCCTGTGGTGACAGAATCACACATCTGCTAATTATTGTTGCTCTGTTTTGAATGACCAGAAGCTCAAGGTGATTTGAGATTTTGTTTTCTTCTTGAATCCCAGCACTTGCCTTAACACAGGCATCAGGAATCCTATAAGGGAAGGTTGCTGGCATCTTCTGTTGGAAGTAAATTTGCATCCCCTGCTCCTCTGAGTAGACCTACGCTGTATGATTTTGTAACTTGACAACAACACCCAGGAGCTTTTGTGTAGTTGTATCCCAGAAACAGCAGGTTGCTGGAGGTGTCTACTCTTTCTGAGAAAAATACTGAAAGGAAGACTAATTCCATGCACTGCCAATACCAGTGTATATGCTAGGAGAGAGAGTATCACTAGGAAAGAGAAAATGATCTGAAAATGCTTGCTTACCACTTGTAATATCTCTTAATGGAGACAGCTTCAGAGACATTACCCACATGTTGGGACAGGTCTGAAGGAAGATGGTCTATGCTGCACCGCCGATAGCTGTCTTACAGCATTTCTGTCTTTCAGATTTTTACCAGAGCTCAGTCTTAGTCTTATGCTACAGACATCACTGAGGCAAAAGAGGATGGTTGGATTTGAACTGAAAGCAGATTGCCTTCTCTTCTCTCCCATCATACTTCTGCAAAAGATATTCTGGTTTTATGTAAAACAAAACCAAAGAAGTCTCTATAGAGTATTAGCTATGGATTGTTCCAAAACAGGATTTCATATCAAGTGTGGCTTTCTTTTTTGGATCTGTGGAAAAAAACCTGCAATTTGCAAGCAGAAAACAGGAATATATTTATAAGGACTGACACTAAGGAGCCAACAGTGAGGGAAAAAAATACAGAATACCTGCAGAGTATTCACCAAAAGGCAATGTAAACGTCCAGAAAGTTCTAGTCTCTACAGTTCTCTGAAATTCCATTTTGAGAATAAATTATACCAGTTTGTAGGGGAAAAGAAAAAGTCCTGGTTTATTCTGCATAAGTCTTTTCCTTGTAAGAAATTTGATTTTCTTTTTTTTTTCCAACTGAATCAAATAAAGGTAGTAGCTGCTCATCAGGGAAATGGCTTCAGTCATCATGGGCCAGGGAAGGGGGTGGGCAGCCACCCTCTTCTCTTAAAACTTCCTCACAGTGTCTCCAAACTCATTGGATATTATAACATTTTCCTAAAACCTTAAACTGTCTCTGTGATTTTAACTCATGCCATGTATTTGACTGAAAAGAAGCCTGAAAAGGACTGTGATGCAGAGATCTTTGTAACCATGTAATGTAAGAAAATCCCAGAACTTGGAAAGGAATTGGAGTTGAGACTGACTGATTCTTCCCCTCTACTCTATTCTCCTGAAACCCCACCTGGAGTACTGAATTCAGCTCTGGGTCCCTCAGCGTAAGAAACATATGGACCAGGGGAGGGCCACAGAAATGATCGAGGGCTGGAGCAAATCCCTTATGAGGACAGGCTGAGAGAGTTGGGGTTTAGAAAAAGGGGAGAGGAGAGGAGGGGGAGGGGGAAGGGAGGAGAGGAGAGGAGAGGAGAGGAGAGGAGAGGAGAGGAGAGGAGAGGAGAGGAGAGGAGAGGAGAGGAGAGGAGAGGAGAGGAGAGGAGAGGAGAGGAGAGGAGAGGAGGCGAGGCTCTGGGGAGACCTTATAGTGGCCTTCCAGAACTTCAAGGGGGCCTACAGGAAACATGGGGAGGGACTCTTTATCATGGTAGTGATAGGGTGAGGGGTATGTTTTAGACTGAAAGAGGGAAGATTTAGATAAGATATTAGGAAGAAATTCTTTACTGTGAGGGTATTGAGACACTAGAACAGGTTGCTCAGAGAAATTCTAATTGCTCCCTCCCTGGAAGTGTTCAAGGCCAGGTTGGAAGGGGCTTTGAGCAACCTGGTCTAGTGAAAGGTGAGTGCAGCCAGACTGCACTGTGGGTGCAGCCGGACTCCCCTTAAAGGGGCTAGCTGTGGGCAGTATGGGTGTGAACACTTCTGGTCCATTGGCTGAGGTAAATCACTTACATGACATAGTTGGCCTTCACTGCTGAAGGAGGGCTGAAGAACTAGTTTCAGGACTGATTACATGACAGGAGTGCAAACGGATGGAAACTGCTCCAGAAATTGTGGGACTGCTCAGAATGGTGGTAATCATGCTCCTTGAGGATCATGGAGCCAGTCCTAGCTGAATAAAGTTCCCCACTACATCCTGATCATGGACACCATTCCAGAGTGGGGATGCTGCTGTCCAGGTGCAGTGTCTTCCTGTTGGGTTTAGAAGGATGGTGGTTTCATGTGTGGGGAAACAAGCCATGGTCAAGGTACTGAGTTGCCAGGTGAAGGAGTCATGGGATGAGGTGAGCAGATTATGCACCAGAGAATCAGAACAGGATTGCAAGAAGAAAGGGCAGAGGCAATAGCCAAAGTCCCTTGCGGCATTGAAGGACATAAAACTGGAGGGCACACATTATTGAGTAGTGAGGAAGAGTCCCAGGATAGAGGAGGCTGGATGCTTGTGGCCTTTGACAGAAGGAGAAAGGCACTCTTTGTAAGGCACTCATTTTCTTTTGCCAGAGGATAGGTAGGACAGTTAAGGAAGGGAATAAATAACCAAAAAACACCCCTGCTTCCTGTGACACTGTATTTGGATTTTTATAGCATGCAGCAGAAAGGGTTTTCCAAAGACTGAGAACACTATGATTTGTGAGGGTGCAATAATGCCTTCTGGGCTATTATTGGAAGACTTTGTGGATGGAGCCATAGTTAGTCCACTCTGCACTTACCCTGTCTAACAGAATATGTACTACAGTAAGAAAACCACCCTCTCTGAAACCCTGATTTCTCCTTAAAAGGAATTACTTGGCTGATTCAAGTCCATAATATGATGGGTGAGCAATTGGTTGCTGGGTCAGGCTCAAAGAGTTATAGTAAATGGGGTAACATCAGTCTGGTGGCCAGTCACCAGAGGGGTTACCCAGGGTTCAATTTTAAGGACACTGCTCTTCAATGTTTTATAAGTGATTTGGACACAGGAGTTGAATGTACATTAAATTTGCCAACGATCCTAAACTAGGAGGACCTGTGGACTCCCTTCCTGTAAAGAAGCCTTACAGAGATATCTGGGTAGACTAGAGACGTGGGCAATCACCAACCATATGAAATTTAATAAGAGCAAGTGCCAGATTCTCCATCTGGGATGGGGTAATCCTGGTTATACAAAAAATTGGGGGGTGAAAAGCTGGAGAACAGCCCTGCAGAAAGAGATCTGGGGGCTTGGGTTGGTGGCAAGTTGAATATGAGTCAACAGTGTGCCCTGGCAGCCAAAAGGTCCAGCCCTATCCCAGGGTGCATCAAGCACAGCATAGTTAGCTGGTCAAGGGAGGTGATTGTCCCACTCTACACTGCACTGGTGCGGCCCCACCTCGAGTACTGTGTGCAGTTTTGGGTGCCTCAATATAAGAAGCACACCAAACTACTCGAGTGTGTCCAGAGAAGGGCAACAAAGATGGTGAAAGGCCTTGAGGACACGACTTGGTTTGTTCAGCTTGGAGAAGAGAAGGCTGAGGGGTGCCCTCATCAGAGTCCACAACTTCCTCAATGGTCCCAGCAGAGGGGAAGTGTGATCTCCTCTCTCTGGTGACCAGTGATAGGACACAAGGAAATGGAAAGAAACTGCATCAGGGGAAATTCAGATTGGAAGTTAGGAAAAGCTTCTTCGCTGAGAGGGTGATCAGTCACTGGAACAGGCTCCCCAGGGAAGTGGTCATGGCACCAACCCTTTCAAAGTTGAAGGAGTGTCTGGATGATGCTCTTAGTCATATGATTTAGTTCTAGATAGTCCTCCAAGGAGCAGGAAGTTGGACTCAATAATCCTTACGGTCCCTTCGAACTTGAGATATTCTATGATTCCACCTTGGAATCAAGCCGAGAACTAGTTTACAGAGTGAGCCCTAAGGGCAAGTTAAAAATGCCTAAGGTGTGGTTTATTCCGAAAATAACCAGTATAAATGAGTTAGCTGAATTTCTTGCCAGAAACACCCATCAGTTATGCAGGAATCCTTACATGACTAATTCGGATGCTACAGATGTCAATACCTCGATAGACAAATCCTGTCACTAGTGCCTATCATAAGGCATGTCCACATTGCCTTTGATTTTTACTTGGTAGTTGAATTCTGATTTCAGATTTCAGCAGCCTCCCTACGCTATATGAAAAAGCAAAGCTTTACAACAAGCTAGATCATCCAGTGACTTGCACATTCTCTCTTTGTGGAGAAACAATCAACTCATTCAGGAGCAGAGTCATGTGAGAGTCAAACAGCCAAAGATTTATGTAAATAAGCTGATGATGTGCCTGCCACCTGATTTGACCTATCTGCATCTGGACCAGAAGTTCAGTAATGACTCTATAAATGCTTCACACCCGCCAGTTAATTTCTGTAGAGATACAGAATTTTAACAATAAAACTTCATAAAACAACTGTGTTAATTGCTTTACACAGTATAGTTCTTTAAGTTATTTCATACAGGCTTTAGTGTCACTCTAAGGCTTTTTGACAATTAAATTATTTGAAACCTGCTTAATATATTTTAAGTTGCTACATAATGTACACTATGGAGTTGTTCCTAAGAAAATCTGTTAACAAACAAACAAAAAATTAAAAAAACTTTAACTTATTTCCTTATTTTATTTTTTTTTATTTTCCACACTAAAATATGTATTTGCTGACCAGCTTCCACATAGAGTCCTTGATCTCCTTGTTACGCAACGTATAGATCATGGGATTAGTCAAGGGGAAGATGACTGTATGGAAAACAGCAACAACTTTTTCTTTTGGGACAGCTTGGAAGGGTAAACCATAGATATATATCGCTGGGCCACACATGACAGAAACCACAATGATGTGGGAAACACAGGTGGAGGCTACTTTGTTCTTTGCCTTGGAGGACCGTGTCCAGAGCTTCAGCAGCAGGACAGTGTAGGAGATTAGGAGAAGTATAAAGCACATAATGATAACAACTCCGTTGTTGAGGAACATCAAAAGCTCCACTATGTAAGTGTTGGCACAGGCCAACTTGACCAACTGATGGACATCACAGAAGAAGTTGTCCAGGATGTTGGGACCACATAAGGGAAGGTGGATGCTGAGACCAAATAGAGTGATGCCATGGATGAAGCCCCCACCCCATGTAGCTCCAACCAGGACACAGCATATCCCCCTGTTCACAAGCCTGTTGTAATGAAGAGGTTTGCAAATGGCTACATAACGGTCATAGGCCATGACCATGAGCAGGAAAGCTTCAGCTGCTCCCAGGAAGTGGAGGAAGAAAAGCTGGGCCATGCAGGCACTGTAGGAGATGGTCTTCTGGTGTGAGAAAAAGTCAGCCAACATTTTGGGTGGGGTCACAGAACTGTAGCAGATGTCCAAGAATGCCAAATTGGCCAGGAAAAAATACATGGGTGATCCCAGTTGGGAATCCCCCTGAACTGTGAGAATGATAAGGATGTTGCCTGGCAGAATGATCATATAGAAGAGCAGGAAGAACAAGAAGAGAATCATCTGGACTTCATGGTTTTGGGACAATCCCAACAAAATAAACTCTGTAACTACTGTATAGTTCTCGTGATCCATTTCGACTCTGCAGAACCCTGAAAAACAGACAGTAATCATGGTGGGGGGAGGGGAGGAGGGGGCAGGGTGGGGGACATGTGATGGGACCCACACCAGTGCAAATCTTCAGAAATATTTGAACAACCTCAGGCATGTTTAGATTGCCTAAAATGTATGCCCTTTTCCCATTTCCTAGTTTTAGGGAACTCCTAATGGTGAAATACTTGAAAGCCAGTAATTTAGATTTCCTGTAACCTTGGCATTTTACTGGAAACATAAACTGGAAATGTCCACATTTTATCAGATTTTCTTTGTTTTCTCTGCACCCTGGGAACTGGCACCTGGATGGAATATAGGTTATAAAGTATCAGTCCATTCTTCCATGGGCAGGATAATTTTTGTGGTTTAAGGTGTAGATGGCTGTATTTGAGCTACTTATGTCTACTCCCTTTCCAGTTGACAAAAGCAAGTCCTTCCAGGGTAGACAGATCTAATTCTAGGGTAGAAAGCTAAACAAAGCAAGACAAAGTGCACTCTAAAATTACACAATTAACCTAAATCACATCCACTGAGTATAAATGGAAACTAAGTATAGACCACTCCCATCTGAAGGAAGGTCTATGAATTCCTTGGGTGAATTCATCTGACAGCTGCGAAGTTGTTTGAAATTAAAAAATTTAAAATCCCTTTATACTAAATTATATTAGTAAAGCCAGCCCAGGGAATGATGAATTCTATCTAAATTTTCTCTAGCATAGACCAGTACAAGTATTTTCCAAAATATTTCATTTTTCCCAATTGTCTTTCAGGGGAGTTGAGGATCGCATTCAGATTTCCACCTTTCTCCAGAGAAATTCCACAGAAGTGTCTAATTTTCCAATGAAGTCAACAGAACACTGGAAACATAAATGAAACTCAGTTTTCTAAATATATGAAATTAATCCACCATGAACCGGTGTGATAGCAATCTGGAAAACAAACTGACAGTTTTTCATAGAATGTAAAAAATAATTGCATTTACATATATTTTGAATGGAACCGTGGATTTTAACACCTCTCTAGAAGGTGGAAGAAAACAATAAAAATGGGTCCGAATCTTTTTTCAAGTCTTTCCATTTATCTATGTTCTTTCATTCCTCCCACTTCTTTTTCTTCTTTTGGGTCAGAAGAAAGTTATATGAGGTTTTGCCTCCAGATTTTGTAATGTTTTTCTTCCATTTTGCTAAAAAAGATGGTATGTCTGTCTACATGACGGCATCTGTATATTACTGCATTAGTAACTTCACCAGAAATGTTGAGGTAGAGAATAAAGCATACTGAAAGTACTTCTGTGGGAGAAAATGCCCAGACCTGTAAGGATTGTTTAGTTTTAGAGCAGTTTTAGTTTAGTTCCCTTATTGAGACCAGTGAGAAATGAAATCGGTATTGACAGTGGAAACTAAAAAAATAAAAACAACTAAGAGGAGAAAGTGGCAGAAAGTAGTAAAATTCAGAATAAAGAAAAAAAAGCAAAGGAACATAAGAAAGGAATAAAAACCAAAGAAAAAATACTCCTTACGTCACTTTTTGATGTTTTTGTCAAAAGTCAAAATTTCATGTGATGCCTTGAAATTAAAAAAATTCTTGACAGTTGTTTTCTTCATCTCTTCCTTTCTTTCATGGACAGCTGAAGGGCTCATTGTGCTGCATGTGTGTATAAGTTTCTCACCTGACTGCGAATCTTTATCCATCTGTATCTGAGTTTCTCTTTGCCTCACTTTAAATTCCCTCTAAGTGGTTTGGTCAGCTCCAGTCTCTTCCCATCTCATCACATGACAGAAAAATTCCTGCAGGAACCTCCCACTCCACTCTGCTGTCCTGTATTGTATTGTATCCTACACATCCAGCTAATGCAGAAACAACACTCTCCCTTCACCTCTACTTGGTTATAGAGACTTCTGCAGAGGCACTTGACTTCCATGGCTTTGCATCTACATCTCTCCCACACGGCTCAGTATCTACTACTCTGAGTTGTTCAGCCCCCAGCAAAGAACCAAACAAGGTTACTCCCTCTTTGCTGTTTCCTGCCACACCACTTTAGATAGATGGTAAATGTTTCCCAGTTTTTCTACCTACTTCCCTGCTGTGATTAATCTTCCTGTGTCCAGATCCTCTTCACACAGAATCACACAGAATGGTAGGGTTGGCAGGGACCTCTGGAGATCATCTAGTACAACCCCCTGCCAGAGCAGGGTCACCTTAGAGCAGGTTGCACAGGAACACGTCCAGGCGGGTTTGGAATGTCTCCAGAGACGGAGACTCCACCCTTCATCTGCAGATTGTGGTTTACCCAGTCCCACTCCCACAGTGAAAAACACTGGCTACTCTGAACTATTCTTTCTTCCTATTTTCACTGCTAATAAATTTGTCTTCACTACTGGAAACAAATTTACCAGGTAAATTACATAATGCACTTCTTAATTTGTCTCTTTTCAGTCCTTTAAATGATTTAGTTCAAAAAGAAACAGCTTACAGGAGACTCAAGAATCACAATCTACGAGTGTGATGACTCATTCTGGTCTTTTCTACAGTGAAGCCATCTTTTCATGAGTTATTTATGGCGGTATTCATACTGCATAATTTACCATGCTGCTGACATAGATATATACATCTGAATAAGTCGACATAGCAACCTGAGGGATAGAATGGAAGGAAAAAGTAATACTAACTCTAACCAGTTTCTAAGATCGCTACTGACAAACTCGGTAGAAACAAGTAGAATCATAGAATCATAGAATCATAGAATGAGTTGGGTTGGAAGGGACATTTAAAGGTCACCTAGTCCAACCCCCCTGCACTAAGCAGGGACATCTTCAACTAGATCAGGTTGCTCAGAGCCTCATCCAGCCTGGCCTTGAATGTCTCCAGGGATGGGGCTTCCACCACCTCTCTGGGCAACCTGGGCCAGTGTCTCACCACCCTCACTGTAAAGAACTTCTTCCTAATGTCTAATCTAAACCCACCCTGCTCTAGTTTAAAACCATTGTCCCTTGTCCTATCGCTACATGCCCTTGCAAACAGCCCCTCACCAGCTTTCTTATAGGCCCCCTTCAGGTACTGGAAGGCCACTATAAGGTCTCCCTGGAGCCTTCTCCAGGCTGACAACCCCAACTCTCTCAGCCTATCTTCATAGGAGAGGTGCTTCAGCCCTCTGACCATCTTTGTGGCCTTCCTCTGGATCTGCTCCAACAGTTCCCTGTCCTTGTGCTGAGGACTCCAGAGCTGGACACAGTACTCCAGGTGGAGTCTCACCAGAGCAGTGTAGAGGGGGAGAATCACCTCTCTCGATCTGCTGGCCACGGTTCTTTTGATGCAGCCCAGGATGAGATTTGCCCTCTGGGCTGCCAAGCACACATTGTTGGCTCATGTCCAGCTTTTCATCCACCAGTACCCCCAAGTCCTTTTCCACAGGGCTGCTCTCTATCACGTCATCCCCCAGCCTGCATTGATAACCAGAATTGTCCCTACCCAAGTGCAAGACCTTGCACTTGGCCTTGTTGAACTTCATAAGGTTTGCTCAGGCCCACCTCTCTAGCTCATCCAGGTCCCTCTGGATGACATCCCCTCCCTTCTGCCTGTCAACTGTACCACTCAGCTTGGTGTCATCTGCAGACTTGCTGAGGGTGCACTTGATCCCACTGTCTATGTCATTGATGAAGATATTGAACAGCACTGGTCCCAGTGTGGATCCCTGAGGGATACCATTTGTCACCCCATTCCATCTGGACATCGAGCCATTGACCACCCTCCTCTGGATGCGACCATCCAGCCAGTTCCTCATCCACCTAACAGTCCACACATCAAATCCGTATCTCTCCAATTTAGAGATAAGGATGTTGTGGGGGACTGTGTCAAAGGCCTTGCAGAAGTCCAGCTAGATGATACCCATTGGTCTTCCCAAGTATCTGTCCCTTTTCCCTGAAGTTACGTACTCACCTTTCTTCTTATCCATAGTTGAAGGTCGAGTGTCCTTCATTCTCAGGCAAAGAGAGCAATTAACATCTCAAGTCCCTGTACTAGAATGAGCACAGTATTGCCTGTAGCACTTCTCTTCCTCACTGATTCTGAGTTCTCTCAAGGTTATTCTTAATGAGATTGGTTTTATCAGCACTCGTGATTCACGTGTGAATGCAAGACGGCTGAGGCCCGAACTCCCCTAATCCCTACAGCTCTTATCCCCTGTCTTCCCAGGTCCTTCACAAGTACCAACAGCTCTTCAGATATCCAACTCCTAGCTTCACTCCACACCAGGAATCAGTATTTCTGAAGTTTATTGCAATCCCAGCTTTAAAATACTGCAAACACCCACTAACAGCTTCAATATGCACCTCCCTTTCAGGAGCTCTGTTGGTAGTCCATCATTGTGACCTGAAGTATTGCTCTTGTGGCCATGAATCCTCTCCCACACTCCCATGTATTTAGTACTGCTCTGCATGCACTAGAGGTTCAGCTCTTTTAAATGCCAGATTCACTCATAGCGATTTGTATCCTTGCCTGACTGCCAGCACCAAGACTGCAACCAGACTGCCTGTGACCTTAGCTGCTTCACTCACCACCTGATGACAGAGGGTGAACATGGTGCGCCAGACTCTGCAGAAGATTTTGTCTCTGCATCCTCTAGATTATGCTTTCTTTGTCTCTTCAGATGTGCAGGTTGTTTCTGGTTCCAAGGGTGATGGTTAGATAATTGAGGCAGCAGCTGTGGTTCTGGAGCGCTAACTCAGATGCCCAGGTGTCTTAATAAAAGCTCTAAGATGTATGACTTTATTTATAATTCTTTATTAGTATTTACTAACTATTTATTTTAACACATATTATTCCTGGACCAGGTGACCTCTAGAGGTACCTTACAACCTACCTTTTATGATCTCATGATTAATTCTGCATTTAAATGACTGTTAATCTTTGCTTCTGGGAAAGAAATGAACCCACATCCTCTGACTTCCCATATTCTGCAGACATTCTCATCTGAGAATGCACACGATGGAAAGCCATCATCTACAATTCTCCAGATCGATTAATTTTCTGCATTTTACGAGTATTCAGGATGAGTTCTCCATAGTCCACTGACAGAGATACACACTTTCAGGAAGTGTAAAACAAATACACTTAACAACTTTCCCCCTGCCCCACTCATGTCTCCCTATTTCTTATTTTCTGTCTTTGTCTTTTTCCCTAAAATATTTCTTTTAATTGTAGTTGGCAGTGTATCAAGGGGTCAGATGAATCAGGACTGGGAGGCGCTTATTTCTTTTCATTAACTACAACAAATGAGTAGCTTAGGCTTAAAGATATACGATCTACATGACTACAGTTAAGTGAAATTGATTCAATTTTGTATTTATACATTTTTATTGAATGTACAGTATATATTATATATTACATAATACATTATATATATGTAATGCTAACAGAAAATTAAACTCAACACAGACTTTTAGAAGGTCAATGTTAGAAGCTAAATTAAAGCAGCAGCATAATCCGACAACACTAAACATTCATTTTGTGATTCTATAGTAAAGCATCACATCCTGCACCAGCAACACATCAACTGATTAATTTAGCTGTTTTCTAGGATTTCTGAGGCTTGCTCTAAGGCAGAGGGAATTCAGTACAATTTACCCTGTCTACATGATTAACCAGAACACAATCTTATCCAGGATGAGAAGTGGCAGGTGCCAGGACACCACCTGTCAGTGGAAACCCCACGCCACCCCCATAGTCACATGTCCCGCCTGATGTGGAAGTCGTGCTCACCTTCCAGTCACATGGTTCGGTAACCCTGCTGCTCCTTGCCTCTGGGGCTGCTGCTTTTGTTGCCGTTGTACCCTATATGATTTTACAATAATGCCCTGTGATTGGTTGCTTATTTTCCTAGGGCCAGGATATACATATCTACACATGCACATGCATATACATTTACATCTATGTTCAAATATGTTTACATATGCACATTTAAAAGTAAATATATATATTCATAAAAAGCTATGAATAATAAAATTGTTTTGAATAGATAAGGAATTGTGTTGGTTTTGGCTGGGATAGAGTTAAATTTTTTTCATAATAGCTAGTATGGGGCTATGTTTTGGATCTGTGCTGAAAACACAGGGATATTTTAGTTATTGCTGAGCAGTACTTGCCCAGAGTCAAGGCCTTTTCTGCTTCTCACACCGCCCCACCAGCGAGTAGGATGGAGATGCACAAAAAGTTTGGAGGGGACACAGCTGGGACAGCTGACCCCAACTGACCAAAGGGCTATTCCATACCATGTGACATCATGCTCAGTATATAAAGATGGGGGAAGAAGAAGGAAGGAGGGGGACATTTGGAGTGATGGTGTTTGTCTCCCCAAGTAACCATTACACGTGATGGAGCCCTGCTTCCCTGGAGACGGCTGAACAACTTCTGATTTACTCTTTCTATTCTCTCCCTCATTTGGACTTGGAGGGGCGAGTGAGAGGCTGCGTGGTCCTCATTGCTGGCTGGGGTTAAACCATGACATTACCTAAGATAGAAAAGTAATGATCAAAAAATATTTTTTGACAAAAAAGAAAAATTCTGTCCTTCTCATTGTACTTGATTAGAGAGTTGGTTTCAGTCAACTCAGTGACTAACTGACTCCAGTCTAAAGGAGTATAACATTTAAAGTGTGAACAAACAGATAAGACAGATACTGTCTGTCAAATTGAATTATTTGCTCCTTTAGAATATAACTGTACATTGTAAACAGGAAATGTAAACAAAAAACTTAGCAAATAATCAGTCACAATATACTCATGAGAATCAAAAAATTCCTGGTTGTCTTAATAAAGTCATCCAAATGTGGAAGTATATGAAGGAAGGATTTCAGGTGGCTATTAATGGCACAAGTTACAGGTGTAGACATTCTTTAGGAAACACTGTCATCACACACTACTAAAATCTTACTGCAGAAAAAATGGAAAGGAGAAAAGTATATATGACTCTCAAACCAAAAAAGGCAGGAAGAAGAAACATCTCATAGGCAAGGGAGAAAGCATAGGAAGATGCATTTTTAAACCTGGGCAGAATCTCTTATGACCCTAGAAGCAAGTCTTCTGATGGCCTTTTTCATTTCGGTATTTCTCAGGGTGTAGACCATGGGATTCAGCACCGGAACAAGCACAGTGAAGAAGATGGAGGCCACTTTGTCCAGTTCAAATGTCTTGAAGGGGCGAGCATAGATGAATATTCCTGGAATGAACGTTATGCTTATTGCCGTTATCTGGGCTATGCACGTCGACAAAGCTTTGTGCTTTCCTTCGGTGACTTGACTCCCTATCTTGACTAAAATGACAGTGTATGAAATGAGGAGCAAGACAAAAATTACTGTGAGGAGCAGTCCACCATTTGAGACCATCAGCAGCTCTGTCAGGTAGGTGTCAATGCAGGCCAATTTCAGTACTTGTGGAATGTCACAGTGGAAATTGTCCAGGGTGTTAGGACCACAGTAAGGTAAAGGGAGAAGCAGAGCAATCTGTGCTGCAGAATGAATGAATCCACCTGCCCATGACCCTGCAACTAGAACTACACGTACCTCATGGTTCATGATTGTTAAGTACCGCAAGGGCTTATGGATAGCCACATACCGATCAGCTGCCATCACTGCAAGAAGGAAGATATGAGCACCACCAATGAAGTGAAAGAGAAACATGTGAAGGATGCAGTCCTTGAATGGAACAGTTTTGTGCTGGGAGAGGAGACCTGACAATAGAATGGGAGTATTTACTGATGATTCAGTTATATCTGTGAATGCTAAGTTGGCCAGGAAGAAGTACATGGGTGTGTGCAAGTGGTAGTCAGTGATAACAGTGGTGAGGATGGTGATGTTTCCCAAGCAGGTCATCATGTAGACAAGGAAAAAGACCACGAAGAGGAATTGCTGGGTCTTAAGACTGTGGTTGAAGCCCAGGAGGACAAATTCTGTCACAGGATTGGTTACATTTTGTGGCTCCATTCATTACCATCTGAGCATGCCTATGAGAGGAACAATGTAGAAGGGAAGCTGATGAAAGTACATTTTTCAACATCAAGAGAGATAATCCTTCTCCTCTCCTAGCTCAGAAACCCCCATCCTCGAAACCTCCTTATATCCTTGCACTATACAATGGAAATTTTGTTCAGTGGAGGTAGCCTCAGTGTTAGGAACTGTTTTCTTTGATGTTCAGTTTAGCTCCTCTGCATCTATACCCTTAAAATCCAGTGTAACTTTACAACTGGTTGCTATCTTCATAAATAGACTTCTTTTTCCCCAGTAATGCAGGCTTTGGCCCCTCCTCACTGCAACTGTGTTTGTCTCTAATATTACCTTTTTCCATTCACACACCAAAAGCCCTTATTCCACATAGGACTGCTTTGTCTGCAGTCTCAGAGTTGTCTGATTCCTCTCCTCCACAAAGGACTCCAAAGAGAAAACAAAACAAATAAAAAAAACGCTCATACATCATTCTGTCTAAGCATCAAAGTAGATGCTAGGAACAAAGTTACTGGAAATCTGTACAAACTTTCCTGGGTCTGAACAAAAATAGTTTTGCTATAGCCCCTAAGGGATTCCTGCTCTGGCAATCATTAAAAATATAAATACTTTAGAGTAATTTATGAGGTACTACAATAGGGAAACAGGATGTATTTCATATTCTTTACTTTGCAGGCATGACTGTTTCACAGCAAACAGATGTGATCTGAGAAAAGAAAAGAACATTTCAGCTAGCAAAAGAATGCCTACTTTCTTGACTTTCTTGCCAATACAGTGAGACAAGCAATCTGAAGAATGAGAACAGACAAGCTGTTATGAGGTTCAGTGTGACCTGGATATTGCTTTCAGAGAGGACCCAGGATATGCAGACTACAGTTCGTTTCACTTATACAAGCATTCATTCTACTTATCTCAGACACCTAAATTAAGATGATCTCAATGATCCTCTGAGTGTACTTAGTTCTTGTTTTTGGTTTTAAGCAGACCTTGATGAGCAGCTCAATCACAAAAGTGGGACTCTTTTTCTAGAAGTAAATGTTCAAAGTAATCTCAGATGTCCTAAAATACCCAAGACATTTACACTGGGTTAACAACTGTCATACATGATTTATGGGTGCCCTTAAGGTATGGCAGCTGGAAGTCAGATGGCATGCTTTAGGCATTTCTTTTTAGCAACCTGGATCCCACCTGAAATGTCTTTCAGATACACACATTCGACTCCACCTCTCTCTACCTCAGCCCTCAGCATCCTAAATCTCTGCATGTGAAATGGTTGTGCAGTCCTGTTGAATTCAAGGTTGAGGAAATGGCAGCTGAAGAATGCGATCAATTTGTCCTAGTCTTGATACCTACCCTAGGATGAGAGAAACTATGCTCTGGGCATGTCTTTTTCTCCCCACTGACTCTAATGAAGCCCAAAAGACTAGCTTATATCTGGATTCCTATCCTGTAAGTATCTGAAGATACGTGACCAGTATTCTGCTCTCTGACCCTACATAGAGGCATTTTGACAGCCTTTAGGAATGACAGCTCATTCCATGAGAAGACAGACTTCTGTTCTGCCTTACCTGCTCTAATTCACCCTGTTACCCCTGTGTCTGTGAGGACTCCACATCACATCTCAGAACTTTCATTTTCACATCAAATTCTCTTCTCTCTGCTTCCTTTTCCATTCAGTCTCACTCCAGGAATTCTGCTCTCTATCCCTTATTTCCCTCTTTGTCTTAAGTTCATTGACTCAGCATGTCAGACCCTTCTTATACTTTGCTATTTACCAAGTTGGTTTCCAACCCTCCAGAAGGCAGAAGTTCCTCATGCCCATTCCATTTTCTCTGCATGTCCCAATTACCTGCCCAAAACACATAAAAACTTCATTTCTCCCATCTGAACATGAGGCGCATTTCTCCAGGCATCCTTTAGGCTCCTCCCACGCTTTCTCAGAATCCCTGTGAACTTTTCTTGTTCTCATAAATTGTTTCTCTCATTTTTATTTCAGTTCCTGTCTGTACTGATCAGATGAAGTATTCTTTTATGCTATGGACAATAAGCCTTGCTTGCGGGTGCTTGCTTTCATTTGTAGGGGATGAAGTTTGCAGAGTCAGTTGGTTTGACTAAGTTTGTTTGCTTGCTGGCATGGCCAAAGCCTGAATTTGGGACATTTCCTCTTTGTGTATGCGTCCCCTGGTCTGGAGAGCCAGATGTTCAATTCAGAGAGAAACCACAGGATCAGCCAAATCAGGGATTGCCAGGGAATCTGGGCTTGTGTCAGTAAAGAATTTAGAGTAATCTATTCCTTCCTTGTCCTATTTGGATTTTCATTTGAAACAATAAAGTTCTGCTCACAGCTACGATGACTAGCAATACCTGTTTAATTTGTTGGTCATAGTTTGTGTGCTATGTTTCCTGAAAACAGAGATGTCAGGGAACAGGGGTAGTTGCCTTCTCCGCAAGGGAAGGCAAGCCAGGGACTGAGAGTGACAGCAAGGCAGACAGGAGCAGCGCAGCTCACCAGCAAAAACAGCAGTCCCACAGTACAAACAAAAAAAGACCAGAGCAAACTCATTGACAGTAACCAGTCAGCCAACAGCCCATTAACTGACGGAGGGAAAGGGATGCCGAGGAACACGACACCACTAAGCTCAATAAGTTAAACGGACCAAACAAAGGATAAGCTGAGTGAGGAATAGTTTTACACTGACACATACATGCAAACACACAATTAACTGAGATTTTCTGAAATTACCATTCCAGTGAGCCAGCATAAGTCAAATCCAGGAAAGATGACGCTCTCCAGACAGTCTCAGGACTGGGTTCTTGGGTGGCAGAGTGGCACCAACACGTGAAAGCTTCTCCTCGGGTGCCCTGCATTTGCATGCTGTAGCAACGTTACTCCCCTATATTTACTACAGCTGATGTCAGTGCAGGCCACCAATCACAAAGTCCACAATGACATCATTAGAGCAGTTTCAGTTGTTCTCTTGCGACTTGTTGATCCAAGGTTGTTCACGTCATCCAGCTCCCATTTGCACTGTAACTCAGCCCTTGGACAAAACAAGGCGATGGTACTCTCCCATGTTAGCTAAATAAGTCCGTAGTAGTGAAGCAGGTTGAAATTTAGGCCAGGAAATCAAGTAGTCAAGGTGAGTTAAAAAACAGCAAGATACAAGGCCAGGCACAGCATACCCGCATAGCTAGAGCAAGAAACAAAAAGAGGACCTAAACTTAAACACTTAAGTCTTGAACTGATCGGCAGAATGGAGTTTCCAAATGAGTATTCCTACAACTTTCTCGTGACTTAAGTGTCTCACAGCAAATTAATACAAGGTTAAGCAACCACATTATACCAGTGCTGACCTTGAACAAGGGCAACTAAATCTTTGGAAAGAAGAGAGAAGAGACAGCAGAGAAGGATTGCAAAGAATGATGTTACAGGCAGGTCAGGGAACTTAAAGCCCGTTGCTGCACCCAGAGTCTCATCAAGTCTGAGAAAGTCATCATGAATAAACTGGGAGCATTGGCTGAGGAGTCACTGATATCTAGAAAGCCCAAGCCTCCCAGCAGAAAGTACATGGGGTTATAAAGCCACAGGTGGCTGATGACTGTGACAACAATGGTGAAGTTCCCCAGACAAGTTATGACATTAACTATTGAGAAAAGCACAGAGAGAAAATGCTGCAATAGGTGGGGGTAGGGTTGGAGACGTCACTACCTGCAAAGAGGTATATATACTCGGAAGGGACAGCAGTCTGGCGATAGGCGATAAGCCACACTACAGCATATACAACCTGTGAAAGGACTGTGACCCGTGAGCTACTCATGCTGCAGCACAGACATCTGTGAATGGACTGAATTGCATCTATATTCCTTGTTGGATTGGACACGTTACGAACAGAGTGCGCCTGTGTGATAAACTGTCAGAAAACCAATAAGCCTCTCCAATAAGTTGACACTGCATTCCCAGTGGCTTCAGTAGTTGACACCACAGGCACCTACGCTGCCGGTCTGGCTCAAGTAGCTGGCACCAAACACACACACACTAGTCCCCTCAGTACCTGGCACTTAGTCCTTGCAGCACACATACACATGAGATAGATAGAGAGAGAGATAAGGAGTGATTTAATAGGAAGACAAGACAGACTGTGGTGATCAGGTGCAGGGCTCAGCCAGACAAGTGCACTGATCATCTGTGTTTCACACGCAACCTGCCCCTTTTATACCCCTTTCTGTCTATTTGCCTCTATGTTCCTCCCTGATTCCCTCTCTCTGTACATTTCTTCCTCAGTATGCACAGTCCCACAAGCTCCATCCAGTATATGTGACCATTTGCGTTTTTATCAGTTGCAAAGTCCAGGTTGGCCCTCTCTGAAGGGATGCCTGCAGTTCCTTGAGAGTCCATCTGATTAGCTGATTAGCTTTGTTGTTGCCTCCCTCAATGTCTCCATCATTGTTTGTGCGTTAGGATTCTGTGTCTAAATGTTATCTTTACTATCTCCTTTTCCTTATGATCCCATTTTGACAAGGTCCGTGATCAGATAATGTTGAGGGAGCAGATGGTCTCTCCTTCCATATATCGTTAAAATTTTCACAGCATCCTTGTATCTAGTTTTGGATATTGTGGTCTGAATGGGTGGACTGCCAGATGGGGGAAAAGCTGAATCTTTGGATTCAAAGGGAAATGGTGAATGGTTTGTCATCTACCTGGAGACTAGTTGTGATGGGATTTGCTCAGGGGTCTATCCTTCGTTCTGTCCTGTTTAGCATCTTTATCAAAGAGCTGGAGGAGGAAACAGAAAACAGTCTCGTACAATTTATAGAGAACATGAGTGTGAAGTAATGGCACTGTCCATCACTGGCACTGATTGACAGTCAATATACTCAAGTGCAAGGGAGGACATTCAGAAGGACCTAGACACACTAGAGGGACCTCATGAAACTGAGAAACCTCATGAAACTGAGAAAAGATAAATGCAAATTCTTGCACTACGGATAGATTAATCACCTGCATCAGAACAGGAGATGTGACTGCCTGCTTGGGTAGCAGCATGACTGAAAAATGATAAGAGTTTGCGGTATGCTTCCCAAGCAACCATTACATGTGCTGAGGTCCTGTCATTCATCTCAGTGGCCAGTCTGGCACAAACCACAACACAGGCAGTGGCTGGACAACTTCCTGCCGATGGGAAGTAGTGACTGACTTTCTCTTTTTCCTTTGCCCAAGTGCAGAGCTTTAGTTTTCCATATTAAGCTGTCAGTATCTTGATCCATGAGTCTTTTTGCCTTCTATTTTATCTCCATCCCATGGGTGAGGGGAGTGAACGAGAGGTAGAGTGGGGGTTTAAAAGCTGGCCAGGGTCCACCCACCACACGGTGGAGACTCCAGTAACCAACCGATTGGGGAAGACACATAGGAATATGCTCTAAATCAGCCAATGCCTGGGTGGCAAGTTGTGTGGGAGAATTTGGATAGATGTCTAGACCAGTTTTCACTTCCAAAGGCCTGGGAGTTGATGCCTGAAAAGACGTGTAATCTTGCTGAAATGGCAGATCATCTGAAAAGAGGATGCCTTCTTTATACCAAAACCAGACACTGGATTCTAATGCTGAGAAGTAGAAGTCCTCTTTGTTCTGAAAACTGATTTTGCCATAAAGCAAGGTCAGAGGACCTGCACAAGAGGTCCAGATTTTGGGAACAGAATGGCAAAATGGGTGTTGTCACATCACAATGGATGTGTTCAATAAGAACCACATCCCCACCAACTAGCAAAAAAGAAACACAATCTTTCCTGGGCATTGTGAGTTTCTGGAGAATGTATATTCCCTCTTGCAGTGAGTTTGTGAGTCCTGTCTGTCGAGTGACCTGAAAGAACAACTCTTTAAACTTGTTCCCTGAGCTGCAATGAGCCTTTGAACAGATCAAACGAGAGAGTTCCTGCAGCAGCCCTTGGGACAATCCAGAAAGAACCATCTGTGAGGAGTGTAGTCTGCACCACACTTGGGGAGCATGGTCTCACCTGGAGCCTTTGGCAGAAAACATTCAGAGACCCAAGGCTGACCTCTAGGATTTTATAGCTGGGGGTGTTGGTACACCCCAAATGAAATGGAGATACTAGCAGTGAATGAGGGGGTTTGAGCTGCTTCAGAGATCAGCATGGATTTATGAAGGGGAAATCATGCTTAACCGACCTGACAGCCTTCTACAATGAGATCACTGGCTTGATGGATGAGGGCAGACTTCAGTAAGGTTTTTCATACTCGGTCTTGTCACATCATAATAGACAAGCTGACAAAGCATGGAGTAGCTAACTGGACAGTGGGGCGGACTGAAAACTTGCTGAACTGCTGCACTCAGAGTATTGTGATCAGGGGCTCAAAGTCCAGCTGCAGGCCAGACATTTGTGGAGTACTCCAAGAGTCAATATTGGGTCAAGTACTGTTTAGCATCTTCATCAATGACCTTGATGATAGGACAGAGTGCACTCTTGGTGAGTTTAGGAATAAAAGACTGAAATTCAGTCTTTTATTCCTAAATATAGGAGTGCATTGGAACAGCTAACCAAGGATCTCTGCTGCTGCATTCTTATGTGGAAAATCCTGCTTTCATTCAGTATAGTTAGGTTGTACCAGGAGAACGCCTAATGCAACTTTCCATCTCCTGTGGAGACTTAGAACCTGCTATTCATCCTTCTGAATAGTCCCTAACCAATAACAACTAGTCTTTCCTAGGAAATAAGACTTCCTACAATAGCATATCCTTTACTGAGGTCCATTAGTGCCAAGTGATGAAGAAAACAAACAAAACAAACTGCATTTTCTGTCTTTTCTGCACTGCAGCCCAGCTTTAGCAGGACACCTAGAGAAAAGCATGCTCCCCATCTCCCACCTGTACACTGTACCATAAAGTAGGGGCACTACAGGTTTCAATCACCTCAGCTTGAAAATGATGAGAACTCATCTCTCTTGCAGTCTTGATTGTTTCCCAAGAACTACTTAAATAAGGTCATGACTACTGCTCCCTCTGCTTCTAATGTCTAATTGTGGTTTTAACAACTGCATTTTCTGTAGCTTTTTTCTTTAAAGCTTTTTCATATGTTTCAGCCATATTCTATGGATATTGTTTGGATTGACTGTTGCACGGCCTTTCTAATAGAGTATCACCAGAGAGAAAAGGATACAGTATTCTGGTGGGCCCTGATCCTAAATTAGGAATTTAAAGTAGGACAGATGACCTGTTCTCAAGAAGTGCCCATTTCTCCTCATTATCTAGAAAAAAAGGACAGCTAGCTAAAATGCAGATGTCTTTACTGCATTTTTCTAAAATTAGGAGTGTTGCAAAGGTGCAGAAGGCCTTGAATCAGGACACTAGGGAGATGAGGAGAGCAGAGAACAGTCTCTTCCACAGATGTCACTCAGTGTAGGAGGAGGATTACAAAGATTCAAGCAGCCTCCTCCTGCTGAGGCAAATGATGTTGTGACAGCAGGTAGGCCACCCCTGCACCAGCTGAGAAGGGCAAAGGCAACCCATTTCCACTAAGCACAGTCCAAGACCAACCTCCAGCACACTGCAGCACCTCTGCCACCTGCCTAAGTATGCAAGAAGTTCTCAATAGGGTCTGAGCAAAGAGGTCTCCCATACACACGTACACACAAGCATACATGTATGTGTATACGCACAAATATGCACACTCAGCGGCCATTGGAGATCTGGTTGTTCTGAGGAGCTTCTCAGTCCTCGGGACGTCCTGGCAGAAGGTTGGCACTGGAGATGACTGACAGAGTCCATTGTGATAAGATGGTGGTTGTACCCTCTGGACTGCAAGAAAAGGCAACTGGTAGAACTGCACTCATGCTTGTCTTTCGTATTTGTCCCTAAAAGGTAACAGGCAAAACTCAGTGGAGACAACTCCCATGAGAGGTTTTTCTTGCTCATTATGATCATTTTTCTGTTTAACCAAATTCACCAAACAACACATTTTTCTCCCACTTATTCTTGGAAGACTAAATGATGAGTCTTGGTCTCTGGATTCTGCTGAAATAGAAGGAAGATGCCCATGTGCTGTACTAAAACATGAGACAGAAGAACCTTGTGAAATCTGACACAGATTCTCTGCATTACCAGGTGAAATGGCACATACAGGCAGATGCCACACGTTCACACAGGAACTTACAGACCTTGGTCATGTAGGAGACTGCCTTCAGTTTCCTACTCTCTGACAAAGCTAGAGCTGATTTCCTCCTGCCTTCCAAATGACAGAAAGTAAATGACTCCAAGGTCCAGTCATTTATCTGTGAGTGTTTGAATGAGGCTCTCAGGCACTTCTCCAAAATTTTATTCATGGCATAAAGGACTAGTAACAGAGACATGAAAA
This sequence comes from Larus michahellis, assembly GCF_964199755.1. Classification (NCBI taxonomy): domain Eukaryota; kingdom Metazoa; phylum Chordata; class Aves; order Charadriiformes; family Laridae; genus Larus; species Larus michahellis. The sequence continues at coordinate 8,602,497 of NC_133913.1, read as the reverse complement.
ATACAAGTGACACTATGGCCCAGGTGACAAGATACTAGTCTAAGACATATTGCAGTCTGTGCTATAGTGACTGTACTGTATGAAATACTAACTTTTTTTTCTTGGAAACAAAGATTGAAACTTTATTTTCCATAAGAGAGTGCAAGGTGGTATATCATGAATATGGAAGTGGTAAGATTCATATAAACTCACACTGGACAGAAGAAGCACAAAATCTCTAAGTGGAGTTTGAGATACATTCATTTTCCAAGTGCTCCAAGTTATCAGGGTGTTTAATAAAAGTCAGGCATAAAAGAAACAAAAAATCCAAGTATACAGAGGAGAAGTAAGATTCCTTTCAAGCAGAATAAGTTTGTATCTTCCTCAGCTCAGCTATTCTTTTTATTAGTACTCCTTTCACTTCTTTATTCCTCAGGCTGTAAATCAGGGGGTTTAATGTGGGAATTATGACCGTGTACATGAGAGCTAGGACTTTCTTAGTGTCTTGTGAATTACTGGATTTTGGCCGTAAATAAATCAAGGTCCCACTTGCATAATACAGTGTTACAACAGTAAGATGTGAGGAACAGGTGGAGAAAGTCTTGTGTCTGCCCTCTGCAGAGGAAATTTTCAGGATGCTGGAGATGATGCAGGCATAGGATACCAGAATGAGACAAAATGGCATAAAGATGACCAGTGCTGTGGCTATAACGATCTGCTTTTCATACAAAGAAGTGTCAGTGCAGGAGAGCATGATGAGGGGGGGAATATCACAGAAGAAGTAGTTAATCTTCCTGGGCCCACAAAACGGCAATGCAAACACCCAAGCTGTCTGCACCACGGACGCGACATTACCGCTGCAGCATGACAGCAGGACCAAGGAAAGACAAACTCTGCTGTTCATGATGATTGCATATCTAAGGGGGTTGCATATGGCCACGTAACGGTCGTAGGCCATGGCTGCCAAAAGGTAACATTCAGTGGCTGCTAAAAAAATCACACAGTAGAGCTGTGCGACACAGCCCATGTAGGAAATGCTCCTGTCCTCTGACAGGAAGTTTACCAGCATCTTGGGAACAACCACCGATGCTGTGGAGATATCCAGGAAGGACAGGACCCGGAGGAAGAAGTACATGGGCATGCGGAGGGAGGGGTGCAGTGTGACCGTGAAGATGAGAAGGTTCCCAAAGATGGTGATGGTGTAAATGAAGCAGAATGTGAAGAACAGCAAGTGCTTCAGTTCTGGGTATCTGGACAATCCAGAGAGGACAAATCCAGTCAGCAGAGTGTGGTTTCCTGGTTCTGGATCATCTGTTGGCTTCATCTGGGAGGAATTAAATGGACGGACTGTCAGAGGGGTAGTCACTGGACCAAGATCACGGTGCTTCAGCCAGTTGCTGAAGTGAGGAGTTTCTTTGAAATCCCTGGAGGGTGAAACTCTATAGAGGGCTCAGCTGAACAAAGGAAGAAGGCAATGTCCATGCGTGCTGCAAGTGCGTGATGTTAGCACTCCCTACATTTCATAGTTTGGGACAGTGACCAAGCATACAACTATGAGGAGTTAGTATTTAAGGGTTGGCTCCATTATGGGTGTATGGTTAATTGCTGAGAACATGGGCTCCCCCCACATGTCAGGTCTGTGGTCCCAAGTGGCTTTGTAGGTGTTTTCTGCACTGCAGAGAAAGCCCAGCTGACAGCCAAAACACCCACAGTCCAAAGAAAGCAAAACCAAAACAAATCAAAGCAAACCCAAATACCCATTGTATACAGACAAAAAATGGAAGAAGGAGTAATTAGAGGGAAAGATACCCACAGAGAACACTAATAAAGTGTAGAGGGTGAAGCTCAGTACCATCTCCTTCATTAGTCACATTGCCTCATTACCGTGGTGAGTGTTGCTGTGTGTGCGATGCCAATGGGATATTCATGCAGCGCTGTGCCAGCCGTGGTACCTCTGTGTTTTCTTTCTGCCCAGAATGGGAAACTGATGCACAGAAGGAGAGAAGAAATTAGCCTGGCACAGAGGAGAAAGTGGTCATTAATTCTGCATTCTTCCGACTTGTCATCTCTTCCCAAAGGGGCAACCAACCTGTGGACGACACCAGTAAATCTCAAGGCACAGAATGCATTTGGGCAGCAGAAATGTATGCATATATGGGCACACAGCAGGGAAGCACCTTTTCCACTGTGCACACATGGACCTGGTCAACAGACCACCACTCATAGAGAAGGACACATCATCAGAGCAAGAGCAGTGCACACAGCCCTGCCATGATGCAATCATTTCTCATACTGACTTCATCTAAATTCTTTCTGCCAAAACTTCACTCACACAAGATGCCTTTCTGTCAGCGTTCTTTTCTGACATGAACATGAAAGTGAAAGCTGTGGAACTGGGAGTCACAGATGATTTTAGCTTACAAGCACAATAAAGAAACTCCTAATGTTCTTGGGCATTTAAAGGTCTGATGTATTTAAAAGGAATCTTTCTGGTTTTGACTGATTCCGTTAACAAAGAAATGAAAGAACACTGTGCTATTTGAAGCTCCAAAGTCTGAGAGATACCTCAATATAACCTGTGCATAACAGAATAGAGAATGACATCAAATATTTTCTGCAGTTTGTAATGGCACACATTCACACCAGTTTTCTTAACTTGTCAGATCCATGCACCTGAAGTTGAATCTACCTAATTCTGCTCTTTGATCCCTTACTAAAGTTTTAGACTATCGCTTTGGTCATCAGCTGTTAATTAAAGTCGGTAAGTCTCACAGCAGTCATTGGTTTACTGAACAGAAACTGAGAGAAACAACTGAGAGAAACAACTCTCACTTTGTGTAATTCTTGTTTAGTGGCTATGAGGACCTTCAAGTTTTGGTCTTCACTCTTCCTTGGATTTGCTTTATGTATTCACAAAGAGCATTTTGAAGTAAGTTCCTACCTTCAGCAGTTCTGTCATCCAGTGCCTCCAAAAAGGATCATGCAAATTTCACTAGAAGAATTTCCTTTGTTTTCTTACATTAAGGACAGTGTTGGGCTGATAACTCCTACAGTCAGCTTACATTGCAGATTTTAAATTGTATGTTAAATGTAGATTCTCTCCTGCCACATCTTGAATAATCTGTGACATTATCACATGGTATATTCCATGGAACCTCAGGCATGTTTTCTCCAAAGGACCATAAATGGAATTTACCTGCCCTTCACGCAGATGTCATGATGCTAGTTGACAAAGACTAGCCTCGCAGAGAAGAAGAAAAGGAATTTGTTAAATTCTATCAATTTAGTTGAAATAGTAGCACAATCAGGTAGTTTCACAGAACAGGGACAATGAAACTACATCACACACAGGCATTTTGACTTGCAAGTACGTGAGAACCTATATGAGCATCTGCATGATTGTTCAATCATGAAATTGCTTCTACAGCAAAATTATGTAGTGCCTTTTAAAGACAATCAGAGCAGTAAAAAAGAATATTGTTTTCTTCAGAGATTACTCTAGTCATTGGGGATGTAGAAACCTGCGAGCTGGGCTTTAGTGCTATCCCAGGGCACCTTGAAGTCTCAAACACCTTCAGCATTATTAAAGGATGTCAAGAGCAGCTGGAGGCTCCATCAGCCCTGGCCTGGGACCCTTCTGCCCAGCCACTGGAGCCCAGCCTAGTGCCTAGGGACTCAGGATCTCAGGGATGGAGCTGCTGCTATTCTATTTGCAGGTTTAACCAGTAGTAAAGGTAAGCACATATCCCTGAGGACACAGACACAAAGACACACAGACATGCCAGCCACACAGACTGTCACAGACAATACATACAGGACTCTCATCACACACGAATGCAGACAGGCATGTCCCCTCCTCCTCTGGGGTTGGCAAAGACAGGAGGTCACTAGTGCAGGCACACTATAACATCCCCAGGATTCACAAGCACATGCACATTTGTGGGTCCACTTGCATAGCCCCTCTATCTGTACAGTACCCTCGCCCACATCCTGGCCCTCTCACCCGCCCCACAGGTCCCCTGCCCACTGGCTGGTCCAGCTTGATGCACCAAACATGCAGCACTCACACAGTCATCCCACACTCACAGGTTCTCCCTGGGCACCAGCACAGACTCTCTGTGCATCTTACACCCTTGCCTGGACCTCCAACTCGCTATCTGCTTCAGCTTTAAGTTTGCTGGTGAATATACATGCACACTCCAAACACACCTAGTTTGAGGGAGATACAGACAATCCCCCCTGCCCCCAGTAGCCAGCACAAGGCACAAGAGCTGTGACCCATGGTCCTGCTCCAGCTGCCAGTGCTGAGCCCCTCACTCACCTCACTCATGCCAGTCCCCTCAGTAACTGTTTTTGAGGACACACACTCTTCTCACCCCAGTGACTGTAGGCTGAGAACCTATTAGTTCCAGTAGCTACACTGGGACCCGCTTGCTCCCATAGCTCACACTAGAAGCCAAGGGTGCCCATGCCCCCAGTCTCACTTCAGTAGCTGGCACCAAATCCACTCACACCGATCCCCCCAGAAGATCGTACTTGTTTCTTGCAGCACATGTACACACGGGATAGAGTGAGAATACCTGCACAGTTATGAAAAGATTTAATAAGACAGGACAGAAGGCAGTGATCAGGCACACAGCTCAGCCAGACCAGCAGTGACCAGCCCCAGTTTACACTGAACCATTCCCTTTTAGATCCCTTTTCTGTCTATCCCCCTCTTTGTTCCTCCTGGCTCTCCTTAACCTGAACATCCCCTCATCCTGAACATCCCCTCATCAGCTAGCATGGTCCCACTGACCCCATCCAACATCCTCAACCCTCATGTTTGCATCCTCACTAGTTGCAAAGTCATAGTCACCTGGAGTTTCTTGAGAGCTCATCAACTGGTGATGTTTATTCCTGGTTATTGTCTTTTAGTGCTAATTGGCCAGGTTTTATGTCTTTGTGGTTTTGACTCCCTCCTTTTTATTATCATTACAATTTGGCAAGGTCCTTAGTGAGAAAATCTGATTGAAAAATAAACATTCTCACACTCTATGTGGATACCAAGTAGCTATCCTCTTAACATCTCTCAGTAACAGGAAATCAGTATCATAGTTCTCTCTACTGTAAATCTCATGCCTCTAACAGTTCTCAGAAGCATGACTTTGGAACAGAACTGTATAACTGAGTTGGAATTTATTTCCAACTTATTTCCAATTTATTTCCAGGAACGTGACTGATCTAATGTGCACCTGAATGACTGCATACATCTGTGGTATAAAATCCTGCCACTGACTGTCCTTAGATGCTCCTTGGAAAATTTGTAGAAAATGTTATGACTTTCATGAGATTAATAATGTCACTGGTTCACATTTTATATTTCTAGGGCTACAGGCATATCACAGTAGAAGTTTCCTCATGCTCTAGTTTTTGAACTCCAGATTAAACGTAATCAAGAGAATAATTGCAGTAAAGTCATTCCTCTGAGCTTCCTTCAAATGTACTTATTATTTCCTGGTGCTGAGGGTACTAACCTAATTTTTACCCACTAAAGATATGCATTTTGACTGCCACCTCCAATCATGATTCTTTCTAAAGGTTTCTTAATATTCTCAGAACTAAGAAATAAGAACTAATATTCTCAGAATATAATATTCTCAGAACTAAGTGCTTTATACTTCTTTTGAAGACTGGATTCATTCACTTGCCTTCAGATACCTAAAATGTAGACACCTGTTTTTGAGGTATTTGGCTAGTCTTTTTATGCTCAATGGAAAGGTCCTCTGCAGGGCGTTTAAGACCATCCTCAGGTAGATAAGACTAATCGTGTTTTAAATTGGACTGTTTCTCCGTTTGACTATAAAGGGAGACAAAAGCAATTGGCCCAGAAACATACTTTTCGTTGTAGATACCTAAGTTAACACCTGATTATTCTCATCTTATTTTGTTGCACAGTTGATTTGGTCACAGTGTTTTACACTTTATTGGTATGACTGGGTTTCGCAAACCAGAGGAGCTGGGGGAAAGTAAAAGAACATCTAAATCTTTATTTCCGTTTTCTCATTGAGAAGTTAGGGGCAAAAAAGCAAATCAGAGACAATTGCATAGTTTTGATTGGCTAGGTCCGCCCTGCAAATGTAGTTTGTGGACCCTCAATTTTGACTAGGCCTCTAGACAGCTCTTTATGTTTCAGATCAGGATCTTCTTCAGGACTGGGTTTTACCTACACAGAGAGCAAAGCCGTGGAATAAAGTCATAACACAGGTAGGAGGAACAGATAGAGAAGGCCTAGTGGAATGTCCAAGTGGAAACCATTAAAGAGTGGTGTCCTTCAAGGGTCCATACTGAGACAAATACTATTAAATATCTTCATCAGCATCCCAGACAGCAGCGTTGAGTGCACTCAGCAAGTTTGTGGATGACACCAAGCTGAGTGGTGCAGATGATTTGTTAGAGGGAAGGGAAGCCATCCAGAGGGACCTTCACAAGCTTGAGGAGTAGGCCCGCGTGAACCTTACGACGTTCAACAAGGCCAAGTGCAAGGTTGTGCACCAGGGTCTGCGCTACCCCTGCTACCAGTATATGTATATATATATACATATACGTATGTATATATATACACACATACATACATGTGTGTATAGAGATATACATGTGTGTGTGTGTGTGTGTGTGTGTATATATGTATGTGTTTGGGGGATGAATGGATTGAGAGCAGCCTTGTGGAGAAGGACTTGAGGATACAGTGACTGGACAAAAGGAAAGAGTTTTAAACCAAAAGATGGTAGATTTAGACTGGACATCGGGAAGAAATTTTTTGTGACAAGGGTGGTCATCTGCTGGAACAGGTTGCCCAGAGAAGTTGTGTGTGTCCCATCCTTGGAAGTGTTCAAAGTCAGGTGAACGGGGCTTTGAACAACCTGATCTGGTAAAAGATCTCCCTGCTCGTTGCAGGAGGGTTGGAATAGATGATCTTTAAAGGTCCTTTCCAATCTAAAAAATTCTAGGATTCTATGATTTTATGATTCTTTGCATCTATGGTTCTATGACTCTATTATGATTCTATGATCTTTGTCTCAGTTTGCTCCCAGGAAAGCACATTGCCATGTATCCTGAACTAATGGCCACTAATGGAAATTGAGAGGCCTGCAAAGCGGTCATTGAAATCTTTGCAGGGACAGTACTTTTTCAATGAACATATCCCTGATCACTAGGAATAGATACATTTCTATCCCCACCTAGGACAATCATGGTGGTAAGGAACACAAACTGCTTGAGACTCCAAAACTAAACTTAGAAAATAGTAGAAAAGCTTTTAAATTTTTTTCTTTTCTGTGTAATAGTAATATTAACTTTAAGGAGAGAACCAATAGAGAGGGTTATTACTTTCTTTCTTCAAATGCAAAATGGAACAAGGCTACATTGCCAGCAATCAATACCCAACAGATTATTTTCCTCTGGGAAGATAAATACATTGAAATACTCAAGGACTGTGATGTGACTTTGCCAAAAATATTAACCACAGCTTTCTCCTAATGGCAGGTGAGCTACCTTATATTACTTTAGTCTTCTTTCTCTTCTTCCATATATTATTGTTCTTCTGACACCTACACAGGGCTTCTCTTAGAGAGAGACTCATCTATCTATGAAATGAAAGGATTATTGGAATAGAAAACAAATTCTAAGACATTTTTTATTCTTGAAAGGAACTGCTCCTCCTGAAGAGTGCCTGGGACGAAGGTAATTTCCTGGAGAGTGATCCACATTCTTTAGTACTATTTTGTTCTAATTATTAATAGGAAGGTGTTATAATGTCTGCGATTTTCTCTGTGTATGTCTTTGTGTGATGCATGTGTGTGCTTTGGTTCTGTCTTTTTTCTTACTAACTGAAAGTTATGTCCCCCATCCCATTCAAATTATATCAATGAAATCAAAACAGCTATTTTAAATAGAAATTCTTCCTGTCCTCTTCAATATATGTGTAAAGGAAAAAAAAAAATCAAAAAACCCCTTCAATAAACCTCCCTCTTGTGTTTGGATAAATTATGAGACGAAAATAACATGTGTACCATTCTGTAAAAAAATTTGTTTCACAGAATCATGGGACAGTTGAGATTGCAGTGATTTGTGGAAATCATCCAGTAAAAATCTGCTCTCAGAGCAGAGTCAGTTAGAGCACATTTCTCATGGCCGTGTCCCATCAGGTTTTGAGTATCTCCAAAGATGGAGAGTCCACAGCCTCTTTGGGTAACCTGTTCTAGTGCTTAACCAAACTCAACATACAACAACAAACAAAGAAGCAAAAAAATCACCTACATTTTTAAATAGAATTTCCTGTATTGCTATCTGTGCCTATTGCCTCCTGTCTGTTCACACTATGCTGAACTTGACCTAACCCTGAGCGGATTAACAAAAAGTAGCATGTGCTCTCAGTTTTACCTTTTTTTGTGGACTGGTACTACTTTTGGTTTTATGTAGTATGCAGTGCGATAGCAGTGAAGACACACACTGATGATAGTAATTATGTATGATACTGTGGAGCGTATCTGGAACACAGGATTATCTGTGTTCAGTAAGTGGTTGTTTTCTAGAATGAACCACATCCACATAATGATAGCAAGAGGGACTCATTGCAAAAACCCTGCTGTATCAATAAATGAATCATTTCTGGGTTTTAAGGACTAGTCTTCTTTGATTGGTAGCAGGTATTAGGGTAGCAGATCTCAGCTGGATAATGGAAAAAAAGTCCACTTCAAAGACTGGGGCAGTAGAGTATAATCCTCATCCTAAAACGCAGGAGGAGTAAAATATTCTGCCATCATAAAGAAGACATATCTTCCTTTCCATTGACTAGGAGTGAAGTACACTCATTTGGAAAAGTTGTTCTTAGTTATCAAAAGCTATGTGAATGGAACCTTCCCTCCTACCTCTAAACAATCTTTAGCACTGAAAATACCTAAACACAGCAGTAAAATATCACTTCCTCTTCTGGGATCTTGTACTATTACAAAGTAATATATATAAATATTTAATTTACTATTTTGCATTTCTCTAGATTAACTAGAAAACGGATATATAATAATTTCTCCAGTTAAAAAAACCCAAACACCTGAGGGACATGACCAGCAGAAACCACACAGTGGTGGCCTATTTCCAATTTTTACCTTTTTCCAGCATTCCAGGGATCCAAGGCTCTCTCTTTTGTCTGGTATTACTCATGTACCTCAGTGCTTTGGTGGGAAACATCCTCATCATTGTGATCACTAGGGTAGATGCTGCCCTTCACTCCCCCATGTATTTTTTCCTCAAGAACTTGTCCTTCCTAGAGATTGGCTACACTACATCCACAATCCCCCAGATGCTTGTGAACTTCCTCACAAAAAGGAAGGGCATATCCTTTCTGGGCTGTGCCACGCAGATGTATGCTTTCTCCCTCTTAGGGATCACAGAATGTTGTCTGCTGGCTGCCATGGCCTATGATCGCTACATGGCCATATGCCATCCCCTGCGCTACACAACCGTGATGAGCTGGAACATGTGCTTCCTGCTCTCAGCTGTATCTTGGCTTACTGGGGTCTTGCTGGCCTTAGGGCAGACAACTTTCATCTTTACCCTTCCATATTGTGGGCCCAACAGGATCAATCACTTCTTCTGTGACCTGCTGCCTCTGCTGAAGTTGGCTTGCGTGGACACCTTCAAGAATGAAATTGCCATCTACATAATAGCTGTCCTCTTCATCACGGTCCCCTTCTTACTCATAGTCACATCATACGTCCAGATACTCCACACCATCTTCAAGATGCCATCAGCTGGGGGCAAGAGAAAAACGTTCTCTACCTGCTGTTCTCATCTGGTCGTAGTTACTCTGTTTTATGGATCTGGTATTGTGACCTACCTGAGACCCAAAGCTTTTTATTCAAGCAGCAGTAACAAACTGCTTTCACTCTCTTACACACTGATGTCTCCAATGATGAACCCCTTGATTTACAGCTTGAGGAATAAAGAGGTGAAACAAGCCTTGAAAAAACTGAGAGCCAAAAATATAAATACATGACATGTTTATGAATTATATTAAATTAAATCTAGCTGTAGCTTTGCTATTGTGTGCATTACTGCAAGGACAATATGACTTGCCATCACTTACCAAAAATCCATACCTACCCTGTAGTTCTGAATCAATCCTCCAGATGTTGTTGTTGTTATTGTTTTTGGTTGGTTGGTTTCTTTGTTTGTTTGGGTTTTTTTAAGAATTATTTTTCAGATTATTTTCCATGTCATTTAACGGTAGATTTGGCATACAGATGAAGTGAATTGCATGCTAGTGTATCCTCTATGTCCTGTCCATCCATACAGAAATAGTTCTGCACTTCACAGATATGTTTACCTGTGGTAAGATGAAACTCACAATATTCTCTGCATATTGTGAAAACAGTTCTGTGGAGCTTATCTAAAAATAATTACACGGTGACAAGGGAAAGAAATTATCAGAGAAGAGGACAACGTACCTAATGAGAAGCACTCCACAAATACCTAAGACCTCAGCCTTCTGTTGAGTTCTGATGAAGATATTCCCCAGATGAGCTCTTCAGCTCTATTCTGTGAAGAAAGTTTATTTGAAGGGGTAATGATTCACTTCAGATATCTTGAACGTACAGAACTGTGGCTGGGCTGGTAACCCTCTTCTCTACTGGTACAGAATGGAGTGAAATGGATGAAGTAAAAACACAGCTTATGTGTTCTAAAGAGTTTTCTGCCGTAGTAAGAGACAAACTGACACTTGGACATCTCCATTGCTGAATATTGTTTGTGTGTGAAGTCAAAACAATAAGCTTATGTAAACATACCTATGTCTTAGGCTTTGGAGTTGAGACCAGATGAAAACAATGTCCCTTTTTGTGCAAATAAAAGATTAATTGTGGAATGAAGGAAACTACTTGAGTGCCAAGGAAATGGATGGTCATAGAGAAGTTGGTTTGAGACCTGTCATTTTAAAAGGAAGGTTAAAGCTTCATTTATTTTTACTTTTTTACTCTGGTTGTGGTACGTACCCATCTGGAGGATTCGTCAATTTACCTCTTCACTCTTCTCATTTTCTTTGCTAAGATAAGATAGTGGATGTGAAATTAGTCATTAAGATGGGAGAAGCATAGGAGGGCTTTTTGCACCAGGAATTGCTAGATTATTGTGATCCCAATAAGACAGACAGACAGACTGTGTCAAGTGTCATTTAAAAAGCTGTTTATTAGAGTTAACTCTATAGAGGAGAAGACAGTATAGATAAAGCTGCATCACTTCAGATACTGTGAACCCCAAACTGTGAAGCATCAAATGGACCGCTGATTAACACGCAGCATGCCATATACATCCTGTCAATGGAAGGGTTACTCTGTTTTGGTCATTTGAGTTAATATAGGATTTTTAAAAAGAAAACAATTATATTGATAATTTCTACTGTCAAACAGAAAGGGTGTTCACATGAGAACTTCTTGCTGCACAGATACTTCTTGCTGCTAGCAAGAGAACTTCTTGCTGCTAGATAAAGGCAAGGCCATGCAGGTGGTGTAATTGCTGGTAACAAGTGGGAGCTGCCTGCAGTCTCCTTTGTTAAAATTAGATGCTGAGTTTATCCTGAAGCCAGGGGATTTGTGCAGTACAAAACAGACCTGAAGACCACGCTGGAGGTGCAGTGCAACACAGCACTACAGCTTGCACCAACTCCTGTTGGACAACAGTGGTCTTCGGTCAAGACGAGTGCAGAGGTTGTAAAGGGGTATTAGGAGTGGCCACCGCCTCCAGCAGCACAGCCCAGTTCCTGGGGATCCAGGGTCTCTGACCAGTCTGACGCACGCAGCTGCCACTTTCCTGCCTGCATGTTCAACCTCTAGCAAAGGTGAGCACCTATCCTGGAGACACATGGACATGCCCAGATAGATATACACACAGATGACACTGAGACAGCCAGCCATACAGACAGCCACAGAAAAGGCTCTGCTGTCAAAAGCAGCCACATACAGGACCCACATCACACACAGGCACAGGCAGCCATGCCTCCACCACCTCTGGGCCTGGCAGAGACAAGAAGTCACTAGTGCAGGCATACGCATGATACTGTCTGGATTCACAAGCACACACACACTTGCAGATTCCCCAGGCATCAGCACATCCCCTCTGCCTGGTACCCCTGTCTAAATCATGGCTTCTGATCCCAAACCACAGTCCCCTACTCACCATCTGGTCCAGCTTCATGCACCAAAAGTCCAGGGGGGACTCTCCAAAGCTGTGCCTGGAGTTTCTTAATGGCCATTCTTAAATTCTAAATTAGTAGCTGGCAACTTTCTGTCTTTGCCGTTGTCTCCATTATCCCTTGTCTAAAAGGTTTGTATCTCTGTGTTCTTGTTTATCTCTTCTCCCTCTACTTCAATGCCTTTTGCGTTGAAAAAGTTCTTGATGAAATGACCCTATGATGCAAATGCTCTCAACTTCCACCTACCCTTAGAAGCATCATATTGTAATTCTGGAGTTCTGGCAGGCTGTGGTGCAGAGGTATGATTATGTGAGGCAATTCAGACAGAAACAAATAAAAACCCAGCTCTCCCTTGTTTGTTTGTTTGTGTGTGAATTAGGGTTATCACACCTATCTGGAGTTCAATTTGAGATTAAGATGCCAATATCCAGGCACTGAAATGTGATTCTACGTGAACTAAAAATCTGAACTCCTTTTTTTCCCCAGAGTTATCAGAATATCTAAAGAACAGCTAGCGCATTATATACTATATGCTAGAGAACTGTCTATGCTAGAGAATTATAGACTGATGCATGGACTCCAATAGTAATCCACAAAGACTGCAGAGAACTAGTCTGTGATATGTCATGAACAGAACTTATTTAGGGTACCATTTTTTTCAGTAATTTTTTTCAGAAGACACTAAGAAAATGGTTGTCTCAAATATGAAGTATAATGAAAAAGTGGGCTACATACTACATGTGGAGAAAAAAAAATACTCTGTACGTAATAAGTAATATAATTCTTATGATCTCCTTCTCTGAAGCAGACTGTAACAATGTTAATCCATTTTACTTATCTGACATATACTGTGTCTTGTTGCATGCTATTCTTTTTCAAAATGCAATAGACAAGCATTACATGACTCGCCGAGACAAGCAGCTCCAGTGCTGGCACATCCGCAGCAGAGTTGGGCAATCACAGAGAAAAGGGGGTTTTCACGAGGTTTTCTGAGGCTGGGATGGGCCCGGGCTGCAGCAGGACCCACAGGGAACCGGCAGCTTGTGTGGCGGCAGCGGCTGATGAGGCAGGAGCAGGGCCTGCAGCAGCAGCAGCGGCCACTGCCCCACCCCCCTTAAAAGGTGTCCCCGGGGAGCGCAAGTGACCAGGAACGTGGTGACCAGGATGGACAAACAGGGCATGGCCCGTCAGCCATGGGGTTGTGGTGCAGCAGTTCACACGAAGGGGCGCATGAGAAGGGTGTGGAAAGATCAAGAGGGGAGTTCAGCCATGGTCTCTACACAAAAGACGCAGCTTCCTGTGTCTTCTGCACTTGCCAGAGCAGATGTAGCCATGCAAACAGAGCTCCCCTGGAAGCATGCAGCCACCCAGGTCTCTGGCTGCATGGAGTGCTTCAACGTCTCACGGCTAGTTGATGGTAGTAGAGATGACAGCTGTGTGAGTTGTGCCCTGGTGGATGATCTACTCAGCCGGTAGCAGAGCTAAAAGAGGAAGCAGAAAGGCTGCGGAGCATCAGGGTGTGTGAGAAAGAGATAGATTGGTGGTATCAGGCTCTGACCTCCCTGAGAAAAAAAAAAAAAACAAGCTGAAGGAGATCTGGTACCCTCCCCGTGCCAGACTGAAGGCAGTGTCCAAAAGGAGAACTGTGAATGGAGGCTAGTCCGTACTAGGAGTGGCAAGTGAACCCCCTCCTTGCCCACATCCCCTAAGCAGGTGCCTCTGTATAATAGGTATAAGGCTCTCAAGGAAGTAGGCCAGCCCATGGATGATATGGAAGATGGTATGACTACACCAGAAGAGTTGCCAGGAGCAGTAAGGCCTACCCCCTGCTTAAAAACCACCTCCACAAGGAAGAAGAGGTGGGATATAGTAATAGGTGACTCCCTTCTGAGGGGAACAGAGGGTTCAATACGCTGGACGGACCCACTTCTTAGGGAAGTACACTGCCTCCCTGGGGCCCAGGTCAGGGACATCACTAGGAGACTTCCCAGCCTGGTTCAGCCCTCAGACTACTACTCGCTGTTGCGCTTTCACATGGGTGGCAATGAGGTGGGAACACATAGCCCAAAAGCAATCAAAAGACACTTCAGGGCCTTGGGAAGGTTTCCTGGTTTCAGTGGGGATAGGTTAATTCTCCCCAGGCTCCGACAGGGACACAGGTATTCTATCCCATGTGATCCATGCCCAGTTGGAGCTGCTGGGGGAGGGGGCAGGAAGTCGCCACTTGGGAGCGGGCTGGGGCATCCCAGGTCCAGTTGGTGAGTGGTGGTACCGTAACCGTGTTTGTATATTCCTCCGTCCGTGTTACTGTTGTTGTTTTCTTGTTCCCTTTGCTGTTCTGTTAAACTGCCTTTGTCTCAACCCATGAGTTTTGCCTTTTTTCTTCCAATTTTTCCCTGGGGGGGTGGGACACCTCTGAGAGAGCAGCCATGTAGTTCTTTGTTGCTGTCTGAGGCTAAACCACAACAGAAGATTAATAAGGGAATCTGGGGTGCAGGTTATCTTTTCTTCTGTTCTCTCAGTTATAGGCAGCGATTCTGAAAGAAACAGATGTCTGCAGTCTGTCACTATTTGGCTTTGTGGCAGTGTCACCGCCACAGTTTTGGGTTTTTCGACAATGGGATGGCCTAAATGGCACCAGGCTTGTTGGTGTCTGATGGGGTTCATCTTTCTGAAAGTGGGGCTCATTGACCAAGCTTTAAAGTGGGCTTGTTGGCGGACGGGGTTATTACCCAGCTTGCTTGTGACAAGCCAAGGGATGATGCTCCAAGGTCTGAGGGATGGGTCACTAGCCAAGGCCCTCAACCTGTTGCTCAGAGATGTGCTGGGTGCACTGCAGCACACTCAAAGTCTTATGGGGACGAGCCAGGGGTTCCTGAGGCAATAGAAACTGGGGAGTCACAGTTAAAACACCTCAAAGGAAGACCACCTGAAGAGCAGCAAGAAGAAAAAGCAGCCACTCCAGCCAGTGAGACAGCTTCATCGGACACCCAACTGAAGTGCCTTTATGCAAATGCACGTAGCATGGGAAACAAGCAAGAGAGGTTAGAGATGTGCACACACCTCCAAGGCGATGATCTTATTGGCATCACAGAGATGCAGTGGGATAGCTCTTATGATTGGAGTGTTGGAATGGAGGGATACAGACTCTTCAGGAAGGACAGGCTGGGGACACAAGGAGGGGGTGTTGCCCTCTATGTCAATGAACAGCTGGAGTGCATGGACCTCCATCTGGAGATGGATGAAGAGCCAATCAAGGGATTATGGGTCAGGATTAAAGGGAACCCAGGGGCAGGGGACATTACAGTAGGGGTCTGCTACAGGCCACCTGACCAGGACAACAGAGCGGATGAGGCCCTCCATAGACAGATAGAAGCGGCATCACATTCACAGACCCTGGTCCTCATGGGGTACTTCAACCATCTTGATATCTGTTGGAAGGACAACACAGCAGGGAACAAGCAATCCAGGAAGTTCTTGGAATGCATCGAAAACAACTTTCTTCTTCAAATGCCAGAGGAGCCAATGAGGAGAGGAAATATTCTGGACCTTGTCCTTAACAACAAGGAGGGGCTGGTGGGGAATGTAAAGCTCAAGGGTAGCCTTGCCTGCAGTAATCATGAAATGGTAGAGTTCAAGATCCTTAGGGCAGTGAGCAGGGCATGCAGCAAGCTCACTACACTGGACTTCAGGAGAGCAGACTTTGACCTCTTGAGGGATCTGCTTGGCCAGATAACATGGGAAAAAGCACTGGAGGGGAAAGGGAGCCAAGGAAGCTGGTTAGTAGTCAAGGATCACCTCCTCCAAGACCAGGAGTGGTGCATCTCAAGAAAGAAAAAGTCAGGCAAAAATGCCAGGAGGCCTGCATGGATTAACAAAGAGCTCCTGGACAAGCTCAAAAGCAAAAAGGAGGCCTACAGAGGGTGGAAGCAAGGACGAGTTGACTGGGTGGAATACAGAGAAACTGTCCGAGTGACCAGGAACCAGACTGGGCAAGCTAAAGCCCAGACAGAATTAAATCAGGCTAGGGACATCAAGGATAACAAGAAAAACTTCTGTAAGTACGTCAGGGGTAAAGGCAAGACTAGGGAAGATGTGGGCCCTCTCAGGAAGGAGACAGGATACCTGGTCACCCAGGATATGGACAGGGCTGAGGTACTGAATGACTTTTTCAGCTCGGTCTTCACCAGCAAGGGCTCTAACCACAGTGCCCAAGTTGCCGAAGGCAAAGGCAGGGGTTATGAGAATGAAGAACCACCCACTGCAGAAGACCAGGTTTGAGACCATCTGAGGAACCTGAAGGTGCATAAGTCCATGGGACCTGATGAAATCCATCCATAGTCCTGAGGGAACTGGCAGATGAAGTTGCTAAGCCGCTTTCCATTATATATGAAAAGTCATGGCAGTCTGGTTCCTGCTGACTGGAAAAGGAGAAACGTAAAGCCCATTTTCAAAAAGGGAAAAAAGGAAGACTCGGGGAACTACAGACCGGTCAGTCTCACCTCTGTGCCCGGCAAGATCATGGATCAGATTCTCCTGGAATCTCTGCTAAGGCACACGGAATATAAGGAGGTGATTGGTGACAGCCAACATGGCTTCACCAAGGGCAAGTCATGCCTGGCAAATCTGGTGACCTTCTATAATGTTGACACAGCATTGGTAGATAAGGGGAGAGCAACCGACGTCATCTACCTGGACTTATGCAAAGCATTTGACACTGTCCCACATGACATCCTGGTCTCTAAATTGGAAAGGCATGGGTGTGACGGGTGGACCACTTGGTGGATAAGAAACTGGCTGGATGGCCACACTCAAAGGGTTGGAGTCAATGGCTCAATGTCCAAGTGGAAACCAGTGACAAGCTGTGTTCCTCAGGGGTCAATACTGGGACCAGTACTGTTTAACATCTTTGTCAGAGACATGGACAGTGGGATTGAGCGCAAGTTTTCTGACGACAACAAGCTGTGTGGTGAGGAGAAATAACTGGACTCCAGACGATCCAATGTGAATAAACAGAAGCCCTTTATTAAGCACAGATCATCATCTTTTATAGCCTGTGTTGTAGCCGTACCTGCCACTTGCTTATTTCTGATTAGCTAGTTACACTGTCCACGCGCTGTCCATGCGGTTCATTCACAGATCAGATTGGTTACAAGAATTCGCATAGTAAATTGCTTAGTCATTAGCACAACATGTTTTCTACCTTCTCAGTTCCCATTTTTCCCATGTACTAATTCCATCTTCTACCACCTGTTTTGCCCTTAATCTAATCTCTCATAGTAGGGAGGCTGGCTCACGTGACCATTTTCTCTCAGACACATTCCTACAGTGTGGCATAGTCAACATGCTGGAGGGAAGGGATGCCATCCAGAGGGACATGGACAGGCTTGAGAGGTGGGCCTGTATGAACCTCATGAAGTTCAACCAAGCCAAGTGCAAGGTCCTGCACCTGGGTCACGGCAATCCCAGGCAGATATACAGGTTGGGTGGAGAATGGATTGAGAGCAGCCCTGAGGAGAAGGACTTGGGGGTGCTGGTGGATGAGAAACTCAACACGAGCCGGCAATGCACGCTTGCAGCCTAGAAAGCCAATTGTATCCTGGGCTGCATCAAAAGAAGCGTGTCCAGCCAGTCGAGGGAGGTGATTCGACCCCTCTACTCTGCTCTCATGAGACCCCACCTGGAGTAATGCGTGCAGCTCTGGAGTCCTCAGCACAAGAAGGAATGGACCTGTTGGAATGGGTCCAGAGGAGGGCTGCAAAGATGATCAGAGGGCTGGAGGACCTCTCCTGTTAGGACAGGCTGAGAGATTTTTCAGTCTGGAGAAGGGAAGCTTCTGGGGAGACCTAATAGTGGCCTTCCAGTATCTGAAGGAGGCCTACAAGAAAGCTGGAGAGGGACTTTTTACAAAGGCATGTAGTAATAGGACAAGGCGTAATGTCTTCAAACTGAAAGAGGGTAGATTTAGATTAGATATCAAGAAGAACTTTTTCACCATGAGTGTGGTGAGGCACTGGAACAGGTTGCCCAGGGAAGCTGTGGATGCCCTACCCCTGGAAGTGTTCAAGGCCAGGCTGGATGAGGCTTTGAGCAGCCTGGTCCAGTGGCAGGTGTCCCTGCCCATGGCATGGGGATTGGAACTGGATGATCTCCAAGGTCCCTTACAACCTGAACCATTCTGTGATTCTGTGAAAAAAACAGAAATGTTGATAAAAAGAGTGGAAATTGCAGCTTCATACTTATCTTTCAACATAATTTATGTCAATACTTTATTTGAGGGCTCTAGCAGAGAAAGAGCTCTATCCCTCAGACTAATGGATATAATAGCTACATTGATTCTGAGCAATAGTTGTTCCATTAGCCCTGTGTGGCTCAAGTAGGATCCATTTATACTGAAAACAAGTTCATCAGGGGACTGTCAGCTCAAACTGCATGAAAAGATTGCTGTGTCTCAGTCTGCCATGGTGTTTTTATGGCAGGATGCTTTTCTTGATGACATGATACTATGACTTGTGCATTGCAAAGTGGACGAAAAAAAAAGGACTGAAACATCTGTCTGAAGAATTAGTAGATGCCTCCTCAGTATTAAGCAACACATATTAGGCAGTACATAAAATCTATAAAAAAACAATGGTATTATTAATGGAACCAAAATGAACATGCGAGAAAGTATGCCTCTCAGCTAGGCAAGAGAATAAGGGAAATGACAGTCCAACTCGAGATGCTGAAATGAAATCAAAGCAATGGAAGAAACGGAGCTAGTGACAAAACCTCTGAAACATTCAGATCCACTATAATCTAGATGGTCATTCATCTCACAGAATGTTGTCCTTACTAACTTGCACAAGAGCAGGAGGTAGACAGCCTGACCGTTTCACAAATCTTTGATTCAGTCTCAGACAGGCACATGTTTTACTCTCAGAAGTCTTATTGCTCGATAAATTTGCAACTCTTAGCTAAAAACTATGGCCTTATAGGACTTAAAATATCAAGATTTCAACAATTAGGATAGATGACATTTCTCCTAAGAAGTGTTTTGCTTTGGTTCAACAGAAATCTTCAGAGCAGTTTATGATGTTCAAGAGCCTAAGTTAAAGAGTCACCGAACTTTACACTGTAGAAAACACCAGCTAGGTACATTACAGTATTTTCAGTCAAGTGTTTACATCACTTTTCTTCAACAAGTATTCAAAATTTAAACCAGAGCTGGGATTCATCCCATTTAATTTTTGCTATCTAGAAGTCAGATATATCATGTTAGGCATTGGCTCCACTTATAATCAATGAAGTGGTTCCGCAGTTTGTTCTGGAGAATGATTAATCTACCAAGGTAGATTTCTAAAATGGTCAAATGAAACATGTTCTCTAAGTTCCTGTTTTTTTCCGATAATTCTAGAGAGACATATGTAACTGTATTACATATGGACAAGTAAATTCTACATGGTTAAAAATAGGTGAGAATAATTTAAATCCTCACATTTAGGGATATAACCCTCCCGAATCCAGTTCAACTATACAAATTTATAACAGATCACAAACTGATTATTTCTTAGTCATATTAGCTGTGAACCATAACTGCTGTGGACCAGAGTAGAAATAATGTTAAACCTTGAAGAGAAATATTAAATTTTATTTGATCAGCATTATTTTTAATATGTTCTGCATATGTACAATACTAGAGATTATTTTATCTTTCTTTTTTTTTCTCTGTACTAAAAACATATTTTGAATTTTTATTGAAAATATCCTAAAATGATATTTATTTCCTCATAAAAGTTGTTGGAAGGTTCATCTAGATATTCAACAGCTCCGTGATTATGGGAAAGAAGAGAAAACAAATGTGCAAAATCAAATTTGCTTTCATTATTCAAAGTTGAATGGAAATAGTTCCTTTCTTAATTGAGGGGTAATTGCATGTTTTCACAGAGACTGACTGTGAAAACCTCGGGGAATTTAATTCCTTGGGAAGGGCCAGTCCAGAAAATGTTTGTATCTTGGAGCTATGCTGGAGTCGTGCATTTTCACCTAAGGTAAGCAGCAGGAAAGCGGGCTTCAGAAATGCTCTGGTTTTTCACAGAGAAATTTGCAATTTCAGAAGAAAAATATTGGGTTTTGTTTGGTATTGGTGTGTCTCATCATGATGTAGAGCTTTTTAATACTATGAAAGTGAAAGCTCTAATTCTGTTTTTCTCTGTTTTGTCTCTCTGTTGCGGTCTATACATTCATTTTTCTCTATCTTTATCCATCCCTGTGCATGAAAAGCCCTGAAATTGTAGCTGACCCTTATTCAAGCAGGATGTCCTACTGAGATCTCTTTCAATCTGGATTATTCTGATTCTATGTGTATATAATACTTCTTTACCTTCCTATCTATCTATCCTTTCATATCGATGCAATGATTTTGTTTCTCTGTGTGTGTGCGTTACACCCACCTTTATTCTTTGCTGTCTGATTTCCATTTATTTCTGAGCTTATGTGTCTATTCTGTCTAAATAACTATTCATCTGTTCCTCTTTATCCCACAGCACCTCTTTCTTCTTCCCTCATATTGAAATATGCCAGATTTAAAATGATGTCAGGAAAAAAAAGTTATCTATGTATAGACAACTGTATAAAACATCAGATACTTATTTTCAGAAGTCTAAAGTGGATGCAGATTATTCCCAGTTAAAATATTGAACTTTTTTCAAAAATCAGCCTTTTAAAAATATGTATGAAGTTAATTGTCCCAAAGAATGAAGTGACAGGATGAACCCTTTCTTTCTTTTGGACTTCACTTCCTTTTTAGTACTATGTGTATTGGTGGCCATGGTCACAGAAGTCTATTTATGAGAGGAAAAAGCTATTTTTCCCTGGAATGGTTTAAAAAGAAAAAAAAAAAAAAAAAGAAAAAAGAAAAACCACTTGACTTTCCTTGCACATTTCAAGGAATATTTTTTTCAGTATATTTTTGGGCAATCTGGGTTATGAATTCTGATATGTAAGGCCAAAAATACGTAGCAATGCAGTGAACAAAGCTCTCTTTTTCTATTGTCTTTTGTTACTTAGATGAGATCTGATGTTCAAAGAGGAAACCATAGTGGCACCCATGTTTTCATCCTCCTGGGTTTTCCTGGCCATCAGTATCTGAAAATGACTTTGTTTATGCTATTTTTCATCATGTACATCTTGGCACTCTTGGGAAACATTTCCATCGTGGTCTTAGTGAGAAGTCATCCACAACTTCATACCCCCATGTACTTTTTCCTCTGCAATCTCTCCTTCCTGGAAATCTTGTACACCACAGCCTGTGTCCCAAAAGCTCTAGCAGTCCTTTTGGGTGGAGACTCAACCATTTCCTTTGACAACTGCCTTCTACAGATGTACTTTGTCTTCTCTTTGGGCTGCACAGAGTATTTTCTTCTGGCTGCCATGGCATATGACCGTTGTTTGGCAATATGCTTCCCCTTACATTATAACTCCATCATGAATCGCACCCTTTTAACTCAGCTTGCCTTTGGATCATGGTTTTGTGGTTTCTTGTCCATAACCATACCTACATATATGATTAGCACATTGTCTTTCTGTGGCCCTAATGTTATTAACCACTTTTTTTGTGACATAGCCCCATGGATAGTTCTCTCTTGCACAGATACCAGCCTCATTGAGTTAGTGGCTTTCATAATCTCATTTGTTGTCATCCTTGGCTCATGCACAATAACCCTGGTCTCCTATATTTACATCATTTCTACCGTACTGAGAATCCCATCAGTTACAGACCAACAAAGAGCCTTTTCCACTTGCTCTTCCCATCTCACTGTTGTGATTATTTGGTATGGTTCCACTATCTTTCTCCACGTCAAACCTTCCATGAAGAGCTTGCTAGATCTGACTAAAACTGTCCATGTACTTAACACGATTGTCACACCTTTGCTGAATCCTTTCATTTATTCTCTGAGGAACAAAGAGGTGAAACAAGTGTTGAAAAGAACAGTGCAGTTTAAGTCATGGGCTTGAACCAGGATTGTCACTCAAAAGATACTATGTTTCAGGGATTTTGTTGTTAGTTTAAATACTGACCTTATATTGGAGATAAAGAGTGAGGTTGGGGCACATATTATAGAAACCTGCATGGACAAAATGTGGACCTAAGAGTCATGAATTTCACCTCCAGCTGTATCATAGACTTTCTTGCCTTGCATGTCCACTTCCTGCATTTGTAAAATCTGAACATCACACAAACCACTGTATGGTTCTCTGAGAATTAGGTGTAAAAATGTATACGTAAGCCCTTGGAATTATTATTTGTTCCACCCAATTTTAGAAATCTGTATGAGGAATTTCACCATTTGAGTCTCCTTTAATAGCCATAAGAAAGTAACAGGCACCTCCAAAAATCCATCTGAGACTTAAGAATTCATTCATCTTAGAGGTGGACTCTTGGAAAGGACCTACATAATCAGGATGCTAATTTTGATGTGTCTACTTTGATGATTCTACAAAGACTACATCTGGACCTTCATATCCACTTTTTTTCCAGATATGGGAATTGGTTCTACCTGGGCACAGCCCTTATATAGCCTTTATTTGGACTTCTAAGGATATACCTATGCTATGTAATTAAACAGTGTCAGGGAATAGTCCTGGGCATAGGAACATGATCTTCTATGTTGCAGAATCATTAGAAAGATCCCATTGGGTTATGCAACCTACTGTTATTGCAATAATTCCTGGTCATGTACTGTTTTTTACTAGCCAGGAACTACTTCTGTAGATGGCTTGCATGTGTCTTTTATGACCTCCTTCCTTTGTCTCTGTGTCTTTCTCCTCTCTCAGTTCTTTTTGTTTGATTGGTTGGTTGTCTGTTTTGATATGTGCAATGACAGCCTCTCACCATACAAAATTATAAGTGTTTTTAAAGGAAACATTAAAAAAACCTGCCTTGCTTTGTGTTCATTAAAAGGATCTCTTCTTCATGACATGTGACATGGTTAGTAAAACACACTTGGTTAAAGAAGCAATGACTTGGTTAGTAA
Source organism: Larus michahellis (assembly GCF_964199755.1). NCBI lineage: Eukaryota > Metazoa > Chordata > Aves > Charadriiformes > Laridae > Larus > Larus michahellis. The sequence goes on along the minus strand of NC_133913.1, from coordinate 8,579,277 downwards.
AACACACTTGGTTAAAGAAGCAACTATTAAAGACAAAAACTTGACTGTGGTGCGTACTCACTAGCACACTTGCCATAAAAAGAAATTTTCAACTATCTGCAGTATATTGAGAATTATAGAAAAGTCGTTTTGACTCCCTGTGATTCTACAGCCACTCAAAGAATCGGTGCTGACTCACCAAGACCAGGAAATCTGTGGCAGAATGGCAAACTGCTCAGTGGATTAAGGATAACAGCAGAACCACATGATTTTAGTGTACATTGATCTCACCGTGAGATACTGCAATAGAAGATAGGCAGGAAATATAGACTAAGCAGTCATCCCAACGTGGGCAATTATTCAGAAATTCAGTAAGTCATGGAAACTGAATGAACAGGTCTTGTATATGTATATATATGCCACAGGTCAGGTAAGAGAAGTGAAATAGCATCCCAGCTTTTAGGTGGTCCTCTCTGTCATACAACTCTTGGTAGACAAAATGTTAGGGAGTGGCAGAAGGAAAGATGGGAGAGCCAATGGTGAGCAGTCATTAACTAGTAGGGCTCAGTGACAAAGAACATCACTGCTAGCCTACCCACGATGTACTCCATCCAGTATTGTAGCCACAGAACCACATCCACACTTTCACATATTGGTGCAGGCCTGGCTTTCTGCCCCATTTCACGCTACAATCTTCCTTCCTTCCTTCCTCCTTCCCTCCCTCCTTGCTTTCCTCCCTTCCTTCCTTCTTTTACTCTTTCCCTTTCTTTTTCTTCTATAACCTAAAATCATCCATGTCTCCATTTCCCACTATTTGCACTCCTCTGTTCATGTCAGAAAGCCCAGTGGCCAAAAATAGGTATCGAGTAATTTAAGACACACCAGTAAGGGAAGCTGATCTACTGATTAACTGACTGCTTCATAGTGAAAGAAATGGAACATTTAGTGTTTAATTCACCACATCAGGTATAAAAATTGTACTATAGGAAAGCACACTCAGTGGGGTGGGAGCGAGGGCATCTAACTTAAAAAGTCACAGCAACATATCTGCAAAAGGGATCTCAAGTAAAGAACTAAGGAATAAATATGAGCCTTTGCACCGTGCAATCACTTTGTATGTATTCCCCGTTGTTGAGGAAGAAACTTCCAAACTTCCAGAGACATCCTCTAGTCTTTCCCCGAGAGACGTTCAGAATGGTGCAAACAAAAGTGATGAATGTGATACTTATGCCCTAGAATTAAGTCAGTAGAACAAATGGATGTCTCTCAAGAGGGCTGTATGTGCTCTTCTTCATTTGATGATGTGTCCTTCTCTATATGATGTGATGTCTTGACCAGGTCCATGTGTGCACAGTGGAAAAGGTGCTTCCCTGCTGTGTGCCCATATATGCATACATTTCTGCTGCCCAAATGCATTCTGTGCCTTGAGATTTACTGGTGTCGTCCACAGGTTGGTTGCCCCTTTGGGAAGAGATGACAAGTCGGAAGAACGCAGAATTAATGACCACTTTCTCCTCTGTGCCAGGCTAATTTCTTCTCTCCTTCTGTGCATCAGTTTCCCATTCTGGGCAGAAAGAAAACACAGAGGTACCACGGCTGGCACAGCGCTGCATGAATATCCCATTGGCATCGCACACACAGCAACACTCACCACGGTAATGAGGCAATGTGACTAATGAAGGAGATGGTACTGAGCTTCACCCTCTACACTTTATTAGTGTTCTCTGTGGGTATCTTTCCCTCTAATTACTCCTTCTTCCATTTTTTGTCTGTATACAATGGGTATTTGGGTTTGCTTTGATTTGTTTTGGTTTTGCTTTCTTTGGACTGTGGGTGTTTTGGCTGTCAGCTGGGCTTTCTCTGCAGTGCAGAAAGCACCTACAAAACCACTTGGGACCACAGACCTGACATTTGCAGGGAGCACAATGAACCCCACACTCATAATGGAGCTTGGTTGTATGCTTGGTCACTGTCCCAAACTATGGAATGTAGGGAGTGCTAACATCATGCACTTGCAGCACGCATGGACATTGCCTTCTTCCTGGATATTCCTGGATATTTCGGCAGCATCGATCATTGTTCCTAAGCTTTCCAGGGTAGTTACAGCTGTGCGTGTGAAGCTCACCCATCCCCTGTTCTTAGGCACCTGCATTGTAGGATTTCTGATGTGGTGAGCCTGCTTTACAGTCAATGAGAGGCAGGGGAGAGAGCTGGTACTGAGATATGTTATTTCCAGAAGGACTTTTTTCCTCCCACGTGGGAGCATTCGCTCATTTAACTGATCATGCCTCTGGAGGAAACTTGTTCATTTGTGCTGTCTCTGGAAAGAACATAGATGACAGCCTCTACTGTAAGGGTACTGAAGGCCTTCCATAGCTTCCAGATGCTTGCAGAACAGACTCAGTCCTACAGGAAGAAGGTGCACACAGGAAGTGTAAAGGCAACCCTAATGGCTCATGATACATCCGCCATGCCATAGTTGCTTGTAGCTCTCACTTCCATGCAATGTTAAAATCCGTTCTTGACCAACATGGACAGTCTGTACAGTCAGTCAGATCAAAGGGTGCCTGCTCTCCACTGTTTAGACTCTGTCTTTCCCTTCACTCCCTGACCATCCACAGGACGCCCTCATGCTGCTTCACCCACTGGCTTCTGGGATGAGTCACCTGCCCTCTAGGAAAGGAAATAGAGCCCGAAGGCCTGTCTCACGTGGGAGCTGTAGGCCTTCAGGTGCAAATGGTCTAAGTAGCAGGCTGAAACCACCATGGGATGATGTTAGGATATATAGAGATATATGTATACACATACATATATACTTCTACGTATATAATGAATAACATGCCTGAGTAAGACAGAGTTTTCTGAGTTTTTGAAGGTGGATATTGCAGATGAAGAAGTCAGAGAAGAGGACAAAGAAATCTCAATCTGCCTAATGATGGAATAAATCACCCACAGTATTACATTAACTTTGGAAGAACTACGGACAGTCAGTTGAGACTTTGTTTTCTTAATTTTATATGGCTGACCTAGGTGACATTATTCTCATACCCATACACTGAACTCTGAATGAATCTCAGGGGATCCTCCACGTAGCACGTCCATGGGAGGAATGGTCAGACCTAAAGTGTTGTTTCCCAAGGTTGTATCCAATTCTGCAAAAGAGTATGAGCTCAAATATTAGAATGAAAATAAAAATACTGCTATCGGTGCCAAACTTCTTTCTTACTTTTTTTCTGGTTACAGTAATATAATTTTATCTTGCGAAAGTGCCTAAAGATCAAAGTACTCCCCTTTGATCAGCTTTTCACTCTGCTCAGCCTGCTGCAAGCAGAAAGGAGAAACAAATTTTCTTTCCCAAGCAGATGAGTAAAAAACCAAAGGCAGGGGATGATGATGTATGGAACAACACAAGGAGATCAAAACCACACCCAAGCAATCTTGCGAATCCCTAAGCTCCATTCTGCTGAAGCAGACATGGAGACAGAACCAATTTCTTGGAAGAATTTGATAATAAAGAAGGGTTCTCTTTGTGGACTTTAGGACATAGGCACAACTGTGATTGAAATGGAGACTGGCACTGCTACAACATAGGCCAGGCAGGGACTGAATGCCCAAGCCCATGCTTAAATAAGGCTTCTGCGTCCATGTTCAAAGGGTGTGGGTGGAGGCCCGGGTGAGGCTAGTCAGGGATACAAGGGCCTGTTGGCACACTCAGGGTCCTGAGAGTTTGTTAATATACACATAAAAAAGACGTATTTTGCATTGGATCTTTGCATTGGAAATCACATTGGAAAACAGTTTAATGAGGCATGAACTTCCTGCTTCCACTATTCAAAACATTTGCTTGCAGAAATCAGAGAGGAATCCATCACACACCTCCACATGTGGATAAGCACTATGACAGGAACTTCCTGTGTGGCGATGCATCATCTGCTCTGAAAGTTAAACACCTCTGTCTGAGGTATATACAATATTAATTTTAATTTCCTGTAGAAGTCTAAAGAGTTGATTAACATATCTGCATTGTCTGGCTTGAATTTTACCACACCTCATTTCAAATGGATCAAATGTGGCTACTTCCAACTGATTAAGTCAAAGAAATGTTGTATGTAGTCAGGGCAGAGAAACAGGCATTGTCTCGGAGTCTTTATATGCTTAGGCGAGGTGAATTCCACCTAATCCATCCCATGCATCATCTTTACAATGCTGCCCGCCCTACAGCGTACTGGAACTCTGCTAGGAAGTCATTCATACGCACTCACTGCTTTGTGGCTCTGGATTTCAAAATATCATCAGAAGCTACAAAACACCTTGCCACCAGATCTTTCAAGGCCTGTTTGACTTTTTTGTTTTGAAGGGCGTAGATGTAACGGTTACACAGCCGAGTAATCACACAGTAAAGACATAAGGAAAAATGGATCACTTAAGGCATAAAAGGTCTGTAGAACTTTAAAGAAGAAGCTGAATTGATAAATCAGCATGGACAACTTAACTAGTTACAAAAGTTAAAATCCTGTAAAGAGTCCCAAATTCTCAGATGTGATGAATCAGCTATTGCAGAGTATCTCAGCTCTATGGAGTCAATGAATATAAGGATCTATGTTTCATTTCCCTCCATTTCTTTCTTTTCATTTTGGGTGGTAATGATGCTTAAAATTTGTGAGCAAGTCTACACAGCTTTGTCTGGGTAAGATGGCTTTGGTAACGACTGCTGATAGTAGAGTGAGTGCAAAAGACCTGTGGGAACAGAATACTGTAAGAAAGGCAGGTATTGCTTTTGCAGAGGAGAAAAGCCGTTTCCATCAGAGGTGACACGATAAGGGAATGACTAAGACAAAGAGGCTCCAGCAAAGGCTTGTAGAACATCTCTTATCGCACAGACAAAAGGACAAACTGATTCCTACTGGATTAGTGTCTAGAAGGGTAGTCAAACATTTAATCAGGGCTAATGACACTGAGAAATTTTTTATCAAAAAGGAAAGAAATAAACTAGTCAGATAATCCCTTTGGGTGTAGCATAGAGGGAAGTAAACAGAGGCAGGACACCGGGGAAGAATTTTAGGCGCCTCGGACAGACTGTGAACCCTGGAGTACCTAACCAATTGGAAACAGGGGAGGGAAAAATTCGGCCGGGATTAGGAAATAAAAAGGTGTGTTTCAAGAACTGGAAGTGTGCCTACTTGCTAGGTCACCCGCTCTTGCAAGAACATGAATAAAAGTGTGCTTCACAGAGGATTCTGCCTGAGCCTATTTCATTCGGACTGGAACTTGTTTCTCACAATAACCAAAACTATCTCTTCTGAGAACTCTTTCTGAAGTATACTGCCATACCATAATGTTGTACCAAATCTGGGTTCTTTTAACCCAGTGTGCAAGAAGCTGATATACACACAGAGGCGAGATGCTTGTTTATTTCATTTCTGCACAGAGATGGGTGCTAGGTGGTTCATCCACAAAGCTAGCACAACCCAGTTAGCACACGGTAAAGCATTTACACGTTTAGAGCAACAGTTAAGCAACAGTTATCATTACTTTCTACAGTTAAGCTTAATCATTCTCATTCCCATTGGTTCTTGTTGTGACCCTTCTCTACTTAAAGTCACAGCGTCCTCTCTTTTTACTACACATGCTCTGTGAGGAGGGGGGGTTGTTAGTAGGAGGCTCTCCCTACGCAAGGGTGGGTTTTTTACTATTGTAATTAGGATAGTTCACTCATAGTTCAAATGACTTCTTTTTTTGGCCTTGTTAGCAATTCTGTTCCCCTTGTGCTTATCTTGCTATTCCCTTATTTTGGTTAATTTATGGTATCCTCCTGTTCTTTCTCCAGGGCCACATCTTGTTAACTATATACAGTGGTTAATTGTACCATTTAATTCTAGTATTTCTCCAATAAATCCTCTCTTTGAGACTTGAAATAAGTGTTTTATATTTCTATCGTGTCTCACTTGAAAGAAGTTTTGGCTGTGGTTTCTATTTGTTAAACCTCAGCCATTCTTTGCATACAGCACTTTCTCTGTTCTTCCCATTAAGTGAGGTTAAGTTGAAAGTCCCCAATAACAGAGGAAAACACACATCTGATGTCATATCATATCAGATGCCTTTTTTCCTGTCAGGAGAAGAATTGGCACCGCGGGTGTTGAGTACCTCTGAGCTCCCAGCTGTGGGTTTGGGGCTCTGTGTTGTGCTGACAGTAAGAGTCTGAGTGCACAGAGCAGGGAGGGGGGAAGAAGGAGCATCTAGTGTGTGCTTGTGGTAAATACTGATTACAAGCCTGCGTGCATGCTCTCACCTGTGCCTGTCCACTGATCTGGGTGTGGAATAATTACTACATTGGCTAAAAATACAAAAGTACAGCATTGTTCACACATTAAGGAAAAGTATAAAATCAAGAGGCTTCTGAGGTAGAAAATAGCCGCAGCTGGCATGAAGGACACAACATCTGTGGTTCCCTGATAAGCTACATGAGGTACGGGACAGGATGCAATTATTCCCCGGCTTTACCTTATGATGTATAGCAGATATGGGAATGGGATGATACCATGAAACAGATAAGCTGCCAATTAGCTGCCCGCTCGATGCTCAGAGCCAACATTTTGTAAAGTTTTGATGAAATGCTGTCCTTTGTGCAAACTTTGCTCATTATAATGTCATTATAATACCAAAGCACACCTCCATCCCGAAGGCTACCCGCCTCCAAGGTGTGAACACTCCTTCATGAGTCTGTGCCCTGAATTTCTCGTAAACTATACCTTTAATTGTGAGGTGAGAGAATTTTACACCAATCGTAATAAAAGTATGTATGACTAAAGTCACTCAAACTCCACCTTGAAGGTAACCAATAGTATAAAAATAGCCGAGAGAGGGGGGATACCCAGGGAAGACACCATCGCGAAGAATTACATCACTGACTTCTGGGATCAGTCGATGGGCTGAGCCTCTCTTCCCCCTCATAGGGACGCCTCTGGGTAAGACTTAGATTATACCAAGTGCTTTCTCGGGAAACTTAGAAGTCTCTCTAGAGACTTTCTTTCCTACATTTATAGCCAGGCTGTATCTTTATAACTTTGTCACGCAGTTTGTAAATGTAACAATACTGTCATTTGCATGTGCTTTGCAGACAGTGTATTTATCACTGGCAATCCTAAGAACCTATATATCTGTTGTTGAAATAAACTGCACTGTTTAAATAGCTAGTCGTTTCAGTTTCTTACTGAATGTGACCAAAGACTCGAGAGTGGCTGTGCTAGTTCATGAGCACGACTAGACTGAAGGTGCAGTCCATTATTAGTGTATCCAATTCGTATTAGTTTAATACACATTAAACACGATTGGACTGGTAGTGGTGAATCGGTCATCACTCAGAATTTAAACCTAGCCGCACCCAGCCTCCCGCCTCAGTGAGGAGTGTTAGAACACAAGGGGGTTTATTTTCTGCCAAAATCGCTTTGCCCCTTTCATGCAACACTGGGCATAGAGGAGGTTGTGTTGATCCTGGAAGATGGACTGAGGAGTGCCCCCCAGCACCTCAACCTCCAGGCCGTGGGGCAGGGTCCAGCTCAGAGAGACTCCCTCAGCTGCTGGCTTGAGGGCCTGCTTCAGGCACTTCAGCACCTGGCGACAGAGGGCAGGACACCACAGTTGGCAGCTCCACCAGGGTTCAGCCCATGTCCCCCGATGCTGGGGATCTCTGGGGGACAGTGGAATGTGTGGGGTAACCTGTGCCAGCTGGGTTCCCTGGGTGCAGTGATGTCTGTGGGTTGTAGTGGGGTAGAAGCCTGGGCACCTGGGTTCTCAGTGTGGGTAGAATCAGGGAAAGTGAGTGCCTGGGGTCCTGGGGCAGCTGGGTCTCGACTACTGTGTGTGGGCAGTGCAGGTGCTGGGGTACTTGGAAGTCAGTGTGCCTGTGGAATAGAGGGGGACCTGCCAGGACTCCTGGGTTCCTACCACAAGGCTCCTACTGCTGTCAGAGGAGACGTAGGCAGCTTCACCCCCTGTCTCCTTGGCCAGGGCCATAGCCAGGGCAGCGCTGTCCTCAGAGAAGCAGAAGGAGAAACACCTATGGGGTTTCAGCAAGCCCTTAAAATGGAGAGAGGGGCCCAGCAGAGAGAACCCCTGTAGAGTACCTCAGGGAGAGATATCCACTCATGGACAGAAACCCACCTCTCCATTCCCCCCCCGCTACACCCACAGTACCATCCTTGTTCCCTTGTAACCACCGTGTACTTTGGGTGGTTCCTTCCACCCACACTCCTGTGTCCCCACTCTCTCCCCTTGGACACCTGTCCCTCCACCCCTCCATGCCCCCGTACCCAGACCTGTCGTGGATGGCGGTGGGGACGAGGGGTATTGTAGACTGAGCGGAGGGTTTCCAGCAGATTGGAGTCACCCAGACTGGAGCCGGTGGAGGGGATGCGCCGCATGGTCTCAGTCAGGTTGTCCTGAGTATATTCGACACTTTGCCTGCAGGAGACAGAGCATGTTTGGAGAGCACATTGCTCTGTGCTGGCCCTAGTGCTCCTGAGACCCTGTCCCATAGCACTTCCCACAGCTATGCCCTAAGGTCCTCTGCAATTCAGTTGCCTCAACCTAGGTGCTTTTTACCACCTGTGATGCCCCAGCTGTCCAGACAAGCTTGACAGATAGAAAAGTGTTAAAGAAGTCTCTGCACACTAGGTTTCCCATAGCAGAGTCCCCCATAGCAAAAATCCCCCCAAAATAATTTATTCAAATGGCACAACAGCAAGGGCAGCTCGAGCTGGGTGCCTCTGGAGAGGGACCCAGAACAAAGAAATTCCTGGGAAATTATACCCTTACAATCTATGCATCTGCCCCTCATGCGCTCTTCATGTGCCTTGCACATGCCCCTTTGTCCAATGGTGATTTTTGGTCTGGGATCTTCTTGTTCCTCATTGGATTCTTTCTCTGTCTCCAAACAGGCCGTTCAGCGTTCTTATCTTGCTGGGTTGCAGCCTCTGCTGATGGTTGTAGCTTTCTTATCTCCTGGTTTGTATCGGTCTCAGGGCTTTTCTTTATGTAACTAACATGAAGTTCAAAACAAATTCAACTTATCTTGGTGAAAGTTGGCAGCTTGCAGCCTAAGGCTTCGGTAACTTTAGCTACTAATGCTAAGTGAGTTCTACATAAACAGTATGCCAGTGCGGCCTAACATTAAGTGTTATTTAAATTGAACATCTAATATTTCATATTCCTTTACAAAAGGATTCTGGAGCATCAGATGAAGGTTGTGAGAAATACTCTATAGTGCCAAGTATGATAATAGAAAACTATATTAGATGATTAAATCCATGCCTAAGACAGCTGAGGAATTCAAGTTCCAGAGCTGTGAATGGAAAGAAAAAAAGCTGGAGAAGCAGGATAATGGGTAAGAAAAGTATCTCTGCAGTTCAGAGAATATCTAACAGCACAGCGTACAATTTTTCTAACAACTCAGCATTAGCACCACACCTGGATAGTGAAAACCAAAGCAAACAGTGTGTGGACTCATCACCCCAACATCCGGTATTCCAGACTTCTCAACTGATCATCTTGGGTCACTGGTCAGAAATAGGAATGCCTCTGGCAACAAATCTTTCAACAACTCTACCTGAAGAGATGACTCCACCCTTTGGTCTGTAGATGCACTTGAACACCACTGCAGCTGTACTCCTTGTACTCCTTCCAGGGCCCTCTCACAGTTCATCACTGACCCAACAGGTTTTTTGAGATTACCTGGATCACAAGAACTACAGTATCCTCAGGGGTATTTGAGCAGTAAAGGTTGTTTATTTCTTCAGCAAAGTTTGAGGAACTTGTTGGACTGTCAAAATTTGATCCCCTTTTTTTGCAATGTGTAAAAATATTTCTAAATATTTTCTTTGTAAAAGGTTCTTGTCACAGTGTTATTCCATCCATAATCATTCTTAATTTTTCTGCTTTCACTAACAATGCACACAAATATTCATGAAGTAAGGGCATGCATGGAGTTTCAGTAATTAACTAAAATTTAAACATGATTGATGTGAGTTTGAAGGCTCTGGGCTGTTCCAGTCTGTTCTAAGATGTAAAATACAGTTGCCAATGTATAAAATACATGTATGTATACAATCAAAACATAGACATCTCTAGAAACAGTTTAGAAAAAATAAATAATAGCACCACAAAAATAAGCAGCTTCTTGCAATTTTGACTGATAATGGGAAACAAAGTAACAGAGAAAATAACATATAGGAAAATTACTTTGTAAAGATCTTATTTCAGACTGAAAAATCCATTTTCACCCTATTCCAGTGGTGTCACAGTCTGAAAAATCTGCAAAACATATGAGGTATTGTGGGTTCTTAATGGTAAATTCCCAAATGCAGTAATGCCAAGGGACACTTGTTATTTCAGCAGGAAAAATAAGCAGTAGGGTAACTGACTCATTTCATATCACTTCCAGATGGAGGCTCATCTTTTAGCAGTACACAGGCAGGCAGAGCAGAGCCGCAGCCATCTGGAGAAGGGTTATGCACTGGAAGACCTGACTCAGCTACAGAGTGAAAGCACTTCAAGTGCAGGTGCATCATATTGTTGAGGTATTTTTATGGTACCCCTCGAGGTGAATCAAATACATGTTTGTGCTTAAATACAAAAGAAAGAAAATAATGAACTATGCATTGGGCAAAGTCCTACTGCAATATGCACTTCTGCATGTAGTCTGCAAAGATGTGTCACAAGCTGATTCCTTATAAACACTTGCACCAACACCCATCCTGTGAGGGCTGCATGGGACACCTCAGCCTGGCCATGGGTCTATCCCCCAGCCCAGCTCTGCTGCCCAAAGGTTCCCCTGAGCTTGAGCCCCTGAGCACTCCCATTCTAGGATGGCTGCAACACAGTGCTGAGGCTGTTTCTTATCTCGTCACAAAGAGAAACTTCATTCCTGTAAGGGGTTTGTTCTGTCTCTAGCATCCCTGCTTCCTGCCATTTTAAACCCTTCTTGTAGTTGGGCCTTCTTGCCCTCCATATCAGACCATTCCTCGGTCACAAATTACCACTTATAAGCAGTCACAATTAGAATTTTCCCTTCAATATCAGGCAAGGCTGAAATCACATTTCTAAGCTGTAAATTAGGTTAATTTTTGTCAAATCAGAAAATATTATTTTATAACTCTCTTCTATCCTCTAATATTGGTCCAGGATGAAAATATTAGGATGGACATTAATGCACAGGATATGAAATCAGGATATGAAACTATGATATCAGGAAGAATGAATAGACAAATAAGCATGCTGTCAATCTGTTAGATATTTATCGTAGTGTAACTGAATACCAAATTTCCTTAGGTATTGTTTTACTTTCTATTCATACAGTATATTTTGGGCTAAGAAGGGCAGAAATTCTATTGATAGCCTTAGCAGTCTGCCTGTAAGAATTACAACTGCAAACTGTCCTGCAGCAAGGTAGGTGGGGAAATTTCCCGTGTTCTTTGCTGTTGAAATACGGTTTGTGAAACTGGAATAATTTTTAGTGTATTTTGAAGTGTTACTCTCTTGGATATTCTATCTGAATGAAATAAAGATATTTCAGTATGATTGTCCAGAACTGAGACAGTAGCCTGTGGTCGAGAGAGAGGGAGAAAGAGAAATCCTCTTACAATATAGTTCATCTCAATTAATTTGAACACTGACTGTGAGATTAATATGTCCAGATACATGTACCCACATTTTATTGGGTTTGCATGACAAGATTTTGGTAGCAGGGGGCCTAGGGGAGTGGCTTCTGTGAGAAGCTACTAGAAGCTTCCCCCACGTCTGATAGAGCCAATGCCAGCCACCTGCAAGACAAACCCACCACTGGCCAAGGCTGAGCCAATCAGCGACAGTGGTAGCACCTCTGTGATAACATATCCAAGAAGGAGGAAAAAAAACTGTGCTGCAGCAACCAGAAGAGAGGAGTGAGAATATGTGAAGAAACAACTCGTCAGACATCAAGGTCAGTGAAGAAGGAGGGGCAGGAGGTGCTCCAGGTGCCAGAGCAGAGATTCCCCTGCAGCCTGTGGTGGAGACCGTAGTGAGGCAGGCTGTCACCCTGCAGCCCATGGAGGACACCACACAACAGAGCAGGTAGATGCCTGAAGGTGGCTGTGACCCCATGGGAAGCCCACACTGGAGCAGGCTCCTGGCAGGACCTGTGGATGCATGGAGAGAGCAGTCCATGCTGGAGCAAGTTTACTGTCAGTACTTGTGACCCTGTGATGGACCCACGCTGGAGCAGTCTGTTCCTGAAGGACTGTACCCCATTTCATAATCTCAATAAAATTACTACTTATGATTTAATATAAATATTTGGTGCCTCAGAAATACCTATTCTAAAGCTCAAAAGCACACCTGGAATATTAAGTAACTATTGTTCTTCTATTGTCCTTTTCCAAAGTGCATAAACTAAGTCTGTGGCCGAGCAACTAAAATGACTTTGATGCAAGGGTATATTGGTGCTTCTAGAAGCTGTAACCATGCTTTACATTACACAAATGTTTTGAAAATTAGATTTTCATGGTTCCTACTTCAATGCCCCAGGAGTTTACTGTTAGCCAAATACCAATAAGGTAAGCAGACAATACACAACAGACTTCCTGCTTTTGTAATCAAGTACAGGAAAAAAAATTCCAGATTTAGGGAAATTATTAGTGCATGGTTATTAGAACCACTGCACTTGAAATGTCAACTACTAGGTGTTCTAAAAGACAAAACTAAATTCAACAGTTCAAACATCAAAAAAGTGAAACAGTGACCAGGTAAACAATAACAGAGACATGCAGCAAAGGACCCATGATGGAGCAGTTTATGAAGAACTGTAGCCCATGGGAAGGAGTCATGTTGGAGAAGTTCACGGAGGACTGTCTCCCATGGGAGGGACTCCATGCTGGAGCAGGGGAAGAGTGTAAGGAGTCCTCCTACTGAGGAGGAAGAAATGTCAGAAACAAGGTGTGATGAACTGACCACAACCCCCATTCCCTGTACCACTGGGGGGAAGAGGTAGAGAATTTGGGCATGAAGTTGAGCCCAGGAAGAAGGGAGGGGTGGGAGAAAGGTATTTTAAGATTTGGTTTTTATTCCTCATTATCGTACTCTGACTTCTAATTAGTAATAAATTAAATTAATTTCCCTGAGTCGAGTCTGTTTTGCCTGTAATAGTAATTGGTGAAAGATCTCCCGTCTTTATCTTGACCCACAAGCCTTTCATTACATTTACTTCCCCTGTCCAGCTGAGGGAGGGAGTGATAGAGTGGCTTTGGTGGGCATCTGGCATCCAGGCAGGGTCAGCTCACCACAGGTTAATTGTGTGTGCAACAATATTTAATTTAACAAGTAACACCAGGTCCCCGGCAGATCACTTTCTTTTTCCTCAGCCTTGTGTTCTTTTAGCTTCTGAAAGAACACATTAACAGAAAGAACCCACAAAAAAGCCCACAAAACAAAAAAAGAATAAAACAATCCCAACCCTGAAAAAAAACAAAGAAAGGAAAAAAAGGAGAGAGGAGAGATGAAAGGAAGAGAAAGAAGATAAATTGACATTTTTAATAACTATCAGTGCATTAAAATAAAAAATAAATTTCTTCTCATGATTTCCTTCAGTAACTGCTTTATTTCCTCAGTGTGCTATTTGTCATCTTGGGTGATGAAATAGTCACCCACTCAAGAATGCCTCTTTTCTTTTTTTCTTTTGCCTGAAGGCTTCTAAAGCATAGTTTGTTTCTGTTGGCTGGAAAATCATTTTCTGAGGCTGAAGGTTTCAAAAAATATTACCAAGTGAGGTAAACCATACCTTTCAACATGTTCTGGTTATTTCAGCTTTTTATCAAGTTCGGTATCCACACTCATCAATCTGTCACGTTCTTTGAATATTCGTTTTCCACTGGCTGTATTGGTCTGATATAGTCTATGTCATCAAAATATCCTGCTGCAGTTCTGTGTGATGTTGCCCAAACCAAAGGAAACAAATTTGTTTAAAAATTTGCATAAGAGAAAATAATAATAATAATAAAAAACCAATAATCTCTCCCTGTGTCTAAAATGCCACAAGAACCTCCATAACTCAATGTTCCCTGTCCATATCAAGCTCATTGGGAGTGCCAAAAATGGTGACAGCAAATCAGAAAATGGCATTAAGTGGCAGTGCAGTTGGAATGGACAACAGCCAACATGGCTTCACCAAGGGCAAGTCATGCCTGGCAAATCTGGTGGCCATCTACGATGTTGCCACAGCATTGGTAGATAAGGGGAGAGCAACAGACGTCATCTACCTGGACTTATGCAAAGCATTTGACACTGTCCCACATGACATCCTGGTCTCTAAATTGGAAAGGCATGGATGTGACGGATGGACCACTTGGTGGATATGGAACTGGCTGGATGGCCAAACTCAAAGGGTTGGAGTCATTGTCTCAATGTCCAAGTGGAAACCAGTGACAAATGGCATTACTCAGGGGTCAATACCGGGACCAGTGCTGTTCAACACCTTTGTTGGCAACATGGACAGTGGGGTTGAGTTTGCTGATGTCACCGAGCTGTGTGGCACTGTCAACACGCTGGAGGGAAGGGGTGTTATCCAGAGGGACCTGGACAGGCTTGAAAGGTCGGCCCATGATAACCTCATGAAGTTCAACCAGGCCAAGGGCAAGGTCCTGCACATGGTTCGGAACAATCCCAAGTGCAAATACAGTCTGGGCGGAGAATGAATTGAAAGCAGCCCTGAGGAGAAGGACTTGGGGATGATGGTGGATGAGAAGCTCAACATGAGCCTGCAATGTGTGCTCGCAGCCCAGAAAGCCAACCGCATCCTGGGCTACATCAAAAGAAGTATGGCCATGTCCTGGGTTGAGCGACACAGGACTAATTTCTCTTCTAATGCTGTGGAAAACGACACTTTTGGAAGACTCTAGTGTCTGAATTTGTGAAAATATTTACTTTATAGCCAGCTAGGCTATGTGGGATTCAAGCTCTCAGTGTTTTCAAGCCTTGACAGGTTCAGGGATGAGGAGGAGCAAGGCCTGGGCATCTGACCCAGGCTGGCCAACAGGATTATTTCATACCATGAATACCACATTTAATATAAATTAGAAAGTTTGCTGCATAGTTTCTCCCTCCTTTGATGCTGGCAGTCCAGAGAAACTCCTTGCCCCAGTGCCGGATCCCTGAGGCCTTCCCTTTCTCCTGAAGCTGTTGTGCTCGCAGTGTCCGACATTTACTGTCCACTGCTGGGAGTGCATGGCTTCCTACTGATATAATTGGCTGAGTATAATTCTTGTATATCTTATATTAGTATCAGGATTAATACTGGTTCTTTAGTATTATTGTTAATTATTTAGTCTTATCGTATTAAATCTACTTATATTTCAACCCTTGTGGTTCCTTGATTTCCCTGATTCCCCTTTCCAGGTGTGGAGCGATCATCAGGTGATAGAATAATTGTCTAAATGACAGTAAATTGTTATGGGCTTTCTCAAACCATAACAGGCCAGCAGGTCGAGGGAGGTGATTCTACCCCTCTACTCTGCTCTTGTGAGACCCCACCTGGAGCAATGGGTGCAGCTCTGGATTCCTCAGCACAAGAAGGACATGGACCTGTCGGAACAGGTCTAGTGGACGGCCACAAAGATGATCAGAGGGGTGGAGTACCTATCGTATAAGGGCAGGCTAAGAGAGCTGGGGTTCAGTCTGGAGAAGAGAAGGGTCTAGGGAAACCTTATAGTGGCCTTCCATTATCTGAAGGGGGCCTACAGGAAAGGTGGTGAGGGACTCTTTATGAGGGAGTGTAGCAAAAGGACGAGGGGTGACAGTTTTAAACTGAAAGAGGGGAAATTTAGATTAGATATTAGGAGTGAATTCTTTACTGTAAGGGTGGTGAGATATTGGAACAGGTTGCCCAGGGAAGTTGCCAATGCCCCATCCCTGGAGGTGTTCAAGGCCAGGCTGTACGGGGCTTTGAGTAACCTGGTCTAGTGGAAGGTATCTCTGCCCATAGCAGGGGGCTTGGAACTAGATGATCTTTAAGGTCCTTTCCAACCCAGACCATTCTATGATCAACAAGGTATTCCCTACCCAATCCTATAACTAGGGACACTTAAGATCCTTGGGGGGATACCCAGAGTTCCATAAAGACTTGGGAAGGAACCCTACAACTCTGCAGCAGGAATCGGGACCATCTCTCCAACACCCAGAGAAGCTAAGAGTACCGGAGGGAACCCAGTTGCCTCTGAACTATTGATTGACTCACAATCCCAAGGTTCCTTCCAACAAAGACACTTCAGTGCCTTAGTAGCATTTAGCACTGGATGAGTGTTAAATCAAACGTGCAGATTTCATGAGAGAGTCTCCGTGGCAGCCATGGAATCTGAGTTCACAGTGTCATCAGTGGGGATTTAGTCACTACCATGGCTGAGTTCAGAGAACAGTTCATCCAGCCAGATGTTGTCTGCGTGGGAACTGCTGAACAACCCACAACAGCAGTGACTGTGTTTTGAGGCTCTCCCATGACCAGAAGGAGAGTTTAGGCATCCACACCACATTAGGCATACATAGAGTACATTTTAGTCCCTAAACATAGGTCTTGAACAATATTTTAGAGTATTGAAGACATCTTCATGAGGCTGGCAGGTATTACATGATTTAGAGGAAACATGCCCTTCTGGAGTGGTAGCTGTAGGCCAAATGAGTACTGCCTGAATTCTTTGGTTTTTCCCTTGCTTTCCTGTTTTACTGCATTTTTAAGATCTAGAATTTCACTTGTGTAAATAGTTGTAATTCAGGCAAAGTCTTAATGACAGCGCTAGGACCAGGGTGAAAAACAATTCTGCTCAGAAGTTGCTGCTGCAGTGGTAGTTCCACACTCCAAGGATCTGGAGCACAAGGATCTTCACTCCTTAACTGTCAGCATGTTCCTGGGACTGCTAAGCAGTCAACACAGAGGGAATTTCTGGATTTATTGGAGCCCAGGAGTGAATGAAATTTGCCTCTTTGTGGACAGTCAGAACTTGGAATTCAGGAATAGAGTGAAAACTTATGTGATTCACACTATGGTTGCACCCCGTGCATCTAGGGAGACTCTGGAATGTGGCAAGTAAAGGTCAGCCACAGTATGGAAAAAATAACAATGCTGCAAATCTAGACATGTAGCAGGGAAAAGGGTGCCTAGAAAGGGTTGTCTCCAGGACATGTGGAAAGAGTTGTCTTCTGGAGGTGTTCCTCTCTCTCCAGGACTCCAGCTAGAGCAAACATGACTATTTCATCTTTGTTGTTCTATAGATCAAAAAGATAGTTCTTGGGCCAGTTCTTGTGGTCTAGTTGTGACTATTACAGCAGCCAAGATGGAATGAACTCTTTTTGGCTTCTGGAATTTATGCCCATCTTTGGGTTGCCAAATACAGCTGTACAGAGGTCAGTTCAGCTGTCCAAACATTTGAGGTGCCCTGGGGTACCTGGACATTCTCATCAGGCCACTAAATATGATGTAGAAACTATAAGAAAACCACACTCTTCTGAGTATGCAGTTGGGTGCCAGGTGGGGTACTCCAGGGAATCTCACACTATTTGCAAGTCCATATTCTGCCTTTGTTGTGATGTAGACTTGAGGTTTCACTCCAAAGAAGTGAACAAGTGCTCATTCAGTGATGGTGATAGCATGAATGTTCTCCGTGAGTTGCAGGGAGCAAAACTTGGGAAGCAGAGGGCAGTACCAAAGGATCATTTGGTCAGTCTCTTTTATCTCCATTGTAACAAGGAGGTAATGAACATTGCTGGAATTTGTTCTTACACCATAAAGTAGACTGTTGTAGGTCCTTACTTGGAGCATTATCAGAGCTCTGGCAAGAGGTAGTGGGACACATGACATCAAGAAAAGCCATTAAGCCCATGGTTTTGATCTCACAGAGCAGAGAAAGAGATGTTCAAGGTCAAATGTAACAGAGGATGGGGGCTGCGGTGCAACATTTAAGACTGCAGGTGTTTGAATCCAGAGATGGCTCAGATCGAGGTGGAAGGAGGGAGCTGTGAGTTAGGGTGGCTTGTGGTTCATGAATGTGTCAGCAGTGTGTGTTGCAGTCACAGTGTCTTGGCTGATCGTTATAACGGAAGCCTGGGGAGCAGAACCCCTGCATCTGCCAGTGTTTCAGAAGGGCAGGTTTGGAGAGGTGGGTCCACGGCCATTTCCTTTCCACGTGCCGTGTGTGGAGATTGCTGACTGAGAGGACCACCATCCCGGCACCTGGGGATTGCCGTTTGACTTCTGTAAGGGAAGTTTGATACAGGAGATGTCTATGGCTTTCTGTGCTGCCTGTAATCAAAGTCTGTGAGTTTCTGCTCTGATGAGTCCTGGTGGGAGCACATTGTCCAATTACGTTTCTGGTCTCGCATCTCACACTGGGCTCCATTAAACTCCAAGTAACTTTTCCTTCTGCTTCTGCCTGTCATTTCTTCAAGGCAGCTTGCCAGATTTTGCCACAGCTACAAAGTAACAGGGAGGCAGCACCACATTCCTCACGGGGCTCATTAAAATGCTGACAGACATAATGAGCTCTGCGTGTGGTTTTCTGCCACTCCCCATAGAGTTGCAAGCATCCTGTAGCTGATCAGGGGCCTCTCAGATGTGTTTCAATGAATAAGTACAGAATAATTTTCATTTGTCATTTGTTTTAATTATGTATGACAAGAAGAATAGAAATGAAGGTGTTTTGAAAGGAAATTAGCCCCACTTATATCCTGGAGGGAATAAGGCAGAGAGAGGAAAAGTATCTTTGTCGCCAAGCAACAAGTGGCCATAGTCAAACTTTGATTCATGTGCTGGGAATAAGATAGTTCTTATTACAGTCTATTCTCTTGTCACCGCAGCCCACAGCAGGGTCAAAGGCTCTCCTTGCAAAGCCTTTGCCTGCTCTAATTAGCACTGTCTTTACCTGGTACTAACTATGCACAGAAACAGGAGGAATGTTCGTCACCACTGCAAAACAATTTCAAGGTCTTTTTTGATGAAAGAAAGAAAAAAATCTCTATTAAAGAAAGTGATATCTTTTACTCTGGTCCCACTGACCTCCAGTTTCCTCAGGACATGAACCCTGAAAATAGCTGGCTCAATGGAGAGAGGGACAGGTGATAGAAATTTTCAGGGGCAATTAGACTACGGAATGTTTAAACAATGGGATGAACAGGAATAAATTCAGGAAAACTGCATGCTCATGCAGAAGAGAATGCCATTGGCTTGCCAGATAATTTAGCAGATGGACAGGACAACTGAGTATCGACTTGATTGACTGCTTCAGGAATTACAGCGTTAGTGAGGTAGAGCTATGGACAGGAGCATTCTCTTAGGATGGCTTTTCTTCTCCAAAGTTAACACCATTTTTCAACATTTCCATGACGGGAACACAGGAAGTTACAACAAAGACATTTCAAATGTGAAGAATGGACTCAGCTGAAATAGAGGGATACCCAGGAAAATTGTGGATGCCCCATCCCTGGAGGTGTTCAAGGCCAGGTTGGACGGGGCTTTGAGTAACCTGGTCTAGTGGGAGGTGACCCTATCCAGGGCAGGGGGTTGGAACTAGATGATCTTTAATGTGCCTTCCAACCTAAACCATTCTATGATTCTATGAAAAACCAAAAAACTAACAGACACTTACTGTCTTAAAAAGTTGAAACAGACTGTGAAAGTAAAATTGGTCTGCAAGAACAAAACAACATCACCTATTGACTGTTACAGGTGAAAAATAGAAATTAACAGCATCTGTTGGCTGCTTGATGTCAAGGTGTCCTATGCTGTCTTATGTCTCTGATATAAAAAGCACTTAATTTTTATCCAAAATGGAGTCCCTCTCACTGAGAAGTCTGCAAGCTGCATATACTTTTCCTTTCCTAAACGGGTTGAATTCTCCACATGAATGTTCTGTGGGATCTTGGGACTCTCACCAGGGACCACTGGCTTACTCCAGACTCTGTGATGTAGGTCATCTTTGAAGTGAGGCTCTGTTATTTTATTGATCTCACTTTGGGCCCAGTTTTGTGTCTTCCCACCTATAGGGTGGTTGGGTCCCCTTCTGGGGTTGGTTTGTCCTTCTGTTTGGCATAGTTTGGGTCCTTCTGAGATCTGTGTATTTCACTTGAGACCAATATACATCCATATAAGTAATGTGTTATATATGTTGTTATATTGTTGATAAGTTACTTCACTAATGATAAGTTGTAGTAACTTGTAACAGTACAATATCCACTTGGCTGTTGCTGTTATTGGTTGTTGCTATTATATTGATTTTTTGCTATGTGATTGCTTGCTGCTATTATTTAGTGCTGCTGTACTACCGATTGATACTCTTGTATTGGGTTTGCATGGCAAGGTTTTGGTAGCAGGAGGGCTATAGGAGTGTCTTCTGTGGGAAGCTTCTAGAAGCTTCACCCTCGTCTGATAGAGCCAATGTCAGCCAGCTGCAAAACAGACCTGCCATTTGCCAAGGACGAACGAATCAGCGACAGTGGTAGCACCTCTGTGAAAACATTCAAGAATGGCGGGGGGTGAAACCTGTGCAGCAGCAGCTGGAAGAGAGGAGTGAGAATATGTGAGAGCAACAACTTGGCAGATGCCAAGATCAATGAAGGAGGGGGAGGAGGCGCTCCTGGTGCCAGAGCAGAGATTCCCCTGCAGTCTGTGGTGGAGACCGTAGTGAGGCAGGCTGTCACCCTGCAGCCCATGGAGGTCCAATGTGAAGCAGATATCCACCCTGCAGCCCATGGAGGACACCACACAACAGAGCAGGTGGGTGCTCAAAGGAGGCTGTGACCCCATGGGACACCCATGCTGGAGCAGGCTCCTGGCAGAACTTGTGACCCTGTGGTGGACCCACGCTGGAGAATTATTTCCTGAAGAACTACACCCTGTGGAAAGGACTCACTCTGGAGCAATTCATGAAGAATTGTAGCCTGTGGGAAGAACTCACATCAGAGAAGTTCATGGAGAACTGTCCCCTGTAGGAGACAGCTCTTTCTGCCATCCCCTTTGATTGAGGATTATAGAGGGTGTTCTACATGAGAAATGTGAGCAATTATCATTTTGGATGACATCAGGGGTAGGTAGATTTGAGAACCAGGACAATAGCCCTCATACTGTATTGCACCCATTTATTGTATTCTGGCACTTAGTCGCCATAAGCGAGACTATTTCTACTCCAGCGAGGATATATAGATATCCCCAAAGGGTTTGAATGGCCTGATGTAATCAATTTTCCATGTGGACTACAAAGTTTTCCCTTCTTTGATATGTAATGGTGGTGCTTTAGCAGGTTGGTCTGTTTAAAATTTCAGTTTACATTGGGGGTATTCTGTAAGGGTGGCTTAACAGGTTTTTCTGTTCAGAGACCAACCTTAGCTTTGGGCCGCCAAATAAAGTGCGTCTTGGCCTGTGTGTCATAATTTTTGATGTAAGCATTCCCCTAGTCAGTACCATTCAAAATCTAATATATCTCCTGATATTATTTACCTAATTCTGGCTAATTCATCTACATGTTAGTTCCAGTTTGTGGCTGGTTTATTGTCTTTGGCGTGAGCTTTCACCCATTCCATCTTGATTGGTGTTTCTCTGGCTATGTTTAGTAATAGTTGTAAATCCTCGGTTCTCCAAACTCCAAACTTTGGACTCCAATTTTGGGCTTCCCATTGACAAAGCTATTGGGTGGCATCTGTCCATACAGCATAGGAGTTGTCAGAGATCATTCTTGCTCCATTTTGTGCTGCTGGAACAATTGCCCTTAATTCTCCTATTTCTGCACTACCTTCACCACCTTCTGTTATTTGTTTGCTGGTGTTAGTTTCTAATGCAGCAGCCTTATATTGACATTTACCATTTATTCTTTTTGCTGAGGCATTGGTAAACCAAATACCATCAATTGGTGTCTTGTCAGTGAGGGAGGGTACATCTGGAATTGGTGAACGTTTGAATGGCTGTTTTAGTGCTTTTGGGTCAGTATTTATGGGGTCTTGTAATTTGGAAATTTTTGTATGTCTTTCAGATATTTGCATTTCATCTGCTACTCCCACCAGGTAGGTGTACCATTTCCTAGTGGCTCTGTAGGCAATTCCTTCTGCAGGAGACATTCCTTTTAGAACTGTTTCTAGCAAATTAAATGGCCCTGTAGTCTGAACAGGTTGTCCCTGGTGTATTTTCTCAACTTGTTTAACTGCTTGGACTAAAGAAAAAAGTCCCCTTTCCCATTCAGAGTATCTCTGTTCCGTCTGTTTAAACACAGTCGAGCTGAATAATAGAGGTGTCTTTGTCCATTAGGGACAGTTTGAAATAGATTGCAATAAGCACCATGTTCTGTAAAGCCCCGTTCTGCTGTTATAGGATCATGTGGGTGAAATGGCCCCACTGATTGATATGTTTTTAATTCCTGTATTAAAGTTTTGACTGCCTCTTCATGTTCCAGGCCCCATTTCCATGGCTTTCCCTTTTGTAAAAGTGTATACAGTGGACGAGCAATGATAGAAAATCTAGGCATATGTTTCCTCCAGTTCCCTAAAGTTCCCATGAGCTGTTGTAATTCCTTCCTAGATTGGAGTATCTGCAATTTTTCTGTTTTACTTAGGGTGTTGTCCCAAATCTGGGTTCTTTTAACCCGGTGTGCAAGAAGCCAATAAACACACAGACTAACTAGTGTTAGTGTGCCTGACTAACCTAGTGGCCTCCTATGATGGAGCGGCTATATCAGTGGACAAGGGAAGAGCTACAAGATGTCATCTATCTGGACTTCTATAAGGCCTTTGACACAGTCCCACACAACATCTTTCTCTCTAAATTGGAGACATATGGGTGGACTGTTCAGTGGATGAGGAATTAGTTAGATGGTCGCATCCAGAGGGTGGTTCAATGTCCAGATGGAGATTGGTGACAAGTCATGTCCTCCAGGGTTCCATACCAGGACCAGTACTGTTTAGTATCTTCATCAATGACATAGTGGGATTGAGTGGACGCTCAGCACCTTTGCAGATGACATCAAGCTGAGTGGTGTAGTTGATGTGCCTGAGGGACAGGATGCCATCCAGAGGGACCTGGACAAGCTCAAGAAGTGGGCCTGTGTGAACCTCATGAGGTTAAATAAGGCCAAGTGCAGGGTCCTGCACCTGGGTCAGGGCAACTCCCGATATCAATACATGCTGCAAGGGTTGAGAGCAGCCCTGAGGAGAAGGACTTGCGGATACTGGTGGATAAAAAGCTGGACATGGGACAACAATGTGCACTCGCAGCCCAGAAGGCCAACTGTATCATAGGCTGCATCAAAAGAAGCATGGCCAGCAGGTCAAGAGAGGTGATTCTCACCCTCTACTCTGCTCTGGTGAGACTGCACCTAGACTACTGCGTCCAGCTCTGGATTGTTCAGCACAGGAAAGACATGGACATCCTAAAGCATGATTAGAGGAGGGACACAAAAATGATCAGAGGCATGGAGCACCTCTCCTATGATGACAGGCTGAGAGAGTTGGGGTTATTGAGCCTGGAGAAGAGAAGGCTCCAGGGAGACCTTATTGCAGCCTTCCAGTATTTAAAGTGGGCCTAGAGGAACAATGGGGACAAACTTTTTAGTAAGCCTGTTGTGACAGGACATGGCGTAATGGTTTTAAACTAAAAGAGGGTAAATTTAGACTAGATATAAGGAAGAATTATTTTACGATGAGGATGGTGGAAACACTGGAACAGGTTGCCCAGAGATGGTAGATGTCCCACCCCTGGAAACATTCAAGGTCAGGCTGGACAGGGATCTGAGTAATCTCATCTGGTTGAAGATGTCATTGCTCATTGTAGGTGGGTTGAACTAGATGTCTTTAAAGGCCCCTTCCAACCCAAACTATTCTATGATTCTAAACTTCCTCAGCTCTTCATGTGTCCAGGGCTCAAAATAGGAGACTCTGGTAAACACTTCCAGGAAGATGCAATGTCGGAGTCTATAAGAAACAATGCCGTGAACCTTCCCATTGCAGACTAATGGGCTACCAGAATCACCCTGTGAGGTAAAAGGAGTGGGAGGGGCCAGATATCTCAGAGCACAGCTCCCCCTGCCCTAAGGAAGAAACTGGCCCTCTAGCCTCCCTCCATGTGAAGAACCTCCTCTTTTGACCACCTCCCTCCAGACCCAGCTCTACAGGGCCTGTAGATGCCTTACTGCTCCTCTAAGTCAATTTGTGAAGCAATTCAGGCCTGAAGGCCATCTGAGATTCAAAAACTGCCTTCATATCCCTGAAAAAAAGAATCTAGTCCTTCTTTAGACATGTGGAAATATCTGAGCCAGGGGCTCAGGGAGCTCAGGGGCATATGACAAAGGATTTACATGAGCTCTGCAGCTTGCTGGGGCAGTGCCTAGGCTGGATAGAATACCCCCAGGCATGTAAAAAGGAACATGATGTTGACAGCTGGGCAACTGCACCCTGGTTCAGGGAGCATATCAGCTTCAGACCTCCTGAGAGGAACCTCTGCACATCATCCTGATGAATCTTCATCCCCTGCCTGAGAACCTGACTGTCTAGTCACAACCTTATCCCAACTTGGAGCCCAAAACAACACTTACATGGAAAGTTGTTTTTTTGCCATTCTCATCACCAGTGCAGATCATGGGTGCAGGCCTATAGTGTTTGAAAGGCATCTCACACGTTTCCTCATGCTGAACCTTCAGTTCCATCTCCATCAGCACACTAGTGTTTTCCTTGTTATTGATGTTTTACCCCAGCCAGCCATTTTGCATATAGTTCCTGGTTGCACATCCTCATAATGATAGGGCAAGGGGATAAAATTCACTTTCTTATTCAGCTTGAGGTTGGGCTGCATCTGCCAAGCAGAGAGAACGTAGGGAATGGGAACAAGTTCATGGGGATGGGGAAGTGAGCAGGGGGAGTTCCCTCAGATGGCAAGGGTGTATGGGAATATACCTTCAGTAGCACGATGTCATTTACAAGGGTATCTCCTGAATAGTTGGGATGGATGAGCCAGTGTCCAACATTGAACGTCTTCTGGCTCAGCTCTTTCCTATTTACATTGTGGGCTCCTAGGGTCAAAATGATATTCACTTTCCTGCCAGGAAACACCAAAATGTTCCAGCTACACTGACCACAGCCCTGAAATCACAATCCCAAGTTCCCTTTCTCTAGCTGTTTGGGAGAATATCGAACTCTGGTGAGAAATTAACAACACAAAGGTTTGGAGACAAACAGTGACAAACAGAACTTTAAGATAAGGGAGTATGAGGAAAACCCCAGGGTGGTGCATGAGGTGCACAGCCTTTAATATCACTGACGATAAAATCGAACATCCCAAGCCAGAAGATACTATGCAAGGCTTGTGACCTCTTGAACAGGCCTGTGCAACCGCACTACTGAGCACATGGGCTAGGGCATGTCTGGGCCCTGCTTGGTGGTGCCATTATGGAATTATTCCGCTGTGCACCCATGTATTGTTCTGTTCAAAATAGCGGAAGGGTCAGAGTGGACTTGCTTGTGTTGCTGCTTACCAGGGCAATGTTTTCAAAGCTGACCACTGAGAAAGTGTGCTGCCTCTCTTGGAATGTGTCAGGAGGCATATGGGAGGTGATTGTGACCTCAAGACCCACTCAGGCAATCACAAAGGACTGAGAAAAGCAGAGAGACACAAACCTGAGCCATCCCATTAACACCAAGAAGCTGAAGGCATCCTTGGAACTGACTGCTCCGAGATTCACAGGGAAATCTCAGCTTGGAGGTACCTGGTTTATTTGCCATAAAGCACAAGCTGAGCATGCACCCATGCTTTGTGGATGCTCAGAGGACCAGAACCTGAGCATGACATGAAGGTTAATTTTCGTGAAAATGAAGACACATCATCTGTCCCTTGCCATGAGTGGAGTAGAGTGTCCCAGAGGTAGATGGCTTTTTGAAGACTGAGCTTCAGCAAGGTGAATCCAGGCACATCCTTCCACTGCTGCAAGTGAATTGAAAGGCAAGTGGTCATTAGAAGTCCTGACTGAGCACAGGACACTTTGAAAGAGTTGAGGGAGTGCAGCTGATACACAGCAGGGGCACAGACCTTCCCTGATTGTGATCAGAAGGGAAAGTTTCACTCCTAATGCCTGTGAGTGGCAAAGCAGTCAATAGTTTTGTCAAAAGATGGAGGTGAGACACTAAGACAGAGCTCCAAATGGGAGTCTGGGTCCTGCTGCTCTTGGATGAGTGTCCTCCTGCTCCTTTCCCCAGCTGATGGGAAATCTGCTGCTTCTGAGACAGAAAAAAGGGTTGTTCTGCAACTTCTTTTTCTGGTGAAAAAAATGTAAAACCTAAGAACTCATCCAGACACAACCTAAGACTTACAATGAGAACAGAAATACCTCCCTCTTCTTTAAGATAAAGCCTAACCTTGTCATCTGGGCATAGGTCTTTCACAAGAAGCTTCTGCTCTTCACATATATTTTTACCTTTCACTGGCTGCAGCACAGTGCCTTCAATCATTGAAACCCTAGCAGTTTCTTCACACTTCTAAATTCTCCAGGCCTCTGCCTTCCCAGGGCCTGCAAGTGGTCTGGCTTCCCTACTCGGGCAGAGGGTGTGCATCCAGCTGTGCCCACAACAAGCCCCTCACCAAAACATTGAATTCAAGATTGAAAGTTGCAGAGTGATACCTTCATTGAAAGAAATCACAGGAGACAGAAAATTAGGACGTGTCCTATTCCCTCTCTCTCTCCCTCATTCTCTCTCAAATGTGAGAGTTCAGCCAGGTGGCCTCCCAGATTTCTGTGCTCTAGGAGCACAGAATCATGCTAGTGCATCATTAACTGTTAGGTTGGGGATACATGGAGGAGAGAGAAGAGTCCTTCCACCATGTCTCTGTGCCTGGCTTTGGGCTTTGTCCAAGAAGCAGAGACAGTCTTTCAACAGCAACACAACTAAACTGAGAAGACAGCTATGACCTGTAGTTTATCTCACATTACTTTGTCTTTGATTTTGGCCCCTTGCAGGCTGAGGAACTTTATTGTCTGCAAGCTGAGGGGACTTATTACAGGATGCCAGGAGCAGCATTTTGGGATTGTACAAAAGATACTATGGGATGTTTAAAGCAAAGATTAAAGGTGGGAAAAAAGCAGGATCAAGGTGGTCTGAGGAGAAATGTGCGTGGGAACGGGGAAATGAGGGGATAAAAGCAGCTGGTCGAGTATAAACAAGTGGCCTGTCCGTGGACTTGTCATGTCTAACCATGCACTTTGCCTGATCTCATCTTGCCTTTTCATGAAACTCCATCTCTATAATGATTTTAAGAATGACTTCTTGAAGCACCAAGCCCATGAGAAGAGCAGGAACCATGCCTTTGTTGCAGCACTGTGGGAACTGACAGACCACATACACATGCTGCACAAGACTTGCTTCCACCCCTCCCTCCCCCAGCACTAGACTGCAAGGCGCATTCATACAGCACCATCCTTACCTCAGACATAGTTACTGTTTGTGGAAGAATGTCAGCCTTTTCCTTTCAGCATTTACAATGATTTCCACAGCTTTTCACATTCCATTGGTGTTTGTACTCAGAGAGATCACTTTCTATGTTGATTTTAAAGTTTGTGTGTTTTCTGCCTGGGTGTGAAACCAAGGAGGCACAAATTCAGTGTCTGGATCATGATCCTTCCTACAGGGCACAAGGGGAAGAATCTACTGATGCAATCTCTGCAACCAAAAGAAGGTTGAAAGGATACGGAAAGGTTGAAAAGGTTGAAGGTTGAAAGACATGGGAGGGCTGTATCAACCTGCAGAGGGTGGAAAAAACTCCTTTCCCCTAATTTTGGACTTCTGTCACTCTTCCTACAGTCTAGGGCTCCTTCCAAGAATGACACAAGGGTTGGTTGACAACTTAATTTCCTAGTGAAAAATTCAAAAACCTGACAGCTCCTCCAGATGTGGCATGAGGTTTAGAGTGAGAATAGAAATACCTGCCTTGTCTTTAAGATCAAGCCTTTCACAGGAAGCTGTTTGCTTTGCCAGTGCCTTTTTACCCTCTCCTGGCTGCAGCATGGTGTGCTTTAATCATTGAAACCCTACAGGAAAACCTGGCTGCTCAGAGGTGGAAGGTTGGTTAAAGGTTAAAGTCTTGTCTGAGTGCCAGCAACCGGAGTGTGGAAAATGAGTCACCAGACCCCACCTGGCTTGTGTGCCAGGAACTGGAGAGGCCATCCAGCCTGTCTGAGCAGGGTAAGAGACTTGTAAACCAGGTATTGGAGTAGCCACAAGTTTGGGCTGGGTAGCAGACATACTCCAGGGTCTAAGAGCTGGCTACTGGAGGGACCAGCATCACCAAGCCAAATACTGCAGAGAGCATGAGCTCTGGACATCACCTGAGAGAGCCTTTTGCGTGTGTCTGTCTGTGTGCGAAAGGTACATGGAGATGGATCCAAGGGCCAGCTACTGTGTAGGCTGAGTGTCTAAGGCTCGTTACTGGGGGCATACATCACACATACAAGTCTGTGCGTGTGTTTGTGTGTGCAAGTAGGTCTGTGTCCCAGCAGCTGGAGTGGCGCTGGGGGCCTCAGGCTTGCCTGCACAGGTGTCAGCAACTATGAGGGTGGTAGGTTGGTGTGGGTGAACCAAGAGGGTCTGTACCAGCTGTCACAGTGGTGCTGGACCTCAGGGCTCGCATGCCCATGTGCCAGAAACCGAGGATCCAAGGGCAGGCACTGCACACACTGAGTATCTAAGGCAATCACTTGGAGATCTGTTTTGTATGTGTATATGTATGTATATTTACACATGTATGTATGCCCCACTGACAGACCCTCATCCTGATCAGCCAGAGGTAAACAGGATGAGGCTGCTGGTGCCATCAGCATTTGCAGAGTGTTTCTATTGACATTCGTCTTTGTGGCCAGCCTGAAGGCGTAGTTTGGTCTTGCACTTCAGCTAACTTTCAGACCTTCTCCAGTCAATGTGAGGCCATCCGTAGAAAGTCAAACCTATTTCCTAGGTCAACAAGGTCCCTAGCAGTCTCAGCCCAAGAACAGAACTGTGCAGACCCCCTAGGCATGTGCTTCGAGGGAAAAAATATCTCCTCCTTGCTAGCTGTGGCACGGAAATGTCAGAGATGCAGGGCTTATGGGCTACTTCTAAAAGACAATTTTCCTGTGTAGTACAGCACACTGGAAATACTAGAAACTTTCACCCACTATTTATGCTTTCATTTGTTTATTACTTATTACAATCTTAACCAAACAAAAAAGAGTGAACAAGTGAAACTTCATGGAAAATGTTGCCTAAATTCATTTATGTGTTAAATGAAGGTCAAGAGTGTGAACTACAGTCAGTATTATTTCTCAGAATACACTTAATATTACCATGAAGACACACATATTCCCAAACAAGTAAGACTTTGATGGAGTTAAGCAGTAAATGCTTATTTGAAAACTTTGTTCCTGAGGACATTCAGGAATAGACAAGCCATGGAAAGATGGTGCTACCAAGCGAGAGCTGAGAACCTGCTACCTTTGTAAACTAAGAGATACAGTAGTAAATGTATTAACTTTGGAAGCCAAATACCACCACCAGAAGCCATCTGAAAGACTTAAACTTCTCTGCTGCATATGACACAATTCTCCATTTCTGGTGGAAAAAGAACTAGTTTTATGAGAGAATTGCAAGGAAATTATCTTGTTGTCCAGAAAGGCAATAAACCTTTTTACAATGTAAGAAATGTCTTTCAGAAAACCTCTTCACCAAGTGTGCTTTCATCAACATTAATGGCTTTGCCACCAGCATATCACTAGCTCCTATAAATTTTCCCCACGGTGGATAGAAAGAAATATGTAATTCCTTAAGTATTTCTATCAAAATAAATGCATTTGAGTGTGTAAGTTCTTTTTGGTCTTAAAAGCAAGGCTAGAAAGATTAATCCAAATTTACTCAAGATATGATGCTCTTTGATTATATATACTGAACTGAATTTTTACAAACTTTCTATGAAGAGGAGAAAGGACATACTCAAATTGCAATGAATATTTATGTAGAAACTTTGTTGGATAGCTTTTCTAGTGATAGAGCTATTTCAGTGGATATTATAACGTATAATAAGGTGATCGCATGATTGCTGTCATCAGCTTCCTCCTTTCAGGAGGTCTTAAAACAAGCCAGGGGACAGGGCTGAGCTTTCCTGTGACACTGCTCAGGCAAGTGTGTGTGTGTGGCAGGGAGCCTGAGCTTATTTGGAGCCAGTCGACCTATGGACAGAGGATGGTGGAGATCCCGGCTGATACCGATGAGGAAAATTAGAGCACCACTGTGGCGTCAGGGTCCTGGTGAATACGGCTTCCAAGAGGAACATGTGGACAGTTCCTGTTTAATCTCTGCATTGTTAGAACTGATCTCAACAGACAGATACAAGGAGGAAAACTATCCTCTTCTACAAATTTATATAGTTCTGTCTATAAACCTGATATGTTTTCCAGGGCATTTTTTGGGCATTCATTCAGAAGCAGTAGTAAGTTGTGCATTACACGAAATCTTCCATTTACTCCTTCCTGATCTCACCTCAGCTGTCCTCACAGACCTTTCACTGAGTACTAAGGCTGCAGATTCCTTCTACCAGCACGCCCCAGGGAATCCCCTGTCCAGAGCAGAGTGTCGCCTTCAAGTCATCCTAGGCTTATAAAAGTATTATTAAATGTATGATATAGATTGTACTAACTTATAGGTATAGTAAATGAAAAGACTGCATGGATGTCTCCTTCTACATGATTTCTGGATATAACTGCATCAAGCCATTTAGTTATGTGACTTCTGTGTTCAAACACAATACAAGCAACTTAGTATGAGGTTTCCTAAGATAAGGGAGGAAAGATCAGTGCGTGCAGAATGCTGCATGAACATTGCTGCAGATTACTGCAGGTTGATATGTTTCTTTCTTTTTTTTTTTTTTAATAATTGACAGCTGCTCCCTCATAGCGGCAAGCAATCAAGCATGAAGACAGCAGTCACCTTTTCTTTTTTTTTGATGTAACAGTGCTACTTATACTTGGAGATGTTTAAACCTCAGCTCTCTAGGATGAGAGCAACAGTATTCTTTGACTGCTTTAAAATGCTTCCAGTACCTGAACCCTCAGTATCTTCTTCCTTTCTCTCCCAGCTTTGTCTTCCACGCAGTCTGCCCCTTCTTTCCCCTTCTTTTCAGCAGAAAACAGACGGAGATGCCTTCTGTACAGATGGGAAGATTGTTCCTTGGAGGGACATAGAAGTGCAACAACATGCAGCTGTCCTTTTTGGCTGTGGCACGGAAATGTCAGAAACACAGGACCTATATGCGTCTGATCTCTGAGATGCTTCTAAGAGGCAATTTTCCTGTGTAGTACAGCACACTGGAAATATTTCATCCTCTATTTATTTATGTATTCATTTATTTATGATTTATTACGATCTTAACCAAACAACAAAGAGTGAACGTGTGAAACTTCATGGAAAATATTGCCTAAATTCCCTCCTATGCTAAATGAGGGTCAAGAGCGTAAAGCACAGTCATTATTGTTTTCAGAATACACCAAATACACCATTAGTGACTTTGCCGCCAGCATATCACTAGCTCCTATTAATTTTCCCCATGGTGGATAGATTCCTTAATTAAATATTTCTATCAAAATAAATGGTTTTGCGAGTGTAAGTTACTTTTAGTCTCAAAAGCAAGGCTAGAAAGATAAATCCAAACTTACTCAAGATCTGACGCTCTTTGATTATATGTACTGTACTGAATTTTTAGAAACTGTGAAGGGAACTGGTATGCTACGTGTTCACTTACTTTGTTGAATCAGATCCTCTCAACAGACAGATACAAGGAGGAAAACTATCCTCTTCTACAAATTTATATCGTTCTGTCTATAAACCTGATATTTTTTCCAGGGCGTTCTCTGGGGGCTTTTAAAAATCTTCATACATGACATAAATCAAAATAAACTCTCTCTAGCTTGCCTCTCTCTCAAGCCTGTTTATGTTTGTACACAAAAGGAATGAAGGCTTAGGAAATTTGACTTGTTTTGCTGAAAGGTAATTTTATAGGTTTGAAGACTTCTGTTGGTGCACAGATCTAGCAAGTAAAGGTCTTTACCTCATTGTGAACACGAGCTAGAAAAGTCCATTTCTTGCCTGTGGTGATGGACAGAGTGTAGAGGTAGACCTGTTCCCTTTTGGAGGTACAGGTGGTTGCCAGAGGAGACATCCTAGGATGTATCAGGTGGCAGCAGGTGTGTACGTGTGGGTGACTGTCTTTAGTCCTTACTCAATACATTCAGCCGCATATAAAGATCACCTCATCTGAGCAAGTGAGGGCCCACTTCTGAGTGAGCTGGTTCATTCTCCAGACTCCACTGACTGTATCAATTAATGCTCTGTGGGGGTGACTCAGCCGACAGCCAAACACCCACACAGCCTCTCTCTGACTCCTTTCTCCTGTGGGATGGTGAGAAAATGGAAGGAAGGAGAGAAGATTCATGGATTTAGATAATGGGAGTTTAATAGGAAAACCACAAGCTGCGTGTGCAAGCAACGCAGCATTCATTTATTACCTCCCATCGGCAGGCAGGCATCCAGTCAATGCCTGGAAAGCAGAGCATCAGCACATGCTGCTGATGAAAATAGAGCATCAGCAATTGGTTGCTTGGGAACACAAATGCCATAACCAATAATGCTCCCCCTTCCTCCTCTTTTCCCATAGCTTTTATCGCTGAGCGTGATGTCATATGGCATGGAACATCCCTTTGGTCAGTTTGGGTCAGCTGTCCTGGCTATGCGCCCTCCCAACCTACTGCTCTCCTCCAGCCTACTCTCTGTGTGTGCATGGGGGCAGGGGGCAAAAGAGAAAGCCTTGATGCTGTGCAAGGGCTGTTCAGTAAGAGCCAGAATGTTGGTGTGTTATTGCGGTCCATTTATATTCGCTAAGGGACAAATTCCCACCCATTTGGTCTCTCATTTTCACTCCTCAACAGCACAGGGGGAGAAAATGGAATTAAAATATCATGAGTTGAGGTAAAGTCAGGGTGATCACTTACGTTACTACCATCATGGGTAAAACAGGTTTCATTTGGGGAAAATTAATTTCATTTACTGCTAATTAAGATAGATTTGAGTAATGAGAAAGACTTCACTCCATTACTCCTGTCTCCTCCTTACTCTGACCACTGCCCCAAACAGTGTGGAGGATGGGGATGTTATGGTCAGTATACAACAGTTCTTCTCTGCTGCTCTTTCCTCCTCATCTTTTCCCCTTCTCCAATGGGGTCCTTCCCATGGTCTGCATTTTGTTCGGGAAACATCACGCTGCCCTGATATGTGGTCCACCATGGGATGCAAGGAAATACCTGCTACCATCCCTCCTTTTCTGCTTACCATGATGTTCACAGGGCTGTTTCTCACTCCCTTTTTTCCCCTCCTCCCTCCTTCTCCACCCGTCTGAGGTTTTCTGCTCTTACATGTGTTTTTCCAGGGGCACCACCAGCTTTGCTGATGGGCTCAGGTTTGCCCTGCCATAGGTCTGTTTTGTAGCTGGCTGGAACTAGCACCTGACCTCAAACAGGTCACTCCAACAGCCTCACCTCCCCCCAACCCCAAAACCTTACCACATAAGCCTAATACAGTTATCAACACTGTCTTAACCACAAATGCAAAGCACACCACTGTACAGGCTGCTCTGAAGAAAGTTAACTCCATCCCAGCCAGACCAAGGACACCCTTCATTGACTATGTTGCACAGATGGTCACAGAGTATTTATTAAAAAATCATAAAAAATTATTGGGATCTTTGCAAAGGCTAATACTCAGAAGGTGTTATGGTTTGGGCTGGACTGGCCACTGAAATAAATGATAGATGCTCCCCCGTACCTTCTCTCCAAAGAGACGAGGGAGAGAGTGAAACAGACTTATGAGTTTAGAGGAATCAAAACTACTTTAATGGAAATATGACTAAAAGAATAAAAAGAAAATAACCAAATATATACAATATATACAAAACTGGATCGTCAAGCTCCCAGGATGACAATCGCGTCACCAGCAGGCACTGAGAAAGTCCCAGACAGTACTCAGTAACAGATGGGAACTGGATTCCATATGTGGATTCAGGAATACATGGACTGGGATTAAAGGCAGACAAGCAGACAGAGTCTTCCTTGGATGCTGGACATTGAAGAAAGAGGCGGACTCCTTTGATCCCTCAGCTTTTATACTGAGCATGAGGCAGATGGGATGGAATGCTCTGTTGGTCAGTTTTGGGTCACCTGTCCTGTCCACTCCTCCCTGCAGGTGCAACCCCTCTGCATTCTTCTGCTTATGACCTTCCAATGGGCCATATAACAAAGTTAGCTGGCCTTCATTGTTGTAGCAATAAGTAAAAGCAAGAGCCTCTCTGCATACCATTCCTTGGTATAAATTACAAATAATCAGGTCTTATCATTCTGAGAATAAACAGTGTCTCCACAATATGCCGTTAATTTCAGAGTTTAGTCAGTTAGAAGAGGCTTAGCTAAAATGTAAAATTACAAAACAGAAAATTGGTTCTGTTTTACCTCAAACCAGGACAGAAGGTGAATCACAATCAGATGTTGCTTGGTCCCTGTCCAGATAGTGATGGGACTCTGTTGCAAAAGTCTTTGCAGGAGCATCTTCAGGTGGATAGAATGAGACTCCTTAAAACGTTTTTCTCTCGAATTCTTATATAGAGCTGGTCTGTGGACCTCTTTGATCACTCCAGCACATACACGATCCACTGCCACTTTTCATCTTAACTGTGCACAAAACATTTCCTATGCTATGTTCAAATGTCTGTACTTCGGGACCATTCCTTCCTTTGTGATTTCTGGGTGTCTTATCTATGTAGAAAGAACTGCCAGGAGAAGTCTCTGGAACAGAATGATTCTCAATCCAGGATGTGAACCAACACATTGAAATATACAAATAGAGCCTATGAATTAGTCTAGGTTTAGCACGATGTCCCAGGTCAGGTCATTGTCTCATTGATTCTGAGACTAGCAAGGCAGTTTGTGGGTGTTGTTTTTTGTGCAGAAATGCTCACACATTAATTAGTCCAAGTAAAGAAATATCCTGAACAACCCAGTAGCTAGGACCCTCACTTACATGATTCTCTCAAGACATTGGAAACTTTGTCTCCTTTCCAGGAAAAAAGACTACCTCATGTTCAGATGAAAGGTTTTCATCAGACTGATATTTCAGTTTCCTTAATAATTGACAAGAGCTTGTTCATGCCTTATCAAAAAACATGTATTTGTTCAGAGCTGTTCTCAAAGCCTTCTTTATGTTGTTATTTCTTAAGCTGTAAATGAGGGGATTGACCAGTGGAGTCAGAACTGTGTAGCAGACAGAGAACACTTTGTGGAGGTCTCCCAGTGTGTTTGGTTTTGGTAACAAGTACACAACCATCAGGGTCCCATAGAAAAGTGTCACGACAGTGAGGTGAGAAGAACAGGTAGAAAAAGCCTTATGCCTTCCTGTGGAGGATGGGATCCTGAGGACAGTGTAGCTAATGCATACGTAAGATATGAGTGTCAAGAGAAATGGGGGTAGTGTCAAAAGGGAGGCCAAGATGAACGTTACAAGCTCAATCCAGTGGGTATCACTGCAGGAGAGCTTTACCACTGGTGCGAAGTCACAGAAGAAATGATCAATTTCATTTGGGCCACAGAAAGTCAGCTGTGGCATCAGAGAGGTGACTATGGCACTAGCCAACAACCCATTTACCCAAGATACACCTGCTAATTGGAGGCAGCACCTGCCGTTCATTATGGTTGTGTAATGCAGTGGTTTGCATATCGCAATGTACCGGTCATAAGACATGGCGGTCAGGAGACAACATTCTGCACCTGCTAGCCCAGTGAAGAAAAAGTACTGCAAAAAACAACCATTAAGTGAAATAACATATTTTTTTTTTAGGAAACTTGCCAGCATTCTGGGCAGGATGGTGGAAGTGTAACAGGTCTCCAAGAATGACAGATTCCCTAGGAAAAAGAACATGGGACTGTGAAGGCGATGATCAGTCACAACCAGCACCATGATCAGGAGGTTCCCTGATAGAGTTGTGAAGTAGGTCACTAGAAAAATCACGAATAGCATACACTCCACTTCTGGAATACTTTGGAAACCCAGGATGATGAATTCCACAACAGCTGTTTCATTCCCCTGCTCTGCTCTTGTCATGACTATAGCGGTTGCAGTAAAGTTGCTGAAAATACTTTGAGATTCTGAGAAGAGTCTACCAACTTTCAGTGTAATTCCCTGGAAAGGTTGCAACTAAAAATCCTGGTTTCCCAAGAGGGTAGGTTTGCCTGCTAACTTAATGTTTGTGAGGCTAATTCCATCACCTTCCCCATCAGAGATAATATTCACCCATCCCCTTCCAGAAGTTATCCAGATCACACAAAATACATGTCTAAATCAGAAGTACCATACGGAGTTCCATACTTTGACATAAAGACTTAGTCTGCTTTTAAACTATTATTCATACGTCAAAAAATAAAATAAATAAATAAAAAAAAATGGGTTTGCAGCCTTTGTGTCAGATAAGAAAAATCTGTGCTTGGTACTACATGCTCTCCGTGGACATTGTGGACCTAATTTTCTTTGATGCTTTGGAAAAGCCAAGTTGCAGTGATAGTGCAGAGGGCAGAAATTCTTCAGTCACAGGTATTTGTTTTGAAGTTCAACCAAAGGTTTCATTATGTGTCATGGAAATATGTAATTTCTTGTGCTTTTCAGTTCCATCTCTTGAGATATCATCTTCCTGTAAAAGTCAAATATTTATTTACTTCATCTTATTGTAACTTTCTGAGCATCAAGTAACAATGTTAGGTGGCCAAGTAGCTAGTAACAAAGGTAACAAAATTAATTCTCCTATTATGAGCTTGGAAAGATTTAATGTTCAGTTTTACTTTACTTTCTGCTACATAAAGCTATTTTTAAAGATGTTAAGTGTGCAGAGTTAAGTCCTACTAATTGTTTACTTGTATCTTAAACAAAATGCCTTTTCTGTTCAGAGATCCTCAGAGAGAATATTTGTGTTTAAGAAAAGGAAAAAAAATATATTACATAACTTACAATGATTATTATTTTCAACTTAAGTCTGAAACTAGCTAAAGCTTTTTAAAATAGAAGCTTGATCTACGTGGATGTCAAGTTTTTGGTATCTGGACACTACCAGTCACTGGGAACCATGATTAGGGCTATTAACAGAAAGTCATTCTGTCCTCTTGAAGCCTTTTGCATACTCCCAGTGAAACTGTCACTGCCTCCAGGATTAATTTTATCTAACTTAAGACATTAGCAATGTAGATATTTGCATCAGAATTAGTATTGAAAACTTCCTTTTATGTGGGATATAGACTGGTAGCAGTGATTGGTCTGACTTAGTTTACATGTCTCTTTCAGAATACATAGAAGTCCAGTAACCCTATTGGCTCAGTCTCCACTAACTGTAGCAGAGCTCAAAGGCAAATGATTATGTTGCAGAGGTCTGTGGTTAGTCTTCTTCACTCAGCCTGTCCAGCAAACTTAAACTTTAGATTATTAGCTAAGGTCCAAAGGAATCAGACAAGTCAACTGTGAACAGAAAATACCGAAATCTGAGCATAAATTTGGAATTACGATCCCTTGATTTCTATTAAGTACAAAAATCATCTGTGATTTAGACTTCTAAGTCAGAGATGTTGGACTTCGGCGTAATTAATGGGCACAAGCAGGTAAGATATATCTCCCTCTGTGTTAAACGGGCAGGCGGGTATCTTCAGAAGATCTGAATTAAATCAGTCAGTGTCATGGTTTAACCCCAGCCAGCAACTAAGTACCACATGGCCGCTCGTTCACTTCCCCTCAGTGGGATGGGGAAGAGAATCGGAAGGGTAAAAGTGAGAAAACTCATGGGTTGAAAAAAAGACAGTTTAATAGGTAAAGCAAAGTAGGGAATTCATTCACTACTTCCCATTGTCAGGCAGGTGTTCAGCCATCTCCAGGAAAGCAGGGCTCCATCAAATGTAATGGTTACTTGGGAAGACAAATGCCAGAAATCCTGAAGTCCTCCCTTTCCTTCTTCTTCTCTGTGCTTTTATTGCTGACCATGACTTCATATGGTATGGAATAGTTGGTCAGTTGGGGTCAGCTGTCCCAGCTGTGTCCCGTCATAGCTTCTTGCACGCCCCCAGCCTACTTGCTGGCAAGGCAATGTGAGAGGCAGACAAGGCCTCAATGCTGCGCAAGCACTGCTCAGGAATAACTAAAACATCCCTGTGTTATCAATACTGTTTTCAGCACAAATCCAAAACATAGCCCCATACTAGCTACTATGAAGACATTTAAGTCTATTCTAGCTAAAACCAGCACAGTTGGGTCACTGGATGGTTTTGAGTACCAGAGACACCTACATGTGTCTGACACATGTGACACAGGCATGCTATAGAAGTGAGTCTTGAGGAAGTCAGTCTTAAGCAGTGCACCTGGATTTCAGGCAGATAAGTCCTGGACATCCAAGTGACCTTAGGTTCCTCTGTTTTGGGACTTCAGCTTTTTCACGATTGCCTTCTGGAAGTTCCTGTCTCATTGATACCACAGAGAAATGTTGACAGCTTGCTCAGACTTTTACGTTTATCTTTTAGATGTCTAAATGGAACTAGATAAGTCTTATCCCAAGGTATTCAGAGTAATTTAGTTTGACTTTTAAAATTTTAGAGACCTTCATTCCGTTGTACACATGGAAGATTCCTTTGATGTTTGACAGATCACTTTGAGATACAGATAGGATTCATTGCCCAAGATTTTGTACAAAATCATAGAATCATAGAATGGTCTAGGTTGGAAGGGACTTTTCAGATCTTCTAGTCCAATCATCAACTTAACATTGACAAAAACCATGACTAAACCATATCTCTAAGCACTATGTCTACCCGTCTTTTAAATACCTCCAGGGATGCTGACTCAACCACTTCCCTGGCCAGCCTGTTCCAATGCTTAATAACCCTTTCAGTGAAAAAATTTTTCCTAATATCCAATCTAAACTTCCCCTGGTGCAACTTGAGACCATTTCCTCGTGTCCTATTGCCTGTTACTTGGGAGAAGAGACTGACCCCCCCCACACTACACCCTTCTTTCAGGTAGTTGGAGAGAGCAATAAGGTCTCCTCTGAGCCTCCTTTTCTCCAGGCTGAACACCCCCAGCTCCCTCAGCCACTCCTCACAAGACTTGTGCTCCAGACCCCTCACCAGCTCCCTTGCCTTTCTCTGGACTCACTCCAGCACCTCAATGTCTTTTTTGTGGTGAGGGGCCCAAGACTGGACGCAGTACTCGAGGTGGGGCCTCACCAGTGCCAAGTACAGCGGGACGATCCCTTCCCTAGTCCTACTCACCACACTGTTCCTGATACAGGCCAGGAAGCCGTTGGCTTCTTGGCCACCTGGGCACACCACTGGCTCATATTCAGCCGGCAGTAGACCCCCAGGTCCTTTTCTGCCACGCTGCTCTCCAGCCACTCTTCCCCAAACTTCTAACGCTACGTGGGGTTGTTGTGACCCAAGTGCAGGACCTGGCACTTGGCCTTGTTGAACCTCATACAGTTGGCCTCGGCCCATCCATCCACCCTGTCCAGATCCCTCTGAAAAGTCTTTCTACCCTTAAGCAGGTCGACACTCCCACCCAACTTGGTGTCGTCTGCGAACTTACTGAGGGTGCACTCAATCCCCTCATCCAGATCATTGATAAAGATATTAAAGTGAACCAGCCCCAATATCGAGCCCTGGGGAACATCACTTGTGACTGACTGCCAACTGGACATTCGCCACTACACTCTGGGCCAGGCCATCCAGTCATTTCTTTACCCAGCGAAGAGTACTCCCATCCAAGCCATGGGCAGCCAGTTTCTCCAGGAGGATACTGTGGGAAACAGTATCAAAGGCCTTACTAAAGTCCAGATAAACAACATCCATAGCCTTTTCCTCATCCACCAAGCAGGTCACTTTGTCATAGGAGGAGATCAGGTTAGTCACGCGGGGCCTGCCTTTCATGAACCCGTGCTGACTGGGCCTGATCGCCTGGTTTTCCTTCATGTGCCGCATAATGGCACTCAGGATGATCTGTTCCACGACCTTCCCAGGCACCAAGGTCAGGCTGACAGGCCAAATCATCCTTCCAGCCCTTCATGTGGATGGGCATCACATTTGCTAGACGCCAGTCAACTGGAACCTCCCCAGTTTGCCAGGACTGATGGTAAATGATGGAAAGTGGCTCGGTACCCTCGGATGGATCCCACCTGGCCCCATAGACTTGTGTACGTCCAGGTGTTCCCGCAGGTCCCTCACCACCTCCCTCTGGATTACAGGGGCTTCATTCTGCTCCCCGCCCCTATATGCTACCTCAGGGGTCTGCGTACTCAGGGAAAAACTGACTCTCCTACTAAAGACTGAGGCAAAGAAGGCTTTAAGTGCCTCAGCCTTCTCCTCATCCTTTGTCCCTATGTTACCACCTTCATCCGATAAAGGATGGAGATTCTCCTGAGTCCTCCTTTTGTTACTAATATATTTATAGAAACTCTTTTTATTATTCTTAACATCCAAAGCCAGGTTAATTTCTTGTTGGGCTTTGGCCTTTCTGATTTTCTCCCTACATAGCCTTACAACATCTATTGTTTGCTTTTCTGTGTTAAAAAAATAAGGGTAGGATTCAACACAGATTGTTTTTCAAATATGTGTTGTCATGTGAGGTACTTGTCTAAGTTCTTGTCATAGTTATTGGAGATGTTATCAATCCCATTCTTAGAGTAAGGAGAGCAGATCATCTTCCAGGATCATTACTTCTCCTCAGATGCAGCACTTCTAAGTTGTCTTTATCAAATTCCACCTGTCATCTTAGCAAACTTAATGACTCAAGCAATCCAGTCTTTCTGTAGGTCTCCACAGCTGAGTTTACATGCTCATTCATTTTCCGGATCATTTTGGAATATTTATGAGTATCTTGAATACAATGAACTCGGACATAGGAGTCCATTAATTCATTTACTGCTGTTTCCCAAGTTTGATTTTTGTTTATTTTTTTAAAAAAGAAATTAAGGCTCTTTCCTTTTAGTATAGGGTAGCTTCATTTCTATGAAAAGTTCTGGCGAAATCCAAATAGAATGTAATAATCAGATTTGCTTTATCTACCTGTTTGTTTACAAGTTCAGGAAACTCAATTCTTTAGAAAATCCATATTAATTTTTCCCGATGTATCATCCTTATTTGTGTGGCTCAGGAATGCTCTTCTTAGTTAAGACAGACTTCTTAGTATACTCTTCCCCGGTCTCCTATTGAACCATTTTTTCAATTAAAAAATGTCATCACAGTTGCTACCCTTCTGTTTTCTATATACTTCTCTGAAGTCTAAGACTATGCAAAGGAAAGAAAGGTGAATCACATTCCTAGTGGCTGCAGATAATGAAACAAGTCAACCAGCAACAAGGGCATGCTTACCTTGTGACAATTTCAGGATAAGCTTCACTGTTTCCTTCCTCCTCCCCATTTAGTGAGTTATAGACAGAAATGCAATCTCTTCTCACCTCCCTTGTCTTCCCAAATGCTTTATGTACACTCCAATTCTCTGTAAAACTACATGCATGCTTCTGACTGGATGCTCTGGGGTTAACAATCCCTTTTTTTGTGTTTGACGCTATTTCTCCCTTGTTTCATCATTTATTCCATACCCAAGCAAGTAGACTCCCACTTGGCATCTCTGTTAATGAGCATTTCTAGTGGTGGTGCAAGTACGTAATGATTTTACTCTGCTGCTTGGCAATACCAATCAACAGCAACAGTGCAAAAAAAATCAAGGCAAGTCTGAAGAAAGGAACAATTAACAATTAATTAACATTAATTAACAATTAATGGTCATAGTTGCAGTCACTTATAGAACATTTTGGACACATTCTAAGTATGCCCCAAAACCATAATGTTGGGAGTCAGTTAAAGATCAAGACACTAGCATTTAGTGACCTAAATAGAGGTGTCTGGATGTAAATGCAAGCTGGGATCAATAGACCAAAACATAGACATCTAACATCCTTTTAGATGTCCTTAGACACCAGAGACAACCTTGCAGTTGTGTAGATACAGCATAGAATCTATTGAAGACTTGTGCATTTTCAGAATGGCAGCTGGACATGAGACAGAATGCTCTGTTATTTCGGTCCACATCTATCTATCTAACCTCCCACTAGAGTCAGAGGTATACACCTTGATTCAATTGCCCACAGAGAGATATCATGTCATTTAGGATGCCTTAAGTACCCTACCTGGCCAGTGCAGATGATGGAGTCTAGAGAGCAATTTAGTGTCTGAGGGTGTCCAAAACATGGATGCTTCCTTTCTGGACATTAGTAGAGCAGAAAGGATCCACTAGAACAGATCAAGTGATGGTCAGTATGTGCCTAGGCAACTGAATTAATCCTGCCTGGTCTCCCACTGATGCTACTGAAAAGAAACAGGTCGACCATGTATCCTCTGCTAAATCTTCCCCCATGTGGGGGCAACAGATGCCTCAGTGTTTCCAAGGTGATAATATAAGTCTCACATAAAAGCACCCACCTTTTATAGAAGTTAAGGTTCCCTGTTCACATCTAAGTACATATGTAGATGCTTAAACTTAGATTTCAATCACAGGCTAAATGACCTTTTTTCTTTCTCCTTCTGGAAAAACATTTGAATTTCCCTATTATTTTTAAACACATTTTACTGTAAAAGTACAGAAAATAGTTATTTTAAAGAAAACCTCTCATTCTGAGAGCATCAGATTAAAATTTATAACAATGAGTAAAATATCTTTTTGTACACCAAATACATATCTTTACAAATACATATATATATTTAATGTACACCATTACCCACTCCTTTACCTTTTTTCCCCCAATTTATTCGCCATTTTCAAGTTGAATTCACAGTCACTTGAGTTTTCTTGAAGGCCTTGTTAATGAGTGCTCCCACACACCCGCCATTCCTCCCTCAGGAAACAAACAAACAAACAAAAACTTTGCCTGCAATAAGGGGTTATTCAGTGTTTACATGTTTCATTTTCATGTGCCTTGGCATAACACACAGTGTATAGTGCTACTGAGAGCAGCAAGAATAATGTTTCTCCATGAGAGAGGACTAATCTGGGGACAAGGGTGTCCAAAACACAGGCAGAGGTAGGGACCTCAGCAACAGGGTGCAACCCTGCAGCACACACGAAAGGTGAGCAGAACAGGGCCAGTGACATTAGCAGGTTCCTTTGAGTGCCAGTGATCATCTGATAAACACAAGGTGACGAGTCAGGTCCAAGGCCAATCAGGAAGCCTAGAAACAAGTCAGGAGGAGCGAGTGACAGGGCTAGGCACAGGACTCCTTATGACACTGCTCACACAAGTGGGAGGGGAGGTAGGCGGAAGAACATCCGAGCATAAGCGTCTGTGGAGCTGCTGGAGCTATGGCAGAAGATGAGGGTCTCAGATGAGGCTGGTCATGGCATCTAGGCTTGCTTGAGGCCCTGATAAATTCCAGATTGAAATTTCTGAAGGAATTATAGTTCAATATTGGAATGGAAAGATACAGGCTCTTCAGGAAGGACAGGCAGGGGAGATGAGGAAGGGGTGTTGCCCTCTATGTCAATGACCAACTGGAGTGCATGGCGATCCACCTGGGGATGGATGAAGAGCCAATCGAGAGCTTATGGATCAGGATTCAAGGCAACAGCAGGGGAGGGTGATGTTACAGTGGGGGTCTGCTACAGGCCACCTGACCAGGATGATGGAGTGAATGAGGCCCTCTATAGACAGATACGAGAAACATTGCATTCACCGGCCCTGGTCCTCATGGGGGACTTCAGCGACCCCAATATCTGTTGGAGGGACAACACAGCAGGGCACAAGCAATCCAAGAAGTTCCTGGAATGCATCAATGACAACTATCTTCTTCAAGTGGTAGAGGAGACAATAAGGAGAGGAGCTATGCTGGACCTTGTCCTCACCAACAAGGAGGGGCTGGTGGGGAATGTCAAGCCTTGATAGCCTAGGCTGCAGTGATAATGAAATGGTAGAGTTCAAGATCTTTAGGGCACAGAAGGGCACGCAGCAAACTCACTACCCTGGACTTAAGGAGAGCAGACTTTGACCTCTTAAGGGATCTGCTTGGTAGGGTTCCATGGGATAAAGCACTGTAGGGGAGAGGGGACAAAGGAAGCTGGTTAGTGTTCAAGGATCACCTCCTCCTTGATAGTGTCCTGCACGACATCCTTGACTCTAAATTGGAGAGCTATGGATCTGATGGGTGGAACTCTTGGTGGATAAGGTACTGGCTGGATGGCTGCACTCAAAGGGTTGCGGTCAATGGCTCGATGTCCACATGGAAACCGGTGACGAGTGGCATTCCTCAGGGGTCAGTACTGGGACCGGTGCTGTTCAACTTCTTTGTCAGGGACATGGACAGTGTGAGTGCACCCTCAGCATGTTTGCCAACGACACCAAGCTGTGTGGTATGGTCAACACACTGGATGGAAGGGGTGCCTTGACAGGCACCAGAGGCACCTTGACAGGCTTGACAGGTGGACCTGTGCAAACCTCATGAAGTACAACCAGGCCAAGTGCCATGGTGACAGAGGATGCGGAGAAGGCGGAGTTACTGAATGCCTTCTTTGCTTTGGTCTTTACTGCTCAGGCCAGCCCTCGGGAGTCCCAGACTTTGGAGGTAACAGAGAAAGTCTGGACCAAGGAATACTTCCCCTTGGTTGGGGAGGATCAAGTTAGAGATCAATAAAGTAAATCAGATACCCACAAGTCCATGGGTCCTGATGGGATGCACCCACTAGTACTGAGGAAGCTGGT
Organism: Larus michahellis; assembly: GCF_964199755.1. Classification (NCBI taxonomy): domain Eukaryota; kingdom Metazoa; phylum Chordata; class Aves; order Charadriiformes; family Laridae; genus Larus; species Larus michahellis. Next base: position 8,534,432 of record NC_133913.1, on the reverse strand, counting down.
AGAAGTCATTGCTGAGCCCCTCTCCATCATCTTTGAAAGGTCCTGGAGAACAGGCAAGGTGCCTAAGGACTAGAGGAAAACCAATGTCACTCCAGTCTTCAAAAAGGGCAAGAAGGAGGACCCAGGAAGCTTACAGGCCGGTCAGCCTCACCTCCATCCCTGGAAAGATGATGGAACAGCTTGTTCTGGGCATCATCTCAAGGCATGTGGAGGAAAAGAAAACTATCAGAATTAGTCAACACGGATTCACCAAGGGGAAATCATGTCTGACTAATCTGATAGCCTTCTATGATGGCATGACTGGATGAATAGATGAGGGGAGGGCAGTGGATGTTGTCTGCCTTGACTTCAGCAAGACGTTCAACACAGACTCCCACAGCATCCTCATAGGGAAGCTTAGGAAGAGTGGGTTAGATGAATGGACAGTGGGATGGATTGAAAACTCTCTGAAAGACAGAGCTCAGAGGGTTGTGATTAGGGGCAGAGTCTAGTTCGATGTTAGTGACAAATGGTGTTCCCCAGGGGTCAGTACTTGGTCCAGTCCTCTTCAAAATACTCATCAATGACCTGGATGAGGGGATAGAGTGCACCCTCAGCAAATTTGGTGTTGACACAAAGCTGGGCAGGGGTGGCTGACACACCAGAAGGCTGTGCTGCCATACAGACACCTGGACAAGCTGGAGAGTTGGGCAGAGAGAAACCTTATGAAATTCATAAAGGCCAAGTGTAGTGTGCTGCACCTGGGGAGGGATAACCCCAGGCACCAGGACAGGTTGGGGCTGACCTGCTGGAGAGCAGCTCGGTGGAAAGAGACCTGGGAGTCCTGGTGGACACAGGATGACCATGAGCCAGCAATATGCCCTTGTGGACAAAAAGGCCAATGGTATCCTGGGGTGCATTAAAAAGAGTGTGGCCAGCAGGTCAAGGGAGGTCATCCTCCCCCTCTACTCTGTCCTGGTGAGGCCACATCTGGAGTACTGTGTCCAGTTCTGGGCTCCCTGGCTCAAGAAGAACAGGGGACTGCTGGAGAGGTTACAGCAAAGGGATACCAAGATGATTAGGGGACTGGAACACCTCTGTCATGAAGAAAGGCTGAGGGATTTGGGTCTCTTCAGTCTGGAAAAAAGACGTCTGAGGGAGGACCTTATCAACACTTATGAATACTTAAAGGATGGTTTTCAGGAGGATGGGGCCAGGCTCTTTTCAGTGGTGCCCGGTGACAGGACAAGGGGTAACAATGGGTAACGTAGGAAGTTCCATCTAAACATTAGGAGGAACTTCTTTACTTTGAGGGTGGCAGAGCCCTGGCACAGGCTGCCCAGAGACGTCGTGGAGTGTCCGTCTCTGGAGACATTCCAACCCCGCCTGGACACATTCCTGTGCAACCTGCTCTTGGTGACCCTGCTCTGGCAGGAGGGTTGGACTAGATGATCTCCAGAGGTCCGTTCCAACCCCTACTATTCTGTGATTCTGTGAATACACCAGCTTACAGTGATAACTGGTTGGAACTATTCTTGAAGCAGTAACTTATATTACTGTATCTTATTCTGGTTTTAATAAAACATTTTGTTCTACTTTCTTCATGCTCCTCTGGTAGCTGCTTGTAGAAAGCAATAAGGTCTTTCCTTAGGGCTGAATAAACCCAGTGATGGAGCAGCCATAAAGGCAACCTAGTGATAATGGACAAATCTGACAGAGAAAGGTATCTACTTGCTGGGAGGCTGGGAAGTCCTTGATATGCACAGCTCAGAGCCCAAGATAAACATAGAACAAAGAAACCGCAATAACAAACTTCCAGGAAAGCAGAAGTTAGTAACAACTGTTCCAGGAACTGGTATTCCAATTATGTATCTACACCACTTATGCCCATTTGTGTATCTACACTGAAGACATAAAAGTAACTTACTATCTACACAAAGTGAGCTTCTCTATGTGAGATCTCCCAGATAGACCGGACCCTCGTCTGGGGTGCCCGTCTGATTGACTCTGGACTCCATGACACTGGTCATCTCCAAAGTGAGACTCTTCTGTTGTTGATTGGCTTCAATCCTGGGAGTTGTTTGGTGAGTGCCATACTAGTAACACCTCAAACAATATATACATAGATGTGCATATAGGTAAAAGATCATAATTTGTACTTGATTTACTAGTGGTAATTTTGTAGTAACTTACAACATGTACTTGCTTTAGTAGTAGTAATTTATAATAAAGTAATTAATGGAAATAAAGCCTTCATGTCCTTCTGTATTATGGAATCCTATGAACCCATGGTCATAATCTTTACATGCCCCCAGGTAAGGTAAACCTCGTAAATTGTGACCATACATTAACTGATGCCAGAAGTGGGATTCTGTAAATACACAGATCATGGAGAAGGCTATTGAAGAACAGCTAAAATGAAAGAGAATAACAGATCAAAAACACTGAGATGGGACAGGAAATGGATCACTGAAAATTGTCTTGACTGGGAGACGCTTTGAACAGAATTTCAGAAGTGACAGGAAACTTCCAAACACAAAGCAAAGGCAGGCAAGGGACCCTTCACTGGGTTTCTCACAGAGACACGAACCCCCACAGGTACTTTACTAAAAGCTGCTGACCAGTGAGTTCCAGGTGCTGAACAATGAGCTAAGGATGCGGACGCATGAGCAGCTGCCTTTGAATCTTGTAGTCCAATCTTGTTGGGAAGAGCCAACAACTTCAATGGTTAGAAACTAATCCTACACCTCTGGCGTTAAAAAATTAGAGAGAGAGTGCACCCACCCAGTCTCAGAGTGTGAGACTATTCAAAAGATCTATGCACTAGGAGCTGATGAAGAAGAGGATGATTCTGATATTGATTATGACAATGGGCCTTTTGCCCCCACCTCAGCCACACTGTTACCTGAGCCTGATCCAGATGAGGTTACAGGTGCCACCCCAGTGGCCCTCTTGTACCATATTATTAACACCATCACAGTACAACCTCCAGTGATGATGTCACTCTGCAAGTGTAGCAGCTTTATTTGTCCTAATAACAGACAAAAAAATGTCACAAGTCTAGAGTGTAAAATGATGACGTGATGTAAATCATTCTACTTGTTTAGTTTGTTCCGAGTTCCTTGATGATTTGTATCTTGGCAGATTTCACATCTTTCCGGCTATCTGCAAAATCTGTATTCCTACAGCAATTTACCCTTAATATATGGCACACAGCCAGGTGAAACCCAGCTTCAGGTCATTTAACTAATTAAATGACATTATGAGCGTGTAGCTAGAAAGTGAGTGATCAAGGAATAATGACACTTTTTTCTATGATGTAAAGTGCCTTACTTCTGTAGATGTCAGGGACTTCTTCCTCCTCCCACACATTTTTAAAGACATTCCTACATCTGCATGCAGATTCAAAGGAAAAAAGCAAAGCCCCATTCACTTTTCCCTATGCGAGAGATAGGGCTTTTCTTTCTCTTTAAAAGGTGCATGTCCCTCCTGTATGAAGATAGGAAATGGTCAGAAAATATGGGCTTGGAAAAAGAACTGTGTGAAAACCTCAGTAAATCCTGGGATATTATGAAAGCAGAAGGATACTTACAGGAGTCATCAGAAGACGAACTTTATTCACTCACCGACTTCTGGGATTGCTTTCTTGTATACCAAATACTGAAGCAGGTAAGAAGCTAACTGCAAACACTTTGGGAGTGTTTGAAGATCTCAGAGTAATTGCAACTAAATTTGACCTTGGTGGGTGGTTTTTTGAGGAGCTGTATAAATTGAAGTAATATTTTAGAGCATGGCATCTTATCTCTAGATATGGAAAGATAGAAGTGTTTAACCCAGCTCCTTGGTTAATCCCGTCGCCTAAGTGGGGGTGTCCTCAGTGCTATAGCAGAGAGGAGGGGCATTTTATGTTCCTTCAGAAGTTCATACTTACCATGCATTTTGATGAGAATGAGCTGGCTGACCACAAGGAGGCTTCAGAGACTGGAATAAACCCTTACCCGATTTATGCAGCAGTGGATAAGGACAAACTGAGTGAAGAAGGTCAAAACTGTCCAGGTAAAATATGGGCTTCTTGTCTAACTGTATCTTAAATACCATGCATTAAGTTACTTTAACTTAATGGCAGGCGTTAGCTGTGCAGACGTCCAATTGCAGTTTTTCAGCCTACGTCATTGCTTATAGATAATGGAGAAAAACAGTCACCTCCAGGGTCTGAATCACATTTTGTAAAAGGTGCTTTCACGATAGGATAAGGTGAGGCATCCCTAGAATATAATGGGCCAAACAGATTAAATAAAATGTCAGTAAAATAGAACTTCAAAATGTAGAAGCCTGAATATAGGCATTCAGTGCCATCATCGATCTCCTCGACCTCCGAGTATTCAGCAGTGTGCAGATCTCTTGTAAATGCTCTATCATATCTGTCTGCCCTATATGGAGCTCCAAAATAATCCAGTGCTTCTAAAGCTGAACTAGGCAACTGTCGTGGTTTGGCCTCAGACGGCAACAAAGAACCACGTGCCGCTCGCTCGGGCCTTCCTAATACAGGAAGAATCAGAAGAAAAAGGCAAGACTCTTGCGTTGAGACAAAGGCAGTTGAACAGAACAGCAAAGGGAACAAGAAAAAAACAACAATAACACGGACAGAGGCATATACGATTACGGAACCGCTGCTCCCCGCCGCTCACCGATCGGACCCCGGGACGCCCCAGCCCGCTCCCAAACGGCGACTTCCTGCCCCCTCCCCCGGCAGCTCAGGGTGGGCATGGCTCACATGGCATGGAATACCAGGAAAAATTAACCCTATCCCTGCCGGAACCAGGACAGCAACTATATCCATTTTCAGTAGTGACAGAGAAGGTGTTCACATGGAAAAATCTACTTTCAATCAACTACTTTTACCTTGTCCCATCAAACTGACTTTCCCCTTACTGCAGTTTCAATCTCTGACTGTCTCTCCTACGCCTCCTTGCACAGAAGACAGATCATCTCCTTCCACTTACCAACTGTAGGCTTTGATTTAAGGTGATGGGACTTGACTTATAAAGCACAAGCTGGTCGGGAATTGTGATAATCATGCAAGGTCTGAGTGAGAGCTGGGAACTTAATTCTGGAAAGGAAATGTGATCAAGGAAAGGATTATGAAGTGCAGAGTAGGTGGCTTTCAGTTTAGGCAGGTGGGTGAGGGATAATAGTCACAATCAACAAAAAGATGCTATCAAATTTTATTTTCCATACCTGTAAAAATAATTTATATCTCTCTGGAGCAAATAGACTTGATTCAGTTGTCCACACAGAGGCCTGTGATTCCATTTGAGATGCCTTACCATACTCAGCCTTCGTCACGTACCTTTCTAAAAGAGTATGAGTGTTATTTCAGTCCTGTGTCATGACTTTTGGCCCCATGCAAATGACTCACCACAGGTCCCTAGTACCAAAGGTTCCTAGTTACGTATCTGTGGGTACTTGAGTCAAGCCCAGTCTCTTCCCTTCATTGACTCGAAAGACTGTGAAGGCAGGCAGTTCATATGACCAGAATAACTCCGATGCCTGTGCATAAGCATCAGGAGGCCTTTGAGATATCTAGCATATCTGAGAGATCTGCACAGAGCTGTACAATATGACACACGATTTGTGGGAAACCAAGACCTTTCTGTTGTGTCAGCTTGAGGCCAGGCTAGGAAGGCTACCAAGAGCATATTAAAGAGCAGATGGTAGCGTACTTATGACTAACCTTGCTCCCCATATGCCAATTCATCTTGGTCTGCTAATATCAGATGATTTTAGAAAGGAAAAGGAAAACAACTACAATGCTACTTTGGGATGGTGAGGTCAGCTATGCTTCTGAATACCGAGTGACAAATCTGTTTGATTTCTCGCAGGGACTTGGTTTGAATTCACTCCACATGAGGCTGGATATACCGCTTTAGGTGCTTTTGTGAGTACCAAAAACTTTGGAAGTGAATTTGAGGAGGGCAAGCTGAAGAAAGATGGGAAGAAGAAAACCATCTGTTACTTGCAAGGTGAATCTTCCTATTTCTGCTTTGTAGAAAAAAAAAACAGATTTAGCTATTCTCTGTCTTTCTGTAAGTTAGAAGCATGCATCTAGTATTCCATGAATGCATGCGTAACAATGTATAAATTCTGGAGAGCAGTTTGTCTTACTTAAGTATTCAAACTGGAACACCTGAATACCTTTCTATCCACTCTCTCCATTGACCTGTCTTCTGTGGTTGTTACGGGAAATTAGAGACCTACGCTGTAGATTACTGAAGTTAATAAAATACTTCCAACCTGGATGTCTAAATGTTCTATAATCCCAGCATGTCCACTTTACAGAGAGAGATGCTTCCCAAATTAGATACATCCTACTGTAAGGATTGGTAGCTCCTATTTGGCTAATTTGTTTCACGCTGTTTCAGTCCAGCTCCAAAGTTCTTTCATTCCCTACCTAAGCAGCAGAGCTGCAAATCTCCTCTCACTTGTCTGTGACACAACTACACATATCTGGCATCCTTAAACATATCTTGCATTTAATGACTTCATGCCCCAGCCTCTTCAAAACACACCTTTGGCATCATGCTACAGGGGAAAAGAAAAAAAAAAAAAGCACTCTGATTTGTACTATTTAATCCACTCAGAAAGAAAAGGAAAAAAAACCCACAAATAAATACAACACATCCATGAAGAGTACTTATGCCTCCAAGCTCATGTATGAGGCTGGACCAGGGAAGTGCTTGACCAAGACTTCTGCAATGTGAGAGCACCCAATGGTTCCCATGGGATTCTGGCCTTCCCTAACGTAAAAACCTGATCCACAAAAATGTGTAGACCTAGCAGGAGGACGAGGGAGTAAATAATCTCAGGGGGTATATATTCCTATCAGTATACAGTAAGGGAAGGCAAGGAGTTTCAATTTAGACATCTGTCTTACAGATTTTAACAGAAAGTTAAATTAGAGAAGTGTACTACTGAAAGGCAAACTTGGATTGAATTCTTAGTGGGACTATCGTAAAGCAAGTACTTTTAGCACGTTTTCTTTTTTGTTTCAGGTTTATGGGGGAGTGCTATTGGAAGCATGGAAGAAATTCTGAAATTTATACAAGGTACTACATTTTTTCTCTTGTCCATATGCTCAAATCAGTTGTTGCACCTGTTAAAATTGAGCACATACTTCACACTACCCTTGAGTTATCCCTGCAGTCCTCTAGTTCCAAGCACAAATACAGCTATGCCTAACAGAAGCTGCATTGGTACTCCATTTGTCCTTCACCCAGCATTCAGCAGAATCCCAAGCAAAACTGCTGATGCTAGTTTGAAATACATTTACGCAGAGCGGAAAGAGTGAAAGCAGCTTCTGTGATGAAAGGTTGAAACAGTCATCAGAGACCTCCATCAAAATGGAGCTACACAAGGAGGCTGCAGCTCTGCAGGTCTCAGGCTGCAGAGAGTGCTTGTGGCCTTTTGCTGGGGCTGGGGAAGCAGAAGATGGTTTTGCAGCTTGCAGTAGAAGCGTGATACCTGAGGATCTCTGTTTCAAAGTAAAGGATCTGTGGGAGAGGCCAGCAGATTTCACAGCATCAGAGAAGACAAGACAGAGATTGTGCAGTTGTTATCCAAGACTGCAGCTTGAAGAGCCAAAATTCCAACTGTACCAAAGGAGGAGTGCTCTGTGGGTATCCGATTGGGAAGTGGAGACTCACAACTGCAAAAGCTGGAAGCTGGTGACTTCTGGCACAAGGAGGAAGGCTCCTGCTCCACCTGAAGATTTGCAATTATGGAATACATTTAGTATGCTCAGAAAAGATGAGGGACTGAGAGCTCTGTCAAATGAAGCATGAGAGCCAGAGGATCCCAACCACCAATAGAAGGAAGCGGTGAGTGATAGTAGTGAGAGGCTCCATGCTGCAGTGGACAGACACCCCCATCTGCTGATCTCATGTCTTGTTTAGGGAGGTTTTCTACTTGTTGAGGGCTTGGCTTTGGGAGACTTTGTGGAGAGATCGCTGTTGTTTGTCTGGCCTTCAGTTATCACCCCTCCAGTACTCCTCATTGTGGGAACCAAGGAAACTGCCGAGTGAGACCTGAGGTATCAAGCATGGCTACATCTGAATGTGAAGGGCAACAAGAAAGGCTTCCATAGGTACATCAGCAGCAAAAGGAAGACAAGGTACAATGTGGGCCTGCTGCTGAATGGGGCGGGAGTCCTGGTGACAACGGACGTGGAAAAGGCTGAGGTACTCAGTGCTGCCTTTGCCTCATTCTTTACTGTTTAGGCTGGGCTTCAGGAACCCCTGGTCCCTGAGACAAGTGTGAAAGTCTGGAGATAGGAAGTCCCTTATCCTTGGCAATCTGTAAACAAATTACAGCAGGTTAAGGAACATGCAACCAAAGTGGACATATGCAAGTCCATGAAACCTGATGAGATACACCCTCAATTGCTGGTGGAGCTGATTGATGTCTTTGCAAGGCCACTCTCAATCATCTTTGAAAGGTCATGGCAAAAGAGGGAGGTTTCTGATGACTGGAAGAATTATGTCATTCCTGTCTTCAGAAAGAGCCAGAAGGAGGATTCAAGAAGCCTTGGGTCAGGTAGGCACACCTCAGTCCCTGGGAAGGTGATAAGCAAATCCTCCTGGAAGACCTTTCCAAACAGATTAAGGATAAGAAGCCAATGAGGACTAGTCAGCATGTATTTATGAAGGGCAAATCATGCTTCACCAACATGAAAGCCTTCTACAATGAGACGGTTGTCTTGGTGGATGAACAGAGAGCAGCAGATGTTGTTTGCCATCCTCTTAGTAAGGCTTTTGGCACTGTCTCCCGTCCCATGGACAAACTAAGGAATTATGGTCTAGCTAAGTGGACAGTGGAGTGGATTGAAAACTGCCTGAATTTGTGACCCCAGAGAGTTGTGTTTGGTGTCATGAGGTTCAGCTGGAAGCCAGGCACTAGTGTTGTATTACAGGATGGAATTCTAGGTCTGACACTTTTACCATCATCATTAATGACTCAGATGATGGGACAAAGTGCACACTCAGCAGATTTGCAGATACTATGAAACTGTGAGGACTGGTTGGGTAACACAGAGCAGTCTTGGCAGGCTGTAGAAATGGACCAACAAGAACATCATGAAGTTTAAGAAAGGGAAATGCAAAGTCCTGCACATGGAGAGGAAAAACCCAGGCACCAGGACAAGGCTGGGGACTGACCAGCTGGAAAGCAGCTTTTTAATTGAGACCTGGGGGTCCTAGTGAACCCCACATTCAACATGAGCCTGCAGTGTTCCCTTGTGGCAAAGAAAGCTAATGATATCCTGGGCTACATTAGGAAGGGCACCACCAGCAGGTCGAGGGAGGTGATCCTTCCCTTCTACTCAGTGCTGGCAATGCCACACCTGTAGTACTGTGTCTGGCTCTGGGATCCCCAGTGTGAGAAAGATGTGGACATACTTGGAGGATGGAGGGATTGAGAGCAGCCCTGCAGAGAAGGGCTTGGGGGTACTGATGGATGAAAAGCTGGACATGAGCACCCACAGCCCAGAAGGCCAACCATACCCTGGGCTACATCAAAAGAAGCGTGGCCAGCAGGTCGAGGAAGGTGATTTTTCCCCTCTTCTCTGCTCTGGTGAGACCCCACCTGGAGTCTCACCAGAGTGTCCAGCTCTGGAGCTCTTAGCACAGGAAAGACATGGACCTGATGGAGCAGGTACAAAGGGGTACCATAAAAATGATCAGAGGGGTGGAACTCGTCTCCTATGAGGACAGGCTGATAGAGTTGGGGTTGTTCACCGCAGAGAAGAGAAGGCTCTGGGGAGACCTTATTGCGGACTTTCAGCACTTAAAGGGAGCCTACAGGAAAGATGGGGACAACCCTTTTAACAGGGCCTGTTATTCTGTTCTCTTTCTCCTTCTGGAAAATTCAAATTTCCCGTGGATTTTTTTTTGTTGTTGATTTTTTTTGTTGTTCTTCTTCCATATTGAATTGTTCACCTGGAAAATTTAGATTTTAATGACTGTGAAACACAGAATGCAAATTTCCCACAGTGTTTAAAAGCTTTCCCTTGGCAATACTGGAATAAATCACACCAGGCTTCACTCAAATCATCATCACATTTCTTATTCTTTTATGTATTTGGTATTTTTTTAAATTCAAAGTTGGAATGAAGTATCTGAGCCATATTAGATAATTACTCCAATTGCTGTATTTCTGCTCCTCCTCCTGCTACTTTTTTTCATGGAACTTTTCCTCTGAGATGAACAGGAAGGCCATCTAAATCCTAATATAGTTGTGCAGCTGTCCAGATTTGAATGCTCAGTGTTCGGTTGTTATTGTCAAGAGAGAAATATGCACTTTGGCACACGGTTCCTCTCACCAGCTTTAACAACTTCTTTAGGATAAGAGGAATGAGATCAGTGTTTCTACATATTCCACTGAATGCAGGGACTACATCTTCATTAATTCACGTCTCAGTCACTGTCTAATCAGATGTTTGGTAAGATGAATTCCACTCTGATGTAACTTTTATCTTGTCTTTCTTAGCGAGTAATTCAGATACCTTCAGGGATTATGAGCCTGCTTTTCTTCTACTGGACCTTCAGTTGTGTGCTGTAAGTGGGAGTGATCCTAAGGAAGTCTTCAAGAAATTGTTGACTATATTGTCAGGCAAGTGAATGATGCTGAGCACTTGCATTCTTAGTAAACTGGCTTTACAAACAGTGATTCCTTTGTTGCGGATTCTCATATTTTCTTTTTCTTCTTTTTTTTTGTTTTTTTTAAGAAGACAGGGGAAAAAGCATACCCTACCTATTTAAGTATAGAAATACATAAAACTTGGGCAATGAAAACAAAGGAGGAAAGAATTGAGAGCTGTGATGAACTGGGGGAGAAGATAAAAACAGGAATTAGGAGGCAAGTATTGTACATTAATGCTTATCATAACGATGATCACCTCTCCACCCCAGGTGGAAATGTCCACCTGTATTTGTAGTACAAAGTTGCCCTGTAGGTTGCCACGTATATGACTGGTCTTTGTGCTTTTTCTCAGATTGTTCTTACTCCATGAGTGTTGGAGAAGAAGGTACTCTAGCAGAAGTGTTACAACCATCCCGTGAACACCTAGGCAAGTTTATCTCATTTTTAATATCTTTGAATATTTTTTGTATTATATGTACTTTGAAAAATTTCAGCTTTGGAGTTTTGTGAACATGAATTCCAGTGTAAATCTTGGGTACAGCCACTGTAGGAAGACTTGGTGAAAAACATATTGTTTTCAAGTCTCATGAAAGCACTTAGAATCTGCCTACCTAAGTAAATAAAATAAGAAGCCTAATCCCAAACAATTACTGTTTCCCATCTATCCTTGCTCCTGACTGAGTCTGTGTTGTCAGCAAGATTTCTCAGATGTGCCAGACTGATGAAGTATAGGGTCTCAACCGCTGCAGGTATTTGATTACTGAGTGGATTGCTGTTGGACGCCTAGTGCACTCTCAAGTGTCATTTGGATCTTCTGTTACTAGAGAAATTTTGAAATAAAACATCATGAACCAAGACATCCTAAAGCAAAACTGGGTTTTCTTTAACAGGCCACTCCTTTGTTACTGTGGTTTGGATTTTTTTGCAGGTAACCAGCATTTCTGCCCTTTTGTCTAAATTGAAGCTTGTTTTCAAGGAACTGAAGCCATTTAGCTTATATATGCAATATTTAATACACTTAGTTGTGGGTGAAATGAGGGTTATTTGGGTTTGTATCAAAGAGAAAAGGAAGAGGTCTGAGCAAAACACAAATAAGTTGCAAAGTAAAATTTCTCACTGAAATTCCTGAAACCCATTTGCAAAGTTTAGCTGGTACATTATCTGTTTAAATCCAGGGCTCAGCTATTTTCATCAACCACGGTGTGCGGCCAGTTTTTGTCCAGTTCCTTCTGGAGTGAACCAACTGATGCTCTGAGATAAAATCTGGACATTGCAGAGAGGTCTTTTTTCTCTCCAATGCCTCTTCCAAGGAGTGTGTTCTCAGATAAGACCTGGATTGCCTCTGTCTGCACAGTACAGTCCTCCAAACTCTTTCACTGGGCTGATCTTCTTGCATTCTCTCACATGATCTCTTGGGGGTCTCAGCTAATATCCCCCCCCTCGTACAGGTGATTCTACTGGGCTGTAGCACAGCTCTCACTTTCTTCAGGGCACTTTCAGCAGGAAAGAAGATGAAGAGAAACAACAGTCCCTCTGAACCATAAGAATGCTGTAAGAGGCCCAGAAAAGATCAGGCCTCATTGTTGTACAGCTCTGGTGTAACCGGTCCAGAGCCTGTGAGCCTCAAGCATAGGAAATGTGCCAGCTGATGTAGGGCCCAAGTCCTGCACAGTTTGTGCACTGAGTGGCTTATTCTACTCTCTTTCAGCTGTACTAAGCTTGCTTAATGTCAATTATTTGAACTAGTGGGAGGTATGGTCCTTTCTCTTCTGAAGCATTCAGTCGTTGGCCCTCAGGCTGTACACTATCGGCACCCATCTCCCCCACATTTTGTCGCACCAGTCAAAACATTATGTTCTTTGGATTCAACTATGTTCTGAGTTTATTGTCTCCTCCCAGGCTCAGTGTGGGATGTCTGTAAGATGGCATATAAAACAGTCCAATGTGCATTGACCTGGAAATGGGGAACAACTAATATCTTCCTTTACAACTGCCGTAAGAAAATACACATAAATCATTATTTCTTTATATTCAGAAAATATAGAGGGATTATGCTATACGACTAGATCTATGGAGGAGAATGCATGGGGTTTATCAGAGCTTTTATGATTCCATTGCCTGCCCTAGCTGGGTGTTTACTTATGAAAATGGAAGCTTTGGCACCTAGCATATAAGTAGAAACCTGCATTTAGACAACTGCAGTTAGGTGTCATGATCTCTAGCTGGCTCACGCATTCATTTTTCTGCTCAAAGATCTCGTCTTAAAGCTAGAGGTGCGTAGTTTTATGGGTGTGATTTCTTGACTTTCAAAAATCCCATCATGAATTCTAGTCTGCAAGTGGCCACAGTCAGAGATAGAGGTAGGTCAGGGGGATTTGGATTCCTCTTGCCAGAATACAGTTGGACATCTGGTTGGGCAGAAGAGGCAAGAAGAAGCAGGTTTCAATAGATTTTTGTGGTGCATCATTAGCAAAGACCAACACACTCTTTTGGGGATGGTCTATGTGTATATATACATATTTCTATATGCCTTTATGAAATGTCATTGGTTTTTTTCGTTGGATTAACTAATGTTCAGCCCCCTTACCTGGTCAAAACCAAAATCATCTCTTTGATTGATGCTGGCCTGGCAATAAATTCTGCCTATCCTCTGGTCCTTCGAGAACAGCGGCGAGCAGATCTGCTAATTTCCTTTGATTTCAGCGCTGGAGATCCTTTTGAGGTATATGTGTGGCTATGGCTTTGGAGAACCTCCTTTGGGGTCATTGGGTTGGGGACTGCAGAAATGCATTACAATCATTGTCAAAGCAGTTTTCAGATAAATGTCTGAGAAGATTCTGACAGGTTGGTACACTGATCATCACATTTTTTGGGCTTCTTTTCTAGGCATTTGGCAGAAACAGATACTTAGAGAATGTGAGTCATTTTGTTATCAAGCTGTTAGGCTATCAAGGGTGCCTCAGGGCAGCAGGGGCAAAGCTCACAAATTTCCTAGTGTCCCTATTTTCCTTATGGCTGACTAGAATTTTTCTACGTGCAAGTGATACTACTCCTTCCTTAAGGGCAGTTGATAATATTCATCAAAGAGAACTTCATCCTGGTGAGCAGAATGAAGAAATGACAGTCTCACCAGCAAAAAGCCTGAAGCAATCACAGGGGTTGGGAATTCCCAGAGGCAAGAACAGAGCTGAAATGCAACCAGTCTCAAAGATGACAGAAAGCAAGGGTGTTTCCTAGAGACTCAGCTGCTGAATGGAACTTTTTAAAACAATGGAAACAACAGCTAGTTGTTAAATTTTCAGTTAACAAAACTTAAGGAAAGAAAAATTTCCTCCACACTGAGCATATCAGAGATTGTTTACAATCATTTTTATTTTTCTTATTCCATGTTTCTAGCTCTGAATTTTTCTATTTTGTCAGGGGAATTAAGTGGGGGAAGGACATTATAAAAAACTATCACCATTCCTTGCTGTAGTTCATGTTCCTTACAAACATAGTGTTTGATCTGGAATTTCTTTTGGAGTTAATGAAGTTTAGTGTCTCATAAGAATTTGAAATGTGCTAGGATATCTCAGATTGCTGCTTCTCTGGCATCCGGAGGCTTTGGCTCCTTTGGGCATCTTACAGTTGGCGTATAGTTGCTGTATTGAAAATAGATTAACTGATCTCTTCAAGTGCCCATTTCTGTTTGACGACAAATAAGATTACCAGGGAGCACTCAGCACCAGCTCCTCCCAAAGGGATAGGGAACGAGGCTCAATAGCATGACCAGCAAGGCAAGGGCCTCACCAGACAGGGTCATGCACTGCAGCACCTGAGAGAGACAAGCAGGGCAGGTCCATGGGTGGCAGACAGGGTCAATCAGGAGTCCAGATTATCAGTCAAGTCCGTGGTGGAAAGGCAGGTCCAGGGTCAAGCTGGGAAGTCAGTTCGTGGATTGGGGTGTGGATAGACATACCTGTGGCTGAGCTGAACACTGCTACTTGCACAGCGTCAATGAGGCCCCTGGGCCAATGGCAAGGGTACGGGAGCAGGCCCCAGCACCATTAAGGCCTATTAGTGCATTAAGGACCCTGACGGTAGCCTTCCATCCCAGCAAAGTGTGTCCTCATGAGTGGGTGGTCTGGGGTCAGAAGGACCTTTCTGTAGAGTGATTTCATTGGTGTGTTTGTCGTGGGCTATTTCAAGGGAGACAGAGCCAGGGGAGGGTCTAGGTACCTGAGAAAGGGATATGGCATGAGAGATTTGGGGATGGGTAGGGGTGTTCAGGCTGGGGTCCAATCTGGATGGGGAGTAAAGAGGGTGGGCCAGGGTTTTCTCTGATCTGTCCCTGGTAAGCCTTGGAGGGTTGGCAGGCTTGAGGAAGGACATTGCTCAGGAACCTGGGAATGGGTAGGACATTGGCACCATGGGGATACCAGAGCCCAGGGCCAGGCTTACCCCTCAAGAGGAGTCATAGTGGCAAGGTCCTGCATAGGTGTGGGCCAGGCTCCATGGTGCTTGGCACAGGGGTCAGGAAGGCCTAGGCTGACTGCCAAGAGACAGCTGCCCCTAAGGGGAAGGGAGACAGGTGTGGTAACAGAGCAGGCAGGGCAGGGCCTTGCTGGCCAGTGCCCAGTTTTACAGGATCCAAGTGAGACAAGCAGGGCAGGCAGATGCCAGTCAAGTTCAACCAAGGCTCAGAATCATCAAGAAAGTCTGTTGTGATGAGGCAGGTCCAATTAGGGAAGTCAATATGGATGAGGATTGGTGGCGGGTAAGGATCAGGTCTGCTGAGGGTAACTAGTCCAGTTACTGCTGGGCAGATTCATAGTGGCAACACCATTCCAAGTCAGCCTTTGGGTCAAGGCTCAGATCTAGGGGTCTAAGGCACAGGCATGACTGTGGCTGAGCAGGAGACCGGTGCGCCTAAGACATAGCTCATGTAGGGGTTGAAGGCCCAGGTCTGAGATTTAATGTAGCTCATGGGAAGGATCTAGTACTTATCAACTCACACCTCAGCAAGAAAAAAGGGAAAGGGGGTTGGAAAATATAGTTCTCCAGGGAAGAAGAGAAGAAAACATTATTAGAGGTAAGAGAAACCCTTATCAGAAGGCAGAACACTCTTTGACAGACAGTATTTACAGCAAAATAGATCTTTTACCTTTGAGGAGACCTCATATCAGTATCTGTAAGAATTTTGCTCAGTTTTCCTTTGTTAAGGCTTTTTCCTCCAAATGTAATCCATCTTTTTCCCTTTTTTAAACTAACAAGCTCAACATGAGCCAGCAATGTGCACTTGCAGTCCAGAAAGCCAACTGCATTCTGGGCTGCATAAAAAGAAGTGTGGCCAGCAGGTCAAGGGAAGTGATTCTGCCTCTCTGCTCCACTCTTGTGAGGCCTTACCTGGAGTACGGTGTCCAGCTCTGGGGCCCCCAACATAGGAAGGACAGGGACCTGTTCAAGCAAGTCCAGAGGAGGCCATGAAGATGATCAGAGGACTGGAGAACCTCTCCTATGAGGACACTCTGAGAGATTTGGGGTTGTTCAGCTTGGAGAAGAGAAGGCTCTGGGGAGACCTTATTGTGGCATTCCAGTACCTAAAGTGTGCCTCGAATCAAGTGGGTTAGCGTCTCCCTTTGATGGTCATAAGCAACACATAGCGAGTTTTTAATTTTGTTAGAGTGATGGAGCAACAGGAGGGGTTGCTTTGGAAAGTAAAATTTCTTCTGAAAGTCTGTGAACCTAGTGATATCTTCAGACTGTTTTATAGATTCCAAATCCCTTTAATGTTGACATCTGTCAGTGTCAGCCATATGGTCTTTCTGGGTATAGCTGTAATTTGTTAAACAAAGGTTCCTGCTAGAAGTGACCCCAGAAGTGAGTGCTTGATTTTCATTTATTTTCTAGACTTAACCTGTTCCTCAGAGAATGCTTGAAGAAAACTTAGACTTTTAAATGTGTTATATGTTACAATTAAGTATAACTTAAGAAACATTAAGACCATTGTTCTGTAGCAATTAATTTTATTACTGAAGAGAGGATGGATTTATTCTAGGAGTTCAAAAACAAATAACCAAACTAAAAAATGCATATAATTTCTCTGTGTCTCAGACTATCATGAAAACAGCTACGTACTGCCAGACAAACCATATCCCATTTCCCAAGACAGAGGATCAGAAAATGGATAAGAGCAACCAGTCTGATTGCTATGTCTTCCGAGGAGGCAAGTCATGCCTTACAGTCATGCACTTTCCACTCTTCAACAAACTGAATTGTTCTGGTAACATGTACTTAATGCAACTTTGTCACTGTATATTTGCATTTCATATTCTCAGCTTCCAGTGCTGTGCATTTCAGAGCCCTTCTTTACTCCGCACTGCAGCCGTGAATGGACACAAAAGAAAAGGAACAGGGCAGGCTTAATGTGTATTGGATAGAAACTTGCATGGGCATTAATATAGTTGCCCTCTCAGGCAATGTATGTCCTGGGCTATAAGGATTTTACAGTCCTCTTGGTTTGTTCTGTAAATCAGTGTAATTAAATTGTGGCCCTTCTACTAAAGAGGAGTTGGGGAGGCATCACATTTAGAAGCCAGAGTATCCAAGTCTGGGATATTTACTACTGCTTCCCTTTATGGTTACTGGTGAGGAACAGGCAGGTACAGATAACTGATGAGGCAGGTGATCAAAGAAGCACCTCTAGACTTTGACTGATCTCCTCCTCTCTCTCTTCACTGGCTACCACTGGATCTTAATGCAATAAAGAACTTGTATGAGAAATTGCAGATCTTCAGGGATTCATGTTTTCCTCAAGTCCATGCTTTTCTTGAACGATCTTGTAATTTTCTGTTTAGCATTTACTTACATATTTTGTCTACCTTTTTTCTAGGTAAAATAGAAGAATACAGAAAAAGGTATCCCACTTTCATCTGTCCTTCCCCGAGGAAGACATCAAAGACCTCCTTGAGAAAGCTGGGTTGAATGTGTTCAAAAATAAGAAGATTCTAGAAGAGATAAAGTGGTTTGTGCCTTCTCCTCATGCAAACTAGTTCTGAACGCGAGGGCTTTTTCCTTCAGTACAAGATAATGAATTTGTGAATTGCTATAAATGGTATACTTTACCCCACTGCACTTTTCATTTTGGCCATTTGGTGTGTTAGTCTTCATACTGTGCTCTGGACAACTGTTATGTAGATTTCTGTCTCTCAGCTACCTCTCTAACCTTTCTACAGTCAAAAGAGTGAAAAAGGTGCTCTTAGGGAGTGAATCATTTGGCCAATTTTGAACATATTTGTGAGAATGAGATGGCCTGAGCTTCTGAAAGGCTGAAGAGGCTCTCTTTAAAATTATCTGTTTCCAAAGCAAAGCATCAGTGTTTGCAAAGAAATTCTAAAAATCACAAAAAAAACCCTTAAAATAACAAAGAGGAAGAGAAAGGCATGAGGAAGAAAGATAGTTTCCACAGAAGAACAGCTAACCAGGCAGCATGTCAGATAATAAAGAATTAGACAGATAAGTACTAGATAAACATGCTAAAAGAGAATAAAAAAATACTATAACTTTTGCTTTTGGCAGTGGAAGAGGAATAATAGAGGAACCATAACAGATAAAGAAAAATCCAATGGTTAGAGACTTACAAACAATGCTGGTAAAACTGGAGTGTCTCTGCACAAGCGGAGGGTCTCTGTCTACATGAACCTAATGTGAACTAATGCTAGGCTCTACCTTGCTCATCACAGGCTTTTCGACTTTCTTTTTCTGTATTTCTTGCTTGTTCATTGTTCTGCATTTTCTGTGTTCCATATTTAAGCTTAATTGTTTTTTAAATAGATGAGCTATAGCTTGTTCCTAATGGCAGCCATATTTGTCTTTGTCTCACAGTGTACTGCTCTTGTGGTTTAACCCCAGCCAGCAGCAAAGAACCACTCAGTCTTTTCGTTCGCTCCCCTCCCAGCAGTGGGACAGGGGGAGAACTGGAAGAAAAAGGCAAAACTCGTGGGTTCAAACCTGTGTTAAATACTGTGGCCTGGTCCAAAGGGAGCAGAACTGAAGATTGTAATGTATATACTTTTTACACTGTAATCTATTATTTGACTTGCACGTTATAGAAGTACTATAGCAGGAACCACCCAGACCAACAGAGGACGAGCCTCACAAGAAGTGCAAGTGCAGGAGTGGCCCAACCTGAGCTGGCTTTGACACCACACAACATATAGCCTCAATTGACTGAGCAACTGTCATAACAGACAGAACCGAAGTCATGGACTAAATTAACTCAGTTAACAATTTATGGACGCATTGTTTACCTTTTACAGGGGTGGCCTAGATGTTAAGGGAATGATATCTATGTATAAATCAAAGGATGGGGAAGGGGGGAGGGGCGAGGGGGGAGAGGGAGGGCAGGTGATTAATGAGGGTGTATTGGACAGTGTGGGTCCTAAGCATAACACAATTGGTATGGAATGAGAGATGGAGGCTGTAGTCAGTCTGTCTGAGACTGAGTTAATTTCTTTTCATAGTAGCTTTTATGGTGCTGCCTTTTTGATTTTTAACCACAGCAATATTTTAGCTATTGCTAGTAGCTAGTAGCTACGTATCTAGTGCTTACATAGAATCTAGACCTTTTCTTTTTCTCACACTGTCCAACCAGTGAGTAGGCTGGGGGTGCACAAGAAGCTGGGAGGGGACACAGCTGGGACAGCTGACCCCCAACTGACCAAAGGGATATTCCGTACCATATGATGTCACTCTCAGCAATGAAAGCTGAGAGAAAGAAGGAGGAAATGGGGGATGTTTGGAGTGATGATGGTTGTCTTCCCAAATAATAGTTACGCTTGAAGAAGCCCTGCTTTCCTGGAAAGGTCTAAACATCTGCCTGCCGATGCGAAGTAGTGAAAGAATTCCATATTTTGCTTAACTTGCGTGTGCAGCTTTTGCTTTACCTATTAAACTGTCTTTATCTCAACCCACAGTTTTTTGCATTTTTACCCTTCTGTCGTCTCCCCTGTCCCACTGAGGGACAAGTCAGCGAGAAGCCACAGGGGTTGGGGGGGAGGTGTGGGTGGGTGTTGGAAAAGATGATCACAAGGAGTCCCTTCAAACCTCAATGAATCTGTATGTTTATGTGCTAACAAATTGCTAACTCAGCAACAGCATTATGTAGAAAATGCTGTTTCCTTGAACCCAGAATAATGCCTTTTGAATCCTGATATTTGTGTTGGAATTCCATCTGGAATTCAGGGGTATTGGTTGCGGGCAGTGGATGGGCTGAAGCTACTACTTCTTGTTCCTGACTCTAGTATGATTGCTATATCTGTGGTGTGGAGTGCCAAAGCATCATGAAACAAGTGTTTTCTTGGCAAAGAGCAGTCATTACGCACCCAGACTGGCAGAGCTGCGCAGCTTGCCACAACAAATAGAAACATTTTGCAAATGTTTTTGCATTTGATAACTGACGTAATGAACATTGTCTGTGCCGTTTTCCAAAGGAACTGTGTATCCCCTACATGTTCACTGATTTTGTGCTCTACTGCATGATTTTGTTGGGCCAAGAACAAAAGGGACTTGTACCTCCGCCACATACACCAGCTAAGACAGATCGTGACTCAATTTTTGGGAAGTCCTGCTAAGCAAAGAAAAAAGCCTTGGTTTAATTTCTTTTTTTACTTATAGCCACAGTTCAAACCAACCACACTGTTAGCATATGAGGCCACACTTTAGGATATCTTCACATGAATTGGTCACAGCAAACAATCAGGGACAAAATATTTAAATAGCTCTTCCAAACTTTTTCCTCATGGTGTGAGCATCTTGCAAGATGTGCCAAGCTCAGACTCCTATGTGCTTTGCCTTTTGTGTAGGACCTATTTCATTCCATTTACCTGCCTAAAATATAGTGTTCATATACTAGCATTTATATTTGCCTATGGAAGTTTTGATCAAGTTTGTTCTTAAGCTCTTTCATCTAAGCTATGTGAGCTTGGTTTTTCTGTGCAACACGCTGTGGCAGAGTTCAAGTATGAGACTGTTATCAAACTATAAAACATTGGCCTCTGTTTTCTTGCTTGAGAGACATTTAGAATCAAAAACGCAGAGAATCATAGAACAATTTAGGTGGGAGGATTTCGTCTGAAGAGAATCTATCTCTGCTTTAAGATGGGACACCATGTGAAATGACATGTGTCATGGTTTAACCTCCAGCCACGTGCTTACATCCCTCACAGTGGGATGGGGAAAAGAATCAGAAAAGTAAAAGTGAAAAAACTCGTGGGTTGAGATAAAGACAGTTTGTCTGAGTAAAGCAAAAGCCACACATGCAAGCAAGCAAAAAAAGGAATTTGTTCACTATGACTGGATGTCGGAATGAAAGAATACAAGCTCTTCAGGAAGGACAGGCAGGGGAAATGAGGTCAATGGCCAACCTGTGTGCATGGAGCTCTGCCTGGGGATGGATGAGGAGCTGACCGAGAGTTTATAGGTCAGGATTAAATGGAGGGCAGGGACAGGTGATGTTATAGTCGGGGTCTGCTACAGGCCACTTGACCAGGAAGAACGAGTGGAGAAGGCCCTCTACAGACAGATAGGAGCAGCCTCACGTTCACCATTCCTGGTCCTCATGAGGGACTTCAGAGACCCCAATATCTGTTGGAGGGACAATACAGCAGGGCATAAGCAATCCAGGAAGTTCTCAGAATGCATCGGTAACAACTTCCTTCTCCAAGTGGTAGAGGAGACAACAAGGAGAGAAGTCATGCCGGACCTTGTTCTCACCAAAAAGGAGGGGATGGTGGGGAATGTGAACCTCAATGGCTGCAGTGATCTTAGGTTGGAATTCAAGATCCTTAGGGCAGTGAGGAAGGCACACAGTGAGCTCACTACCTTGGAATTCAGGAGGGCAGACTTTGGCCTCTTCAGGGATCTGCTTGGTATTGTACCATTGGGAAAAGCCCTGGAGGGAAGAGGGGCCAAAGAAAGCTCATTAATATTCAAGGACCACCTCCTCCAAGCTCAGGAGCAATGCATCCCAACAAAGAGGAAGTGAAGCAAAGTCAGGAGGCCTGCATGGATGAACAAGTTGATCCTGGACAATCTTGAACAGAAAAAGGAAGCTTACAGAGGGTGGAAGCAAGGACAGGTAGCCTGGGAGGAATACAGAGAAATTGTCTGAGAAGACAGGGATCAGGTTAGGCAAGCTAAGGCCCAGATATAATTAAATCTGGCCACAGACATCAAGGGCAACAAGAAAAGGTTCTATCGGTATGTCAGTATGGGCCCTCTCCAGAAGGAAACAGGAGACCTGGTCGCTCAGGATATGGTCAAGGCTGAGGTACTCGATGACCTTTTTGCCTCAGTCCTCACTGGCAAGTGCTCTAGCTACACCACTTAAGTCACAGAAGGCAAAGGCAGGAACCAGGAGAATGAACTGCCCATTGTAAGAGAAGACCAGGTTTGAGACCATCTAGGAACCTAAAGGTACACAAGTCCATGGCACCTGATGACATTCATCCATGGGTCCTGAAGGAACTGGCATATGAAGTTGCCAAACCACTATCCATCATATTTGAGAAGTCATGGCAGTCTGGTGAAGTTCCAGCTGCTGGAAAAGGGGAAAAATAACACCCATTTTTTAAAAGGGAAAAAAGGAAGATAAGGGAAACTACAGGCCAGTCACTCTCACCTCTGTGTCCAGCAAGATAATGGAGCAGATCCTCCTGGAAACTCTGCTAAGGTATGTGGGAAGTAGGGAGGTGACTGGTAACAGCCAACATGGCTTCACTAAGAGCAAATCATGCCTTACAAATTTAGTGGCCTGCTACAACAATGTTACAGCATTGGTGGACAAGGGGAGAGCAACTGACATCGCCTACCTGGAGTTATGCAAATTGTTTGATAGTGTCCTGCACGACATCCTTGTCTCTAAATTGGAAAGACATGAACTTGATGGATGGATGGATAAGGAATTGGCTGGATGGTAACACTCAAAGAGTTGCGGTCAATGGCTCGATGTCCAAGTGGCGAGTAGTGACGAGTGGTGTTCCTTGGGGGTCAGTACTGGGACTGGTGCTGTTCACCATGATCTGTGGCTTTGGTGAAGAAAGTCAGAGGAAAATAGACTCAGCATGTCAAAGAGTTACATCTCCAGAATCAAAACTGTTCCATAAGCTAAAGAGTAAAATCTGCAAAGACAAGTGTGGTAAGTCTACTGAGTCAAAGGGAGGGAGTAGACAACTGTTGGGGATGAAGGGAAAGAAAAGAGAACAAAGATTTAGCCTTGACTTTGGATACCTTCAGTGAATTGTCTACTGCATATGCAGCTAAAAGCTACCTAGGTGTCTGAGCTCCCATGTTTGCCAGTGAAAGGGTCTTTGAGAGGTATAGAATCATATTGTTCTTCATGGTTGGAAAGGACCTTTGAAATCATCGAGTCCAACCATTCACACACACAAAAAAAAAAAACCCTAAAATCTCTGTCACTAGAGCATGCCCTGAAGCGCCAAATCTAGATGTTTCTTAAATACCTCTAGGGATGGTGACTCAACCACCTCCCTGGGCAGGCTGTTCCAGTGCCTGACCACTCTTTCAGTAAAGTAATTCCTCCTAATATCTAATCTAAACCTCCCCTGCCACAACTTCAGACCATTTCCTTCAGAGACCTCTCCTCTGGGAGAAGAGGCCAACACCCACCTCTCTACAACCTCCTTTCAGGTAGTTGTAGAGGGCAATGAGGTCTCCCCTCAGCCTCCTCTTCTCCAAGCTAAACATGCCCAGCTCCCTCAGCCTCTCCTCATATGCCCTGGTCTCCAAACCCCTCACCAGCCTGGTAGCTCTCCTCTGGACACAATCCAGCACCTCAATGTCCCTCTTGTACAGAGGGGCCCAGAACTGAACACAGCACTTGAGGTGAGGCCTCACCGGTGCCGAGTACAGAGGCACCATCACTTCCCTGCTCCTGCTGGCCACGCTATTCCTGATACAAGCCAGAATGCTGTTGGCCTTCTTGGCCACCTGGGCACACTGCTGGCTCATGTTAAGCTGTCCGTCCACCAGCAACCCCACGTCCTTTTCTGCTGGGCAGCTTTCTAGCCACTCTTAGAATCATAGAATCATAGAATATTCATGGTTGGAAAGGACCTTTGAGATCATCGAGTCCAACCACACACACACCAAAAAAAAAACAAAAAACCCCACAACCAACCAACCTACAATCTCTGCCACTAGAGCATGCCCTGGAGTGCCAAAAGTCTTCCCCAAGCCTGTAGCATTACTTGGGGTTGTCATGACGGAAATGCAGGACCCGGCACTTGGCCTTATTAAACCTCATACAGTTGGCCTTGGTCCATTGATCCAGCCTGTCCAGGTCCCTCTGTAGAGCCTTCCTACCCTCAAGCAGATCAACACTCCCACCTAGTTTGGTGTCGTCTGCAAAGTTACTGAGGGTGCACTCAATCCCCTCATCCAGATCATTCATAAAGATATTAAACAAAACTTGCCCCTAAACCGAGCCCTGAGAGACACCAATGGTGACGGGCCACCAAGAGGATTTCACCCCATTAATCACGACTCTCTGGGCACGGCCATCCAGCCAGTTTTTACCCCAGCGAAGAGAACACTTGTCTATGCCATGATTTACCAGCTCCTCCAGGAGAAGAGCTGTCTTGAAGTAAACATGATATTCTGTTGCTTAACAAAAGTATCTAGGGTATCAAGACATGTCAGAGAGCTTGCAAATCCAACGCATTCCCTGGGAAGGGACAGGATCCCAGGCATCCTTTGCTATGTGTACCAATTCTGGTTTTTTTTACACTAGGGCAGTGCAGAAAATGCCAGCCATTTCCTTGTGTTACAGCATCAGACAGAATTCTGAAAACAAAGAGAATCAAAATGAAATTCAGTGATCCAAGACGAAAAAAAATCAAAAAAAAGACCCAAACCAACCCCCTCCCAAGAATTTCTTTACAATTTAGCCATGAGCTGATATTAACATGTCGAGAAGCAATTCTTCCTTTTCTTACAATGACAAGACAGTCAAGTCTGGTTGCCACCCAGTGTACTATGAATCGACATCCTACTGTGTGTACATCTAGTTTTTTTACCTGAGACCATAGTTGGATTTCCATTATATGAAAAGCATTCTATTAGCAAGTTGTCCGTTTTGACTTTGCAGTTGAAAAATACACCACGGATTAGCTTTGTCTTTGTGCTTCTGAGCTCCTATGCAGGCCTCCAGAGTGCTACTCCCACAAGTCTGGAGGAAGACATTAGTAGGCTGTTTTCTTGCAGTATTGATCATATCCCTACAGCGGAGCTGTGAGCCAGGCGTACACAGCTCTTCCTGAGGTAAATTGGTTTGTATCTACTGCTTTAAGTTAATCCTGACATGAAGGTATAAGGAGACTGCAGCGACTGCATCTTTCATACCTAGACAGCACAACAGCATTTCTAGTGTTTCAAATTGTTCATTACTGAGTCATTCACAAAGAATCTCCATTTCAGAGGACCAGAGGCTTCACATCTTAGAAACGCATCCAAAAGAAACAACGTGTTAGGTTTGCCATTTCAATTCAAGGTAATAACAGTAATGCCGTTAATATAAAATAGAAGAAATATCATATGAATTCAGTAAAGTTTGAGCATTTTGCTTTGTATTTACTCCTACTGCAACAAGTTCAATAAAAAAGTTTATTTTGCAGGCATTTCCAAATGGAAAAAATAATGAGAAACCATAGACTGTTTCTCTCTCTGAGATTGCATGTGCACCACAGCACCAGGATGAATCATCTTCTGGAGATGGGCGAATCATTGCCTGAGAAGAAAAGTGGGGTCCTAGAAGGTCTAAGTATGGACTTATCTAACTTAATTTTAACATCTAAAATTGCCCATTTAGATCCAGACTAATCATGTTGCCCTCCTTTAATTAGCAGAGGAGAGGTTGGGCAATGAGAGAGAGAGATTTGCAGTTCATCCTTACACGGGATGTTTACAAGAGGTCACAGGAATTCATTCTGACTTTTTCTTCCCATCCTACAGTGGGAGTCAGAAGCTTAAACGTGTGTGTTTAGTGTGTTTTGAGATGCCTTAAGGTTGCTGATATGTTTGCATGAGATTGTAGGTTACCTGCCACTTTCTGAAAAGTGGAGTCCAGGATGTGAAATACCAAGACCAAGACAAACACCAATTGGCACTTTCTGTCTCCATTTAGGCACCAGGATCT
Organism: Larus michahellis; assembly: GCF_964199755.1. Lineage (NCBI taxonomy): Eukaryota > Metazoa > Chordata > Aves > Charadriiformes > Laridae > Larus > Larus michahellis. Next base: position 8,508,565 of record NC_133913.1, on the reverse strand, counting down.
CACTACAGAAGGCTGATGAGTCACACTTCATGAAAGATAATAGTAGCAACTCTTGCTTGGGTTAGAAGAAATACTCTGAAAGCTCCACATAGAATCACTGCAGACGTGTTGGGACTCTTGTTCCTACCTAGACGTATTTCTGGGAAAAAAGTACGTTGCACTGGGTTTTCGTCATGGAGATGAAATATAATTATTATATATTATTCATATATTATGTGAAGTATCATTTATAACCAGGCTGATGTGGAAAAGAGACGCATCTAAGTGTGTGTGTGAGGGACTGCCCAAGAGGTCAAGACATTTATTTGCAAACATGATGAGAAATCCAGAGAGGTGTTTTGGTGGTGTCCATTTGGTTGTGTCACAACTGGAATGTTTGTTGTTTCTTTATTGTGTCAAGTACATAAAGTACTATTATGACTACAGTGCAAGATGTGCATCTGTTTTATCATCACTTTACGTCTAAATAAATGACTGTTCACATCTGCTCTGTAAGTCGTCTAAACTACCAGTATAATTGCACATCTTCCTTTCTCAAAGCAAATTATCACTGCCTTCCACCTCGTCCTACCCTCACGCCCAAATGCTCACAAAATGGAATGACTGCAGCCTTATTTTGAGCAGCTTAATCATTTTAAATTGTTGGAAATTCCCAAGGTTTTCTGTGTGATTCTAAACACTGAATCCTACTTTTGCTTTCAAATCAGATAACCCCATTAGAAGAAATACTCATTTACTGTCTTTGACTATGCAGGGAGTGTGGAGGCGTGATTCAAGTGACCAAAAAGCTACATTTTAAACTCTGCAGGATGCTGTATTAGGCTTGCGGTTGCTGTTTCTAAAAAGCATGTCTCTCGTGTTGGCTTTCTGTTATGTTCTACTTCCATACAGGTGCAGGAATGACTTCACTCTACTCAGCCTTGGGGCAGTCTCACCTCAAGTACTGTGTGCACTTTTGAGCTTCACAATATAAGAAAGATATAAAAATATTAGAATATGTCCAAAGGAGGGCAACAAAGATGGTGAAAGGACTAGAGGGCAGGACTTATGAGGAGTGTCTGAGGATACTAGGTTTGTTCAGTTTAGAGAAGAGGTGACTGAGGGATGACCTCATTGCTGTCTACAATATCCTCATGAAGGGAAGCAGAGAGGTTGGTGCTGATCTCTTTTCTGGTGATAGGACATGAGGGAATGCCCTAAAGCTGCATTAGGGGAAGTTCAGATTGGATATTAAGAAAAAGTTCTTCACTGAGAAAGTATCCGACCACTGAAACAAGCTCCCTGAGGAAATGGACATGGTCCCAAAACTGTCAGTGTTCAAGAAGCGCTTGGACAAGCTATGGAGCCCCCAGCATAACATGGGCCTGTTGGAGTGGGTCCAGAGAAAGGCCACAAGATGGTCAGAGGGTTAGAGCAGCTTTCCTATGAAGACAAGCTGAAAGATTTGGGAGGGGTTGAGCCTGCAGAAGAGAAGGCTTTGGGGAGACCTTATAATGGCTTTCCAGTATCTGAAGGGGGCCTACAAGAAAGACAGAAAGGGACATTTTACAAGGCCATGTAGTGATAGAACAAGGGGTAATGACTTAAAACTGAATGAGGGTAGATATAGATTAGATAACAGGAATAGATAACCCTCACTATGAGGGTGGTGAGCCACAGGAAGAGGTTGCCCAGAGAAGCTGTGGATGCCCCATTCCTGGAAGTGTTCAAGATGACTGGCTGGCTGGGGTTTTGAGCAACCTGATCTAGTGGGAGATGTCCCTGCCCATGGCAGGGGGGTTAGAACTGGATGATATTTAAGGTCGCTTCCAACCTAAACCATTCTATGATTCTACGACAACACTGTTAGGTATATGGATTAACGTTTAGGTTGCTCTGTGTGGAGTCAGGAGTTGGACTCATGGGTTTCTTCCAACTCAGAACTGAAACTGACTCCTGAGGAATGAATACCTTGTCCAGGCTCCTCCTGGGTCTGTCCCTGAAAAGTCATGAACTCCATTCTCCAGGCATGAAATCCATCAAGATGGGTCACCAGGAGGAGCTCTCCAGGTGACTCCAAGGAGCTCACCTTTGCAACTAACGGGTGGTTGGTGCATACGGGTGTGGGACACATTATGCGGGAAGGACAGTTCCCCCCCGCTTTCCCCAGGGGAAGAGCATTTTGGGATTCGACAGTACATCTTATGGGATGTTTAGGGGAGGAACCAAAGGTGAGAAAAAGGGGGGATTTAGTGACATGGGAAGCAACAGGTGTGAAAAATAGATGCACAAGGGAATAAAAGGATCCATTCACAGGTAAGCAGGGGCTGCTTGCTTGGGACGCTTGTCTGATCATGCCCTGCCCCTGATCACTGCAGTTTGTCTTACTTCCTTCTTGAAATCCACCTTCAACTATTTTACGGCAAGGGTCTCGCTCTTCTGTGTGAATATGTGTGGACAGCAGTCAGTGGTGCCAGCAATGGAAAGAAGTGTTGGTGTGTGAGTAAATGTGATCACTAGTGAAGATAAAGCTGGACTAGCCAGTGATTAGGTGTCACTGCACCTAAGTTTTGCCACAGGGCTGAAATCAGAGAAGTCTTCTCTTTCGTTAGGGACACAGAAGGTTCATATAATCACAGAAACAGAGAATGGTTTGTGTTGGAAGGGACATTGTAAGGTCTTCTGGTCCAATCCCCCTGCCATGGGCAGGGCCACCTTCCACTAGATTAGGTTGCTGAAAGACCTTTCCAACCTGCCTTTGAACACTTCCAAGGCTGGGGCACCCACAACTTCTCTGGGCAGCCCGTTCCAGTGTCTCACTACCCTCATTGTAAAAAACGTCTGCCTTATATTCAATCTAAATCTAGCCTCTTTCACTTTAAAACCGTTGCCCCTTGTCCTGTCACTCCAAGCCCTGGGGAAAAGTTGCTCTCCATCTATTTTATAAGCTCCCTTTATAAATTGAATGGCTGCAATAAGGTCTCCCCGGATTACACTTTTCTCAGGTTGAACAACCCCAACTGCCTCAGCCTTTCTTCATAGGAGAGGTGTTCCACCCCTTAGATCATTTTTGTTGCAGTCTTCTGGACGTGCTCTAACAGGTCCATGTCTTTCTTTTACTGGGGACCTCAAAGCTGGATGCAGTACTCCAGGTGGGATTTCATGAGAGAAGACTTAGTGCAGACACCAATGACGTTATAGCAATACCATAACACTTTTATCCAGGAAACACATCCAAGCCAAGGCAGGGACTTGTGGTTTATCCAGTTTGTGTAATGTAACGGCTTGCCTGTTGCCAAATATCAATCACAAGACACTGCTGCCAGAAGGTAACATTCAATAGCTCCCAATGAATGAAAGAAGAACGTTTGTGCAAGGCAGCCACTAGCAGACATTCTCCTACCCCTGTCAGGAAGCTGGCCAGCATCCTAGGCAGGATGGTGAAGGTATAATCAGTCTTCAAGGACAACAGCTTCCCTAGAAAAAGGTACATTGATGCTTAAAGGTGCTGATCAGTTACAACTAGGAAACATAAGGATGTTTCCATCCACAGAAACCCTGTAAATGATGAGGAAAAACAGGAAAAGGAAACCCGTTATTCAGCAAGGTACTCAAATGCAAGGATACTCAAATATCAAGACTCCATGATATTAGGTTGATTTCTGCACTCTGTTTCTGGTAGCAGCATTATCTAGTCAGCAAGGATGAACCAGAAATACTTTCAGTTATCACCAAACATCTTTGCTTTTATTCTTGAACACAGAAATTCTTGATTCCCTTGTGGTGTTTTTGCCTATCGGCTGAATCAGGAGTTCAGATGTGAAATGTGCATTGAGAGGGATGGAAGGAGAGAATCAGAGAATCACAGAATTGTAGGGGTTCAAAGGGACCTAGAGGTGAACGAGGTTCACCTAGAAGGGACAAGCAGGTTCACCTAGAGCAGGCTGGACAAGAATGCCTCCAGAGGCAGAGACTCCACAACCTCTCTGGGCAGCTTGTTACAGTGCTCTGTTACCCACAAAGTAAAGAAGTTTTTCCTCATGTTTAGGTGAAATTTCCTGTGTTTTAGCTTGTGTCCATTGCCCCGTGTCCTGTCACCAGGCACCACTGAGAAGAATCTGACCCCATCCACTTGATACCCACCCTTTAGGTATTTATAAGGATTAATGAGACCCCCTCTCAGTCTTCTCTTCTCCAGGCTAAACAGACCCAGGTCTCTCAGCCTTTCCTCATAAGAGAGGTGCTCCATTCCCTTGATCATCTTCATAACCCTCTGCTGGACTCTTTCCAGTAGTTTCCTGGCTTTCTTGAACCAGGGAGCCCACAAGTGGACACAGTACTCCAGATGTGGCCTCACCACGGCAGAGTAGAGGGGGAGGATGACCTCCCTCGACCTGCTGGCCACACTCTCCTTGATGCACCTGAGGATGCCATTGGCCTTTTTGGTCCACAAGGGCACATTGCTGGCTCATGGTCATCCTGTTGTCCACCAGGACTCCCAGGTCTCCTTCCACCGAGCTGCTCTCCAGCAGGTCAGCCCCTAACTGGTGTGTGGGGTTATTCCCCCACGGGTGCAGCACCCTACACTTGCCCTCGTTGAATTTCATAAGGTTTCTCTCCGCCCAACTCTCCAGCCTGTCTAGGTCTCACTGAATGGCAGCACAGCCTTCTGCTGTGTCAGCCACCCCTCCCAGCTTTGTGTCATCAGCAAACTTGCTGAGGGTGCTCTCTATCCCTTCATCCAGGTCATTGATGAATATATTGAACAAGACAGGGCCCAGTACTGACCCCTGGGGAACGCTGCTAGTTACAGGCCTCCAACTAGAGTCTGCACCACTGATCACAACCCTCCGAGCTCTGCCATTCAGCCAGTAAAGCATTCAGCCAGAAGCAAGAAAGATTCCTCAGTAGCTCAACTACTTCTGCTTTTATTGAAGATGCGTCTGCTTCTCTGATGAGGACTGCTGAGCTGCAGCCAGAGTCTTTCAGAAACAAAGGGTTTTACAGGGAAGCCCAAGAAATCTCTCCTGAATGTCAAGAAGAGCACCAGCTGTCAAAGGACTGCAGGGTGATTCCTTAAATAAATGCCAGGCAATTACCTCAAATCAACTCTGTCTTCCCTGCACACTTACATTTTTTTATTTCTTTATGATGTAAGAACACACCGTATACTTGGCAATTGCATGCTCAAGTAGCTTTTAGTTATTTTTCCTCAAAGTCCAAGTGACTTTCCAGTGACATGAGATACCTCTTGTATCGTTCGTATCTCCCCTGATACCATTGCTGCCCTAGCCCGGAGTGGAGGCTTATTTTCTGGTCATATTCTCTTCATCAGGATCTGGTAGCTCTGACATCCAAATTCAATGCTTTCAAATTGAGTTTGAAATTTGAAATGCATTTCAAGTGCATTCAAATTCCAATGCCTTCTACTGTTTGGAGGGAAACTGCAGGTGGTGATCTTAGCACGCATATGACCACACCATTCTAATGTTGGTAGGCTGGGGAATGCTGTCTTTTTGAAATAAAAGACACACAGTAAGCTGAAGTAAAATGTAACTTTCTTGAATAAAGAAAAGTGAAACCTAGCTAACCTATGAAGTGGCAAGGGATGCATTTTTTTTTCTCTTCAAGTGTTTTCAGTATGTTACACTCACTATATGAAAATGAAAAAATGAAATTAATGAAAAAAGTACTTACTGTGAATTCCATCCCTGTTCACCATCTAAGACATGCATCTAGGCATATTTTATGTTGCTAGTTCTACGGGGGGGGGGAAAAAAGAGGTTTTGTGGATTTGACTTCCAGTGTCACTTTCAGGGTGACTTATTTCTTCTTTATGAAAACATTCTCAAACGATACATACTGAGATTTTTGTCCTGAACGGAGTAGGAAAAAAATAAGGAAATTTTTCAGCAATTCTGATAACGCTACATGGTTGCAAATGAAAACACCAGTACCTACAGTCAGAATCATTGTATTTGAACTTTTTTAAGGCAAATTTCCAAATCTAAAAAGTTTGTAGAGATGGAAAATCAGATATTGATGTCCATCCTGAGGCAAGCCCTGTTTAATTTGCTTGTTAGTATCAAAGGGAGTGAGAAAGGGCAAATGAAATGCAAGCAAATAACAATAGGAGAGTTTCAGGAATATGAGCTTTGAGTTTAGTAGTAATCTTAACAAAAATAAAATAAAAATGGAGTATTACCTTTCTTACAGTGACTTGCTGAACACAACAAAAACCATTTTTACTGTAGGGGTAGTCGAACAGTGGAAGCAGGTGGCCCAAAGACGATGTGGAATTTTCATCTGTGGAGATATTCAAAACCTGACTGAACACATTCTTGGAACCTGTTCTACCTGACACTGCTTGAGCAGGGGGAGATTGGACTAGATGAACTCAAGAGTTCCCTTCCCACCTAATTGTTACATGATTCTGTGACATTTTTGGAAAATTATTTAAATGGCTAAACATAACCGAATAGGGGAAATTTACTCTAGTGTAGTTTGTCTATTGAAAAGTCCAGGCGCTACCATTCAAAGGCCAATTCTGAATTGAATGATAAGAATCTGTGCATGAAGGAGGATAAATCGTCTCCGGTGTCTGCTGGTTTTGGCTGGGGTAGAGTTAGTTTTCTTTATAGTAGCTAGTATGGGGCTATGTTTTGGTTTTTTGCTGAAAACAGTGTTGATAACACAGGGATGTTTTAGTTCTGGCTGAGCAGTACTTATACAGTGTCAAGGTCTTTTCTGCCTCTCACACCACCCCACCAGTGAGTAGGCTGGGGGGTGCACAAGAAGCTGAGGGGGACACAGCTGGGACAGCTGACCCCAACTGAACAAAGGTATATTCCATACCATATGATGTCATGGTCAGCGTATAAAGCTGGGTAAGAAGAAGGAAGGGGGGGGGACACGTCTAGGTGATGGTGTTTGACTTCCCGAGGAACAATTATGTGTGATGGAGCACTGCTTTCCTTGGGATGGCTGAACAACTGCCTGCCAATGGGAAGCAGTGACTGAATTCCGTGGTGTGTTTTGCTTGCGTGCACAGCTTTTGCTTTACATATTAAACTGTTTTTATCTCAATCCACGGGCTTTCTCACTTTTGTACTTCTGATTCTCTCTCCCATTCTACTGCAGGGGGAAGTGAGTTACTGGCTGTGTGGTGCTTAGTTGCTGGCTGGGGTTAAACGATGACACAGTGATGCTGTCTTAGTGAGGAAGATAAATCTAGTTTGCTTAATGTCAGACTCTCGCCAAGGTTGGAGTGAAGTCATTGTAGTAATTCTCCCTAAGTTCCTACAGTTTTCATTTGTATGACATTGTCTCTGTCCTCCTGATCCCTTCTACATGCTGACCCAAGGAACAGAACTTCTGTGACAGAATTCAGTCCACTGGGATTTTAACCAGACGGCACTCTGTATTGCTCTTGCTTTTTTGACTTGTAGTCATTTCTGGGAACACTCTTCTCCCTCTTGCCATATATGCTGACTAAAGCCTCCACAACCCCATTTATTTTTTCTTGAGTAGTCTTTCCTTCTGTGAGACCTGCTATACAGACAGTACTGTTCCTTGGATGCTAACCAATTTCCTCACAGAGGAGAAGCCTCTCTTTCAGGGACTATACTGCACAGTTATATGTTTGTCTCCTTGGGAGGAACTGAATGTCTTCGATTAGTCATGATGCTGTGTGATTGCTATTTAGCTATCTGTAAACCTCTTCATTATACAGCTATAATGAACCGGAATATTTTTTCAGCGCTCAAAGCTCTTTTCTGAATTACTGCCTTTGCAGTCACCCTGGTGATCATTGTATTGAAGCTGAATTTGATTTTTGGTGGCCAAAATGGGGCTGCAGAAAACCATTTGTACTAGTTCATATCCCCTCACTGTGGTCACTACTTTTTATGGGATTCTTGCTATCATGTGTGTATTACTACCTACCAGTATTTCCCTATATCTGAATTAAGCGTTCTCCACCTGCTATAAAACTGTGATCCTAATCCTCTTATATACAGCTTGAGAAATAAGGAGGTCCAGGAAGCCATCAAAAGGTTGTGGGGTAGAAAATCAACTTTGTGTTAATATTTTGGGGGATTTCTGGGATACTGTAACCATCCATGCATATGGGGTAAATTTGATCTAATCTTAAGTGTGAGATTCAACTTCCCCAACAATCAGTATAAAAAGTGTAGATGTAGAAAAGTAACCACTGTTAAAATATGATGATTTTTTTTTTTTCTTAGGGTTTGACCTTGGCTAGCTGCCAGATGCCCATACAGCTATTCTCTCATTCGTCTTTCTCAATAAGACAGCAGGAGAAAAATAAGATGAACTAATGAGGGTCAAGAAAAAGACAGGCAGATTGCTTGGCAATTACCATCACAGGCAAAACAGACTTGTCTTGGGCAAGATTAATATAATTTATTGACAATTAAAAATAGAATAGGATGCTGAGAAACAAAACCAAAAACATAACCACTCTTCCCCCCTGTCCCCATATTCCCAGGTTCAGTTTCACTCCTTAGCTCCTGCCTTCTCCTCTACCCCATGCCCCTGCCATCTGTACAGGGGGGATGGAACACAGGGAGCTGTGATCAACACATAGCATTTTCTCTTTGATGCGCTTTCCTCCTTACACATTTCTTCTGCTCCAGCATGGGTCCTCTCCATGGTCTGCAAGTCCTTTAGTAAACATCCATCTGCATGGGGCCCTCCATGGGCTGCAGCATGAATATCTGCTCTACCATGGACTTTAGGGAAATGCCTCCTCCTTCCCCTCTTATCTTGGTGTTTGCACTGCTATTCTCATTTTTTTTCCCCCCTCCTTCTCTGGCTGTGTGGCATTTTTTATCTTTTTTTAAATATGCTTTTATAGGGACGCCACCAGCTTTGCTGATTGGCTCATCTTTGGCCAGCAGTGGGTCTGTTTTGGAATGCTCTGTGACTGGCATGGGGCAGCCTTTTACCACAGAGGTCACCCCTGCAAACCCACTGCTACTGAAACCTTGCCATGTAAACCAAATACACTTGAAAATCCTAGAACAACCATGTATAGGCAACTGAATCCCATGACACATGGTATTCCATTCACTCTCCACCTGCCACCTCAGAAAATCAGTCCTTTATATCCTAGCTCCTATCTGGCAGGTGTTTCAGATACCTCAGAACAGCAGAAATGGCACTGGGCACCTACGGTAGGCCCTACAGTGATACGGTGAAATCCACCCCTATATTTGACCCCTTTAAAAATAAACAAAACAAAACAAAAAAAAATCCTCTAGCTTGTGGGGATGAGTGAATATGCAAAACCAAATAATATTGATCTTACATTTCTATAAAAGGCAGAAAAAAAGTACATACATAGACAGATAGATAGATAGCTTGATTCGTGTAGAAGGTGTTTTTCTGTTGTATCTGAGCACGACTTTTCTCCCTGCGATCTGGTATTTTCAGCAGATGACTGTGTGGGTAAACCTCAGAGAAAAGCAGAATGTGGAAAAATGAAGCAAAGTTTAGTGTATGTATTTAGGGTTATTTTTCAGAGCCCAGTGGAAACTCGCATATTATGGTGGAGAGCATATGTGTGAACAAGTCAGCTGCAGTGGGTTGGCCCCATGCAGCATCTGAGCACCCACGCAGCCATTCACTCAGTCACTCCCGCAAGGGCATGATGTTAATGCTACAGAATATGCCTTGGGCTAGTTTGGGTCAGCTGTTCTGGCTGTGTTCCTACACAGCTTGTTGCCCGCCCGCAGTAACAGGGTAAGTTCGAATCCTGAAGATGGTGGGCTCCACAAAGCAGCCTAGCAGGGAATTTGCTGCCTCCAGACATGCATCCAGCTGAACCTCTGTAAGCAGAGAGGAAAAGTAGAGGGTGACAACAACTCAGTGAGGAAAGGCTGTGTATTGACAAATAGCCATGCAAGAGCACTGGGAAAGAAGGACATGGGTCAACAGCTGTCAGCTGTAGATTTGGTGGGGAAGGCCCAAAGCGTGACTCCTCCCAATAAAATCTTCTTACCAGCTTGGTCCCGCAGCCAGCTACGCGCTTTGGTCTCCAGAATCTCTGACCAAGACACTTTCCATTTATACTGATGCAACCAGACTAAAGCCAAAACTGTTGCCCAGACAGTTGGCTGCACATCCTGTGGGGGAAACCAGAACAATCAGGTGGAAGAAAGAAAAAGAAAGATCAAACCTAAACCAGCACATTTAAAAAGTAAGATCTCCACATGTACACAGAAAATCCCTAAGCTTCTGAAATCCTCACAGGGAAAGTTCCCAGGTGTCTCTGCGGATTCTGCCCCACAGCCCCCATACCCCGCTTCCACAAGCAAAGAGGCTCTATATCCCAACTGCTTTGATCTCTTCCTCTCGGTTCAGCTTAGACTGGAAACTTGGAGCAGAGGAAGGTTCAGCTCATGACAGTGCCTCACTCCTGCCCTTGATCTGCTTACCGCACTGGGCCTTTGTAGCTCAACATCAGCCTTGCTGAGTCCCAGGGCAGAGGCCAGAGCTGTGGTGAGGGCCCAGGAGCCATTTGCTTTCTGGAGTGCCACCACTACCCTAAGCCTAGAGAAGTCGCACAGTCTTGTTGACAGTGGTGAGATTGTCCAGTCCCAACTCATTTTAAATGCTGTTGGTTCTTCCATTGGCTGCTCTTCAGGAGGAGGCTTCTGGTCTGGAAGACAAAAACTTCCACGTAGCTCATATGAGACAGGCAACAGCTCATAACCTTAAATTCTGCCTTCTCCAGATACACTTAATAGATATACGCCATCGTCTCTGTGCTTTCCCAATCTTTTCTAGTCCTCCACAAGCATCCCTCCCAGAGCATCCACAGATTTTCCCAGTCCTTCATAAGCATACTAAAAATCTGCCCTATAAGCTCTAGTTCACTCAGCATAATTCCCTCTGAACACCCTTAATTCCTCCCATGAGCATCACTAATGTTACTCCTTCCCCCATGCAGTGCTACAGGCTTGGGGAAGAGTGGCTGGAAAGCTGCCCGGTGGAAAAGGACCTGGGGGTGTTGGTCGACTGCCGACTGAGTATGAGCCAGCAGTGTGCCCAGGTGGACAAGAATGCTAACAGCATCCAGGCCTGTATCAGGAACAGTGTGGTGAGTAGGATCATCCCCCTGTACTCGGCACCAGAGAGGCCACACCTTGAATACTGTGTTCAGTTTCAGGCCCCTCAGTACAATAAAGACACTGAGGTGCTGGAGCGGAGCATGTCCAGAGGAGGGCAACAAAGCTGGTGAGGGGTCTGGAGCACAAGCCTTATGAGGAGCGGCTGTGGGAACTAGGGTTGTTTAGTCTGGAGAAAAGGAGGCTGACGGGGAGACCTTGTCGCTCTCTGTAACTACCTGAACCATAGAATCATAGAATGGTTTAGGTTGGAAGGGACCTTAAAGATCACCCAGTTCTAACGCCCTTGCCATGGGCAGGGACACCTCCCACTAGAGGTCCCGTCCAGCCTGGCCTTGAACATTTCCAGGGATCAGACCTCCACAACTTCTCTGGGCAACCTGTGCCAGTATCTCGTCACCCTCATAGTGAAAAATTTCTTCCTGATATCTAATCTAAATCTACCCTCTTCCAATTTGAAGCCATTACCCCTCGTCTTATCACTACATACCCTTGTAAAAAGTCCCTCTCCATCTTTCTTGTAGGCACACTTCCAATACTGGAAGGCCAGTAAAAGGTGTCCCTCGAGCCTTCTCTTCTCCAGGCTGAACAACCCCAATTCTCTCAGCCTGTCTTCATAGGAGAGGTGCCAGAGGTGCCAGGGAAGTATGAGAGGCTTCCCTGTCTTCCTGTCCCGTAAACACATCTTCTCAACCCCTTGTGCCCCCACTTTTCTTCAGGTTACTGTAGCCCTTCCTCAACAAACCTGCTTTACAGTCCTCCTTGCTAGGTTTGCAAGCCTGTTTGCAAGGGCACTTTTGTTCCACGTGGTCAGACCAATCCTGTTCCTTTTCAGTAACACTTGTTCCTCAGAGAGGGTCCTGCAGTCATGGTAGTAAAAGTCCTGCATGTGACACCAGCTATGCATCCAATTGACCTGTAGGATGAGTCAATTTCTACCAATCCTTTCTCTTTCACTGGAAGAACTGAAGAACACCATGTGGGCTCCCATGCCCTTCACCCTCTCCCACAGGGTTCCATAATTGCACATGATATGCTCCAGGTTATCCCTGTTAGTGCCATTGCTGTCCACAGAGAAGAGCAGCAATGGGTAATAGCCTTGGCAGTCTCTGCAGATTCTTCAGTCCTGGCCTCTGATGAGCATCCGGAAGTGTGAGGTTATATGTGAGATATATGTGTCCATCCCCTGCAGGAGACAATTTCCAGTAACTATGACATGCCTTTCCCCTCTGCTTGGACACTAGGTTCAGGCTCAGCTGGCTCTGGATGCCTCTCCTGACAGGCCTTGTTTGTCCTCACCAGTGCCCAGGCACTATACCTACTCTGAAGCTGTAGGTCTGCAGGTTGAGCAGAAGCCTTCCCCCTACTGTCAGAAGCCACAAGGTACCTTTCCCTCTTTTCACTACATCCTCCAGATCTTCCATCCTCCTTGCTTCACATAACTCAGGCTTTTTTCTCTGCAGACTTTCCATAAAAAACAGGACAATCTCCTCTTCATTCACCCTGACAGTGTGCAGTGTGCTTACTTCTTCCTTCTAGCTCCTCCAGTTAGCAAGTCCGAGCCTTGACCACAACATACCTCCAATAGAGGAGGGCACTTCTGCCCCAGCCCCAGGGTGAAACACCAGCTTCTTCTCTCTTCAGTTCAAGACCTAGGCAGCACTATCTTACTTTTATGGTCTGTCTGGCCTGAGGCTTCCAATGTACCAAGGGTAAATGCACCAGTTAGTGCTGGAGAGGGTGTTGTGTCGCATGCTGCACAAGCTTCACTCAGCCCCACGCAGGATTGAACAGCTGATGGACCCCTCTGCATCCCTGCTGCACTAACTGCTGAGACAACTGCTATGTCTCTGTTAACTAGCTGTAAGTTCTTGCCTACCTGATATATTGCAACACCAGCTGAAAAAGTGCTTGACACCTTCTCCCACTGTGAGAAGTTTCTTGAAAACAGTAAGCAGACACACTCCCTGATGTGGAAACAGTCAGCAGAAGCCGATCGTTAGAGATGACTGAAGTACAAGTCTACAGAAGCTAACACTCGTCAACAGAAATCACAAGAAGTTCCCAGCAGGTGATCCTTGGAGATCAGAAGATGAGACCTGGACAAGCAGAAGGCTGGAAGAAAAGGAAGTACGGAAACTGCTGTGCAAACGCTGCGCTAGCTGGCTCATTTTTGCTGAACTGTATGAGGATAAAGCTAAAGATTCATGCAGATATTTTGTGACGAACTTAGTGTTTGGGTATGGAGTTAAGGATAGCTGAAGACAAGAATAAGGTTACTTCAGAAAAGTAATAAGGCATTTGATTCTCAATTTCCAGCCCAGAATTGAGATGTAGGAGTTTGCTTAGTCTGTCACTCCATCTGTCCCCAGCACAATGACAATCAAGAAGTCTGGTGAGAAGATAAATGCTGAAAGGGGAGTTCAACCCTAGACCAATACATTTTGAGAATGCCTGGCTGAGAAGTTTCTCCTTACCTTTACAGGTTGCTGAAAGCTGAGTGAGTGCCTCAGTGTCCGGGGTTTTGCGATCAAGTATGTCAAGCAAGAACTGGCACTTCTGGACCATCCAAAACTTGGTGGACTTGAACAACGCAGGCCTGAAGCTACTTAGCCAGAGCAGCTGGCAGGGAACCAGGTTGCAAGAGGGAGAGAAAAACATTGAGGAGTCTGGAGGCAAAGAATCTGGGGAGAGAAGCAAGGAGATGGGGGTTAGATCCAGAGGTACTAGAGATAGCCAAAAGGGTGGTCAGGTCCACAGGATAGAGGGCTGCAGATGGTGAGGAGGCATCAGACCAACAAGCCCCACTTTCCCCTCCCAGTCCTGTCCCCACTGCTTCTGGCCTTACCGTGGTGCCAGGCATCCCTCTGTTTCATGCGTACTGCCACAATGGATGTGAAGGGGGACAAGACCCCCAGGCTGAGGCTGGACTTAACTGCATTGTGCCAGATATCCTTCTCTGTCCTGCTTGTCCCTTCCCAGGCCAGTTTCCACAGCAGGTGCATCATGGCCATGCGGTGCACAGGTAGCCTGCAGGGGCAGGGAGTTAGTCCTTGGCTTCACCTTGGAGAGGGGCACAGGACACGTGGAGTAAAGAGGAGGGAGCAGCGGGGCAATGGTCACACAGGTCATCTCCCGAGGTCAGGGCAGAGGGGACAACAGGGGAGCACTGAATGCCCAGATCCTCTTCCCACCTCAGGCTACAGCAGGAAGGATGCAAGCGGGAAGGAAGAGGGACACCTGCTGTCCCTCTTCCAGAACTCATGGGCAAGTGTGTTACCCTCTCACCTGTTGTCTGCTGATGGGGACAGTGAGAATCTGAGCGTGTAATCAAAGGACTGGCTGCCCACGTGGTACTGAAGGGTCACAGCTCCCTCACCCACTTTTGGATCCTGGCGACACAGGGGAAAGAGTCAGACAGAAATATTCATCTGCAAGGCACAGGCAGCCTGGCTACCTAGGTAGCCTGATCTATTAATGTAGTAGATGTCCATGGTTGGAGCAGCAGCAGTGGTGTCTCTGAGGGAAAGAAGGGGGGTCAGAAGAGCCCTATCATGGTGTCTCTCAGGTATAGTGGAGGTGAACGACTCTGAGTGCTGGGAAGATGAAACAGGCAGTGGGTCCTTTACTTTCCAGAAAGCCCTGCCCCAGTGCATATCGTTCCTGGATCAATCTCACCTGTGTTTGCCCATGGATCTGGGCATAGATGGAGCTCTTATGTCCCTGGAAGATCATGTCAGGAGCTTTTCTGATCATTGACACCTCCAGGCCAGGTGGAAGTTCCCAGTGTAGTGAGATCCCACTTGCCAGAGGCTGCAATGCCCTCTGTAAGCATTTCACTGCCTGGTAAGGGGAAGAAGAGAGCACAGATCACTCAGGTTCACTCCCAGTTCTGGGGCGGGGGGAGAAGTTGGAGGTGGATCTCTGAGTTTGAATGGATGGTGGTATCTAGATTGCCTTCCATGTCTAGGAGAGCCATGGGAGGTATTGAATAGAGCAGAGGGGTACCTGGGTCATTACCTCGGATGTCATGTCCATCCTAGAGTGGATGCACACACATTCACCTTTGGTCTCCAGGGCCATGGCCTGGGAAAGGTTGAAGCTGTCACATCGGTTAGTAGGAAAACAGAAACACCTGTACAGGAAAAAGGAGGACGTTAGAGATGGGACAAAGGTGAGAGGTATGAAGGACAAGAGTGGTACAAAGGACAAAATCTGGAGAGGTAAGAATACTTCTAATCACAGAATTACAGAATCACAGAATGATAGGGGTTCGAAGGGACCCCTGGATTTCATCTAGTCCAGCCCCCCTGCTACAGCAGGGTCACCTAGAGCAGGTTGCACAGGAATGTGTCCAGGCGGGTTTTGAACGTCTCCAGAGACGGAGACTCCACCACCTCTCTGGGCAGCCTGTGCCAGGCCTCTGCCACCCTCACAGCAAAGAAGTTTTTCCTCATGTTGAGATGGAACTTCCTACGTCCAAGTTTGTGCCCATTACTGCTTGTCCTGTCACTGGGCAACACTGAAAAGAGCCTGGTCCCATCCTCCTGACACCTACCCTTTCAGTATTTATAAGCATTGATAAGATCCCCCCTCAGCCTTCTTTTTTCCAGACTAAAAAGACCCAAGTCCCTCAGCCTTTCTTCATCAGAGAGGTGTTCCAGTCCCCTAATCATCTCGGTAGCCCTTTGCTGTAACCTCTCCAGCAGTTCCCTGTCCTTCTTGAAGCGGGGAGCCCAGAAATGGACACAGTAACAGTACTCCAGGTGTGGCCTCACCAGGGCAGAGTAGAGGGGGAGGATGACCTCCCTTGACCTGCTGGCCACGCTCTTTTTAATGCACCCCAGGATGCCATTGGCCTTTTTGTCCACAAGGGCACATTGCTGGCTCATGGTCATCCTGTTGTCCACCAGGACTCCCAGGTCTCTTTCCACCGAGCTGCTCTCCAGCAGGTCAGCCCCAGCCTGTACCGGTAATAGTACATAACAGAAATGGAATTGACTCGGAGTTTCCCCATTCACTTCGGGGTGAGAAACATTACCTGCTGGACAGGGAGATCATGGGAATGTGTTTTGGGCCCAAAGAGAATGTTAAGGTATTGCAGGCTGAGAGGGAAGAGGAAAAGTGGTGAGAAGAGCAGGGAAAGTTTGGGACAGGAGACTCACTAGATGAAAAGTACAGGCATTCTTTGTGAGGTAAGGAAAACATGTGGGGGTGTCCTTGCTGAAGTTCCACCAAGGTAAAGAGAATATCTGTGGCAAGCTAGGATCTGAGAGAACGTTTGAAGCACTCTGACAGTCAAGGGGAGGGGAAGGTTGTGAATTAGTATGTTAAGGGACAGGAACAGGGCTCCCCCATTACCGGTGGTGGTCCCGGTAACGGTAGACCTCAGCCATGACAGCTTCCTCTTCACTGGAGATCTTCCTTTGAATGAAGATGAAAAGCTGAGGGAGAGAGGAGGGGAAACAAAGATTGACAGGGCTGGGCACCCCCGTAGAGGAAAAACGCCCTTCTAAAATGCAGGAAGCCTTCCCAGTTTGCTCCCTTACCCTCTCACACCCACTGGCCTTGAAGCAGGAAAAGAGATTGTTTGTCTCCTTTCATTAACACCAGGCCACCTCTTTGCACAAAGGGGCACCCCACAAGGAAAATCCACCTTCCTCAAGTGCAGGCAAATTCCACAGAAGCCCTCCCACACTGCCCACACCAAAGATGGTGTCACTTTCTGCCATGAGGACACCCCCCCGCCATGCCAACTCCCAGTGCAAACAGCAGCAGACTATCTCACCCTGAGCCCTGACGTCTACCTTTACCCCATTGTTTACGCTCATTCCCCTCCCCATAACCACTTGGCCCCTGATACCTGGCGGGCGTGCCCATGAAGCAGAGGAGTGCTGTAGATAAACCTTAGAAGGCCCAACAGGTCACAGCCCCCCAGATCAGGGCAGATGGAGGAGATGCGCCCCACTGCATTGTCCATGCTTTCCTGCGTGTATTCCACACTCTGCCTGTGGGATGGCACCTGGAGTGTCAGAGGGGAGAGAACCTGGCCCACAGCTACCCTCACATGGCCACTCCCTAGAAAAGCCCTACCTCATTACCAGTGCTACAGAAGCACCCTGAAAAGAGGACTTACCCCCTCACTGCTCCCAACATATCCTGCCCCATAACTACCCTCTAGCAAGAGCTTGTCCCATAGTTTCACTTCGAAAAGTCATACTGTACTTACCCCTTGGCCCTGCCCCATCATCACCCGCAACTCACAGATAGAAGGCTTTGAAAGTGGCCCCAAAACTGTAGATGTTGAAGTAACAGCCCAGAGGCAAACTCTTGAGGAGGAAGAGCAGGGTGTTCTGGAGACAGACGGAGGGATGAGCAGAGCTCAGATGGGGAAACTTGGCAGAACATCTGGCTACGTGAAGTAGCTTGCCTCTAACCCCACCAGCTGGGCATGACCAGCGTGGAAAATTCTCCCTGATGACCTCCTCCGGTGGTACCTGTGCATCCTGGAAGAGGCTGCAGTCCATGAGAAAGAGAAATTCCCCCAGATGGCCTGGACTGGGCTCGACCTCAGGAATACTGGGCATCAGTGTCACCATCACCACAGGGTCTCCCAGCAGAGAGCCTGGAGTGTGTGGGGGGAAACAAGGAGGACTTTTAGGTTGGAGTTTTCTTCTCTGTCTCTTTGCTTTTGTCCTCCACATAGCCCTCAGCTTTGACCTATTGCCTGAAAAGCCCCTCAGAGACTCCCAGGCTCCCTGACAGCCTCTCTCTAATGCTCACTTCCACCCTCCTCACTCACCAGGTGGGGCTTTGGGATCTCTCCTCTCCACCACTGCGCTGAGTGTGTGAGACCCTCTGTAATACACCAGCACGTTCAGATCAGCCTGCGTACAGGGTGGACATTTCAAGGATACCTGAGGACAAGCAGGGTGTGGAGAGGAAAGAGAAACAAATAAAAGGACTGAGGAGTCCTAAGGAACATCAGCAGGTTGCAGACCCTTCCATCCTCTTCCCCTTTGATATTCTAGCATCTGGCAGGGCCGTACCACAGCAGATGTTTGATCTGGAGTCGTGTATTGCAGAGGAGTGTAGCTGCTGTTAATGGCTATATGGGACACACCACGGGCTGAATTCAGACAGATGCTGAAGTGCAGGTTTTCAGATTCTGTCTCCTCCTCAGAAGAATGCCATCCTGCAGAAAGAAAGAGGTGTGAGAAGATGAAAGAAGAGACCCTAGGGCAGCAGACAGCTATGGTGGAGCACAGTTTGTCATTGGTAGGGGGAAAATGCAGCTTCTGAGATGTCCCTCACTGTGGTGCTTAGTTGGGGGGTGGTGGTGGTGAATCTGTAGACACTGGTTTGTATAGGTATCTGTGGGGATCTCTTCCTGTGGGATACATGGGGAGACCTGTGGAGTTCCTGACTATGAAGTGCAAGGGGGAATATTCAGATTTTCTCACTGAGGCACGTGTGCAGATATAGGGGTCCCCTCCAGGAGGGGTGCTGGGCAGTGATGTGTTCCTCCTTAGGGGATGCACCTGGGTGATCACTCACTAATGTAGTTTGTCCGGGGGAAGAGCTCGTGTGGCCAGCAAAACTGAGCAGCTCCATCAGGCTGCATTGGCAGCTCCTGGACATAGCACAGGCTGATGGTCACTTCGCTGTTAGGAGGCAGGGTCCCCAAGAAACAAGCGAACACAGGACCCCAAAGATCCCACTGGTTCTGCAGGTATCCTAAATTCTCCATGCCTGAAGTGGCTTTGCACAGCTGCTGGGCCTGCCACAGAGGGAGAAAATTGTGTCACAGGCCTCCACAGGATTCCATTCTCTCACCTCCACCCTTCATCCCAATCTGCTGACCCCCTCTCACCACAGTCCCAATACCTCCTCCTTCTCCCAGAGCATTGCTTCAATGCGAGTGTCCCCCATGGTAGCGTAGAAGGTGTGTACAACAGTATCAGAGTCCACAGGAAATACGAACATGGTCTCCTTAGGGACTTGGTGCGTATTGCGGAAAAACAGCTCAGACACCACATCAGCCACAAAGTCCTGGATGGTTACATTTACTGTCACACTTTCCAGCTCCATTTCAGAATAGGAAGAAAAGAACCATATTCCCCTCTGGAATAAGCCTGAGGAAGACACAACAGCTGTCAGATTCCCTGGCTGCACGTAGGAAACTTTAAATTTGAGGTGTCTGCTTGTAATGGGAAAAAATTTCGTGTCCAAACCTGCCACAGAAATGCCAGTTGCAGAAGCTGACAAATAGTAATAAAAAGTCCCTGAGGCTGTCAACGTGTTTCCCATCTTTCTAAGCCCCTTTCTGTCCAACACACAACAACTGTGCCCTCAGATCACCTAAATGCGTTGTGCTTCATCTTAGTTCAGGCCTTCCATGGCATTGAGAGGAGTCTGTCTGTCCCCCAGCACATAGAGTGTGACAGTCCCACAATAGAGCTTCATGCAAACTGCAGGAGGTGCCCTGCAGCTCCTCAAACCTTCAGACCATATCTCAGAGATAGGAGCAGGTGCTGTCACCTGCTTTGAGACTAATGCTCCAAAGAGATTATCTTGATTTTCAACTTAAGTAGATATACTACTCATTTTGGACTACTGGAAGGGAAGGGGGGACCATACCAAGGGCACTTAGCATGGCATCAGAGGTACAGTCACAGGAAGTTACTTCATCTCCTTTTCATTGTCAGCAGTGGAGATGTTTCTTGATGACCTCGCTTCCTCACCTGTCATACCTGTAGCATATGTTTTATTTGAGGCCAACAATATGCACATGCAAATTTGATGATCTGTCTTCCTGTTATGACAGCAGCCCATGGAAAGGCAACCTTCTCCATACCTTTGCACGCAGTTTGAGATGAAGAGCATCTCGTATTAGGGCAAGGTTTGGCATCAGTGGTGTGTCAAACCTGATGGCAAAATGCGTTGGAGTAGTGTCTTAGTCAAGAATGGCATAACATTGTAGTAGGAACAGAGGGACAGTTAGCAAAGGAAGGTATAAGACCTTCACAGGAGTTGTTGTAATGTCTTGGAAGGGGATGGTATACAGAAGATGGTAGAGTTCACCTGGAGGGAACAATGCAACTCACCAATCAAGTGATGTACCTAGGTATCACAACACAATTCAGTAGTGGATGATTTAGCACCACAGTAGAGGTGATGCAATATCCTAGCACTGAGGAGTGTTGCCCCCCCATCCCATAGTGCCAGACGTCTCTTCTGCATCATCCCCTCACTTTGTGATGGTTTCCCTGGAAAGCCTTCAGCACTTACAAAATCACACTTACAAAAACATCTTTTACTATGTCGTCCAGAAAAAGTGAAGGCTGACTACAGGCCCTGCTCCTGAGTTCCCAGTACATGGTGAGGTATGCCTCCTTGTCAATGACCCAAGAAATCAGTTGCTTCCCACATTGCTCTCCCAGATAAAATCTTCCCCACTGCTCACAGATGCCACCTTTATGGCCCCAACTCACCTCTATACATATACCTTTTGCTCAGGATGCCACTTTTCCTCATCTTAACTCTTTAGTTGAAGACAGCTTCTGTGTGGGAAAGAGCATGAAGTGAGCTATGAGGACCTTGTGGGAAAAAAAAAAGGGCACCTCCATCTTGCCTTGCTCCAAGGTACGGAGCTACCCCCGCATACATGGGACAAGATGACTCTTTGCTTCTTCACATCCCACCTCAGGATCCTTTTTGCCCCTCTGTCACCAACCTGGTAGCAGATTAGTAGGAGACAGGCGTCGGATGGGAATTGCAGGTGTCAAAAATGCCTATCGGTTCAGTGGGGTGGCGGTGCTTAAATCAGATTGGAGCACAGGGAAGGTGGGCGCAACGATGTGTCAAAGTCTGAGACACAAGGCACGGGATGCGTTTGGGCCTGAGTGATAATTGCACCTGGAAGACACCAGTACCAATGATGACAGAGGAAGAAATAGGCAGAGAAGCAGAAAGATAGAGCAGGCGAAGAACGGTCTGGGAGGATGAGTGGAAGAATGCATGAATTCGTATGAGGAGAGTGGCATAGTTGGATAGTTGGAGGGGGCTATATTTAGTGGCAGTAAGAGTCAATGGCAGAAAACAGTGAACGTATGGGGAATTGGGGAGGGGAATGGATGAATGAATTTGTAGTTGGGATGCATGGATGCACATCCAAGGAAGAGGGGGGCAGGAAGTTGTTGGAGGAATTGATGAGCAAATGCAGTTGTGTGGAATGTGAGGGAGTGGGTGATAAAAAGGTGCCCGGTTTGTGACTAATCTGTCAATTAGGCAGATAAAGAGAGGCGTCTAAAGCCACAAGCCTTTCTACAGGTCAGTGGTCTGGAAGTCTCCCAGTACTGAATAAAGCTTTAACTCCACTGTCAAAACATTGGACAGGAGGGCCATTTGCAGTGAGGAGCCCTAGAACAGCTGAGTGTTTCTTGCAAAGGTGGGGAAATCCTATCTAGCTGTCTCCCATAGGTCCTGTGCTATGTATATTGGCATCACGTGTCTATCTTGGAAATGACAGGACATCTAAAATTATACTAGACACTCGTGTTTCAACAACTAAATCTCATCCCTAAATTTAAATAAGAGCAAGAGCCTCTTCTGCTTATCACAAGAGTAGGATTCACTTCAAGATTATTATATAGAAATGTAGGTATTTAAAACGAGATATATTCAGATTAAGTTCTAAACCAATGCAAGGCTTTTGCCAGAGGGCACAAAAAGAGGGGGTGAGAATGGGGCACAGGAATGAATGAGGAGTGAGGGGAATGTGAAGGGAGGTAGAATGAGGCAGGGAAGGAGGGATGTGCATTCTGTGCTATAGTGATCCTGATGGGGACACCATTGTACATTAAGGACTTGGTGGTCCACATAGCAGTTAACCCAAGGAGGCACAGGACAGGACTGTGCCATGCTGCACATTCAGCTTGGCCTTCAGACCTGTGCTGGGCTGCACAAATCCCATGGCTGCAGGATAACTTCAGCCATCTCACTGTAAGAGCCAGCTCTGGAACATGCGCATTGTAATATGCTGTGTACTGACCGGAGGCCCATTTGATGCTGCACAACCCGGGTTCCCAGCGTCTGAGGGGACGTAAGATTATCTATACTGTCTTTATCATGTCGGCTCTAAGAAATGTATTTCAAATGATACTTTGCAGAATTTGTGTGTCTTTCTTACTGGGATCATAGTGAACAAGCACCTGGCTCCTGGGGCAAAACATTTTGCACAGACAGAAAGTCCCAGTGAAAAATACTTTTCTGGAAACGGGATAATTAGGAAGATACAGACTGAGAGCCTGGCTGGTCCCTGCACAGGGCCATGGGGGGCAGTCACAAGAAACTTGGCCCAGATGGTTTTCCTGGTGAGTTGGGAATGTGAGGAGGGATTATCTGGATGTCCCAGGCCGGCTGAAGTATTAATGCAGACCAAGAAACACAGTGTAGGGCAAGCAAAAGGCAAGAAAAACGTGTGGTGTGTTCAGTTGTTGGTAATGTGCTCAGCGCTGTCACGGGGATGCTTGGAGCCAAAGCAGTGGCCCTGTGGGAGCTGCAGGCCCAGCAGTGTAAGAGGGGCCCAGGCAGCAAAAGGGGCAGGGGGCGCAGGGGGTGGCCAGTGCCGGGGACCGCTGAGACATGAGCCACTTGTGACGGGGTAAGGGGGATGGGAGACCTCGGGACCCCAGCAGGGTCGGGGCACAAGTGCAGCACCTGCAGCTCTGCACAGACGCCGGACACTGAGACGGCCAAGGCAGGGGCATGAAGGGAAGCACCGAGCCACGGGGCACCGGCCCTAGCTGCCACTCCCTCGGTCACAGGGAAGAGGCGCCATCCTTAACTGCGCCCCGCTCCCTGCGAACAAGCCCAGGGAAGGGGCAGGTGCTCCCCGCATGGGTGGCAGGGAGGCTGGGGACAAGGGGTGCGGGGGCACAGGCCCTTACACTCTGCTTGACCCACTGCGGAGCTGGCAGAGTACGCAGCAGGTGATGGCTCTGCAAGTACTGGGGCAGATGGAACCCAAAGTAATGGAAAGCCACCCCATTACCCCAGGATTAAAGTGATGACTGTTAAGAAAATCGGGGCTTAGGGTGGAAAAGTGTCCTTCTAACCTTGCAGCCGGGAGGATGCAATGCATGATTATGCAGTTCCCTCCCAGGCACGATAACAGAACACCCAAGAGAGCTGGGAGGAACCCTTGATGATCCTGCTTGGGGTGGGATTTCCAAGGGAATGGCTATCAGGAACGTCTCTTTAGTTCCCAGGTGAAGAATCATCTCCTGCTACCCTGACTCAGCCCAGCATTAACAGCAGTCTTTTATTCTGGGCCAGCGCTGCCCCAGGCAGACCTTCTGAGTTAATGGCCCCTTTTTCTTAACACACAGGAATCTCAAACAACTCCACAGGAATCAAGGTAATTTTTTCGTGGAAGTTTGGGATCTGCCCAGAGCAAAAGCAGAGAGTGAGAAAAGTCAAAGGAAAAAAAAGGAATGAAGGAAAGCCAGCAGGTCCAAACCCAACACCAGGGATTTGGACTTCACTCACCACCAAACAGATGGACAGGTATAATTCTCCTCACTTTACTCATATGAAAAAACGAAGCACACACTCTCTCTCTCTGGTGCTCTCAGAGACTTCTGTCTTTAGTCATCCATCCTTCAAGCTGTACTTGGATAATCCTCCAAGTTCTGGAGGACACCTTTGTCAGAGGAATTCCTGGGCAAATAGCCCCTATTTGATGAAACCGAGAGTTGCTAAATCGATACAAAACTAAAGCTGTGGTTTTTTGTTCTTAGTAGAAATCCTGGTTTACTGACAACTGCGTTTAAGGATTCCAATAACAGAATGCTCAGACATCCCTGTTATCATTATAAAACATTATTTTCTGTCAGGGTAAGAGATTGAATTTACAGATATCATGATGGAGGATGTGCCTCATTTTGAATTTGGACCATAGCCTGCTGTCCGCGACCTTAGAGATCCCAAATGTGTAGGTACCATTTGAACTAAGTGGCCTGGCAGTTTGGGGCAGCAAACACAGACGGAGACACGGAAGCCTCCAAGCCTTTGCCAGGGTATGGCAAGCACAGACAGGCAAAAGCACACATGCACACAGAACAGGTCTGCAAGCATTCCACGTGGAGGGAAGGAAGGATGGATGCACAGACAAACGCACTCACCGTGGAACCGCAGCCTGCAGCAGGAGCAATGAGCAGACACGGGAATGGCCCCAGGACTCAAACCTGTCAGCTGCAGCAGGAAAGGATGTTCACAGGCGCTCTTGGAGGAGGAGGAGGGCTGATCATTGCGTCATTGCAGGAAGCAGCAGGGACGGGTGGGAGCTGCGGTTACAGCCGCAGTGCCTGGCCAGATTCCAGGAAAGGGAATGCTGCCAAATGCGCACTCTGGGATATGCAGTTAGGAACCAGGGATGATGCCCGCCCTGCCTGCTGGGATGAGGTAGGGGCACTGGAGATGCTGCCATCCCTGCCTGCTGGGATGGGTAGGAGGCAGTGGGCGTAGGGGTGCTCCAGGTCACTGGGCAGCTCTGGGAGGTCAGTGGAGCCCCGAAGAAAGCGGGATTGATGGGGAACCCACTTAGAGGGTACTTTTTGGGCCCAAACTGGGGACCCACGCTGGGAGGAGCAGAGGGCACTAATAGAGACAATGCTCTGGGTTGTTTACTGTCCTGGGGGCTCTGAGCTGTGGATGCTGCCTTGGAAAGGACTCTCGTGTGTGGCAGGGGCGTCTTGGGGAGAGAACTGCAGCAGTGCCGCACGGGGTGGGCAGGGGAGGGGGAGCTGCCCAGTACCACCTGCCCTGCGGGGGGGTTGGAGGCAGCTGAGGGAGGGGTGGGATCAGGGGAAGGCTCCCATGTTCCCGGTTGGGAAACACCTCCCCACCAGAAGCAGAAGTGGCTGCTGCACCAGGGAGCCATCCCATTCCTGCAGCCAAAGTGCACCCACACAAGCACTTCACCCTGCCTTCCTGACACTCTCCCCTGACTTTTCCTTTTCCAGCGGGCCTCAGCATGTCCAAGAGGATACAGGTAGGAAGGCAGTTTTGGACCAGTGAGAAAAACTTGGAAGAAGAGATGTCCATCTTGTGTCTTTATTCTAGACATTGCTGAGCTTGCTTGGAGTCATACACCTCCAGAAAAGTGAATGCGAAAGCGCCAGACATGGAAGGGGTGCTGATATGAATGAAATCTGGGGGCCTACATCAGAAGACAAGGTCCCATTTTCTTGAGGGGCACCGAGATCTCCTTGTTCCCCAGAGGACAGACTATTTAGGTTGAGAGCCGGAGTCACCAAAGTGCACTAGGTAGCTTGGGCATGATCTTGTCAGAGGAGCAGCTACAGTGTAGTCAGATGTCCATGTGCATGACTGTGGAGTAACAGACATGGTCAGACCCTGATTTGCTTCTGGAACAGTGACATTTTCTATTTCCTACCTTGTGGCATTTCAGTAAGCCAGATTTCATCAATTTCTTTTCAGGGATTTTCTTCTCTGTTCTGGTTTTGGCTGTATAGAGTTAATTTTCTTCACAGTAGCTAGTATAGGGCTATGTTTTGTATTTGTGATTTGTGCTGAAAACAGCATTGATAATATAGAGATGTTTTCGTTACTGTTGAACAGTGCTTACACAGAGTCAAGGCCATTTCTGCTCCTCATACCCACTCCACCAGTGAGCAGGCGGGGAGTGCACCAGGTGTTGGGAGAGGATAGGTGACTGTTTAATAAGTAGAGCAAAAGCCACGCACACAAGCAAAGCAATCCAAGGAATTCATTCACTACTTCCCATTGGCAGGCAGGTGTTCAGCCATCTCTAGGAAAGCGGGGCTCCGTCACATGTAATGGTTCCTTGGGAAAACAAACAACACCACTCCAAATGTTCCCCTCTTCCTTCTTCTTTCCCCAGCTTTATAGGCTGATCATGATGTCATATGGTATATGACATCATGATAATAGGCCTTTGGTCAGTTGGGGTCAGCTGTCCCAGCTGTGTCCCCTCCTAACTCCTTGTGCACTCCCAGCCTACTCCCTGGCTGGTTAATAACAGGCCTCAGTTGGCTGCCAGGTGCACACCAAGCTGCTCTGTCCCTCCTCTTTCTCAGCAGGACTCGGGGGAGGAAATAAGGACAGGCAAATTGCTCATCTGATACCATCATGGGCAAAAGAGACTCATCTTTAGGAAATGAATTTAATTTATTGTCAATAACAGAGTAGGAAACTGAGAAATAAAAACAAAACTAAAACCACCTTCCCACCACCTCTCTTCTTCCTAGGCTCAACTTTACCCCTGACTCTTCTACCTCATTCGCCCTGAGTGGCCCAGGGGAATGGGGAATGGAGATTGCAGTTAGTTCATAACATGTTTTGTCTGGCACTTCTTCCTCCTCATGCTCTTCCGCTGCTCCAGCATGGGGTTCTTCCCACAGGATACAGTCCATGAACTTCTCCAACGTGGGTTCTTCCCACGGGCTGCAGTTCTTCAAGAACTGCTCCAGCATGGGTCCTTTTCAATGGGCCACAGTCCATCAGGAACAGACTGCCCCAGCATTGGTCCCCCGCTGGTCACAACTTCCTTCGGGGCATCTCGACCTGCTCCAGCATGGGGTCTTCAGTGGGCTGTGGTGTGGATATCCTCTCCTCTGTGGTTGTCCGTGGGCTGCAGGGGGAGAACCTGCTCCACCATGATCTTCTCCATGGGCTGCAAGAGGTGCTCTGCACCCATCCCCTGGAGCCCTTCTTCCCCCTCCTGCTTCACTGGCCTTGGTGTCTGCAGGGCTGTTTCTCTCACATTTTCTCACTCCTCTCTCACAGCTGCTGTGCGGTGTAAATATGTTATCACAGAGGTGCCACCAGCATCGCTCATTGGCTCTGTTTTGGGTAGTGGTGTGTCTGTCTTGGAGCCTTGGCTCTGTCTGACATGGGGGTAGCTCCTGGTCTCTTCTCACTGAGGACACCTCTGCAGCTCCCCTCCCACTTCCACCCTCAACCCAAGCCACATAAACTCAATACAAACACCATGTGGGATTTCACAGATCTTAAAGAGAGTAATGCAACCCTATCCCAACAGAAACCTGGGCTCACAGCAGGTCACTAAACTTCATCCATAGGGAAGAATGCTATGGATTCCTTTCTCCCTTTTGGAAAGTCTTGTTTACAATAAGCAGATGATTAAAGATTGTCTCATATGCAAAACCAAGCCATGGTGACAGAATTTATTCTCATGGCAGTCACAGATGTGTCGTCTCTGTAGGTTCTACTATTCTTTTCAGTTCCCTGTTTCCTATTTACCCTACCCAGAAACCCCATTATCCCACACCAAGTGACCCAAGTTTAATGTAAAAGCCCCTGGACTCAACCAGGAGTAACTGTCTTGGATGCTTTTATAAGTACTGGCATAAGGATACATTCACAAAGAGATGCATTGTGTCCAAACACAAACCTGGGCCAACGTTCCTTCTGAATGTGTTCATTACATCCCTTTGACTTTCAGTAAGACTCAGCAACAATCTAAAACCAGGCAGCTGGGATAGGGCAAAATTCAAAATTAAGACCCCATGGCATCTAGAGTGCTTTCACGCAGGGTGAGCTATCAGTGAAAAGGAACAAAAGTTTCCTGTATGCCATGGGTTTTACCAGCAAGCTCCATGATTGTATCCAAAATAGCACTATCTTTAGGCAACTACAGAGAAGGCTGAAATTTAACCCTCATGGGTACATGTGAGTGTATAAACAGGTCACTAAACTACATCTGTAGATGTACACTCATTGAGGTCTTTTAGGTTTTCTGTTGGATTGTTGGTTTTATTTTTTTCCCATTCCTGAACCACAAATTCTGCTCCCAGTCAATTTTAGAAACCAAAATGTCAAATCTGGAGCCTGGCCGTAGGGATGGAAGTTTCCCCTGTACTGCACTGGAGAAGAAACCACAGGAGCTACTTGGGAAATCTGGCCAGGCGCTGAGATTACCAGGTGAAATGGCACATACGGAGTGATGCCACACTTTCACAGGGCCACTTGCGGACACAGAACTTACCTGGGTCATGCAGGAGACTAGTTTCAGTGTCCTTCTCTCTCAGAGAAGGCTAGCAGTATTTTCTTCCCCCCACACCCATCCCCCCTCCCCAAAAATGATTACTCCAAGGTCGTAGCATACCTTTTTCTCCGTGTGCTTGTGGAGATCTCAGCTGCTCCTCTTGGAACTGTCCCGTGATCGTGCCTGGATGAATCTCTCCATCTGAGTGATGCAGAATGCTAATTATCCCATGACTCAGACTCTAAGATGCTTGTGGGCACTGTACTATATGAAATGCTTAGTTCTTGCTAGAAACAACAAATGAGCACTAGTTTCTCTTCCTTTCCTTTGCCTTCTCCACACCTTCAATAAAAACCATGAGTCTCTTAAAGAACTGCAGTAATGTCTTTATCACTTTCATGTAGTGGATCCCTTTTCTGCTGGAAGGAATGGAAATCATATAAAATGAAAAGAAAAAAAAAGTGAAAGCAACCTGCCTACTCACTATCAATTGTGTATGCTTATCCTGAAAAGTTCACTGTAAAAGAATATATCTTAAGTGAGAGGGGCAGCTGAACTCCTGCAATGAAAGTGAGAACTTCAAGCCTGAATACCTGAAAAAGATGTGGGAAGTGGGGTGGGTTTTGGCTGCTCTGTTTTAGAAGAAATGTCTGGTATACATTTCATACTCCTCAGGAAGAAATGTAAATGGAAATTCTAAATAATTTGCTTCTGAAGCCAAGAATAAGGACAAGATATTCTCAAGTATGAAACACTTTGCTTCTGGTGTTTCCAGTGAGCTAGTAAACCTTACACACCCACTGAAAGTGGAAATAACATTTTTAAAACACACGTTCTCGGACAAGAAAAGATTTATTTCTTCATCAGCTCAGACATCATTCTGATTAGTACTTCTTTCACATCTTTATTCCTCAGGCTGTAAATCAGAGGGTTTAACATAGGAATTATGGCTGTGTATGTGAAAGGCATAAATTTCTTTGCGTCTTGAGAGTAACTGACTTTGGGCCGTAAGTAAATCAAGGTCCCACTTCCACAGTGCAATGTTACAACAATTAGGTGTGAGGAACAGGTGGAGAAGATCTTGTGTCTACCCTCTGCAGAGGAAATCTTCAGGATGTTGGAGATGATGTAGGCATAGGATACCAGAATGAGACAAAATGGCATAACGATAACCAGTGCTGTGGCTATAACGATCTGCTTTTCATACAAAGAAGTGTCAGTGCAGGAGAGCATGATGAGGGGGGGAATATCACAGAAGAAGTAGTTAATCTTCCTGGGCCCACAAAACGGCAATGCGAACACCCAAGCTGTCTGCACCACGGACACAACATTACCACTGCAGCATGACAGCAGGACCAAGGAAAGACAAACTCTGCTGTTCATGATGATTGCATATCTAAGGGGGTTGCATATGGCCACGTAACGGTCGTAGGCCATGGCTGCCAAAAGGTACCACTCAGTGGCTCCTAAAAAAATCACACAGTAGAGCTGTGCGACACAGCCCATGTAGGAAATGCTCCTGTCCTCTGACAGGAAGTTTACCAGCATCTTGGGAACAACCACCGATGCTGTGGAGATATCCAGGAAGGACAGGACCCGGAGGAAGAAGTACATGGGCATGCGGAGGGAGGGGTGCAGTGTGACCGTGAAGATGAGAAGGTTCCCAAAGATGGTGATGGTGTAAATGAAGCAGAATGTGAAGAACAGCAAGTGCTTCAGTTCTGGGTATCTGGACAATCCAGAGAGGACAAATCCAGTCAGCAGAGTGTGGTTTCCTGGTTCTGGATCATCTGTTGGCTTCATCTGGGAGGAATTAAATGGACGGACTGTCAGAGGGGTAGTCACTGGACCAAGATCACGGTGCTTCAGCCAGAGCCAGTTGCTGAAGTGAGGAGTTTCTTTGAAATCCCTGGAGAGCCACTGGATCAAAGGGTGAAACTCTATAGAGGGCTCAGCTGAACAAAGGAAGAAGGCAATGTCCATGCGTGCTGCAAGTGCGTGATGTTAGCACTCCCTACATTTCATAGTTTGGGACAGTGACCAAGCATACAACTATGAGGAGTTAGTATTTAAGGGTTGGCTCCATTATGGGTGTATGGTTAATTGCTGAGAACATGGGCTCCCCCCACATGTCAGGTCTGTGGTCCCAAGTGGTTTTGTAGGTGTTTTCTGCACTGCAGAGAAAGCCCAGCTGACAGCCAAAACACCCACAGTCCAAAGAAAGCAAAACCAAAACAAATCAAAGCAAACCCAAATACCCATTGTATACAGACAAAAAATGGAAGAAGGAGTAATTAGAGGGAAAGATACCCACAGAGAACACTAATAAAGTGTAGAGGGTGAAGCTCAGTACCATCTCCTTCATTAGTCACATTGCCTCATTACCGTGGTGAGTGTTGCTGTGTGTGCGATGCCAATGGGATATTCATGCAGCGCTGTGCCAGCCGTGGTACCTCTGTGTTTTCTTTCTGCCCAGAATGGGAAACTGATGCACAGAAGGAGAGAAGAAATTAGCCTGGCACAGAGGAGAAAGTGGTCATTAATTCTGCGTTCTTCCGACTTGTCATCTCTTCCCAAAGGGGCAACCAACCTGTGGACGACACCAGTAAATCTCAAGGCACAGAATGCATTTGGGCAGCAGAAATGTATGCATATATGGGCACACAGCAGGGAAGCACCTTTTCCACTGTGCACACATGGACCTGGTCAACAGACCACCACTCATAGAGAAGGACACATCATCAGAGCAAGAGCAGTGCACACAGCCCTGCCATGATGCAATCATTTCTCATACTGACTTCATCTAAATTCTTTCTGCCAAAACTTCACTCACACAAGATGCCTTTCTGTCAGCGTTCTTTTCTGACATGAACATGAAAATGAAAGCTGTGGAATTGGGAGTCACAGATGATTTTAGCTTACAAGCACAATAAAGAAACTCCTAATGTTCTTGGGCATTTAAAGGTCTGATGTATTTAAAAGGAATCTTTCTGGTTTTGACTGATTCCGTTAACAAAGAAATGAAAGAACACTGTGCTATTTGAAGCTCCAAAGTCTGAGAGATACCTCAATATAACCTGTGCGTAACAGAATAGAGAATGACATCAAATATTTTCTGCAGTTTGTAATGGCACACATTCACACCAGTTTTCTTAACTTGTCAGATCCATGCACCTGAAGTTGAATCTACCTAATTCTGCTCTTTGATCCCTTACTAAAGTTTTAGACTATCGCTTTGGTCATCAGCTGTTAATTAAAGTCAGTAAGTCTCACAGCAGTCATTGGTTTACTGAACAGAAACTGAGAGAAACAACTGAGAGAAACAACTCTCACTTTGTGTAATTCTTGTTTAGTGCCTATGAGGACCTTCAAGTTTTGGTCTTCACTCTTCCTTGGATTTGCTTTATGTATTCACAAAGAGCATTTTGAAGTAAGTGTCCTACCTTCAGCAGTTCTGTCATCCAGTGGATCATGCAGAACGGATCATCCAGAACGGATCATGCAAATTTCACTAGAAGTATTTCCCTTGTTTTCTTACATTAAGGACAGTGTTGGGCTGATGACTCCTACAGTCAGCTTACATTGCAGATTTTAAATTGTATGTTAAATGTAGATTCTCTCCTGCCACATCTTGAATAATCTGTGACATTATCACATGGTATATTCCATGGGACATCAGGCAAGTTTTCTCTGAAACACGATAAATGGAATTTACCTGCCCTTCACACAGATGTCATAATGCTAGTTGTCAAAGATTAACCTCACAGAGAAGAAGTAAAAGAATTTGTTAAAGTTGTTTCAATTTAGTTGAATTGGGTGCAACTGAAAAGACAGAGTCCTTAATGCATCTTTATTTTTTGTGGCCAAGAGGAGAACAGCTGAGCTACCTCTGATACATGACTTACTCCACGATTAAATAGACTCTCTTGAAATCCCCATTTAACCTATGGGTGGGATTGATTTCAGCTGATTTTAGAAATGTCATAGTTGGTTGTTCAGAACTTAATGCTCTCTCTGTGGGCAATGGGAGGCAACAAGGTAATGATATCTTTACAACAGCAGATGAAACACTATTTTGAATGGCAACTTTCCCTCCATAGTCTGCAAAGTGGGACCAGAGTGACTCCTTCAGATTTAGGCATATCATGTCTTACATGACTAATGCTATGAACTGTGCATCCTGAACCAGCTGAAAAATAGCTGGAAACATCAAGGGATGTGTGATTCAAAGGACAGAATTAGCTTGATCTAGCCTACTGCCTTCGCCTAATTGCAGTGGATTAGAGGAAGAGCTATCTCCTGTAGCAGAGGTTTCATTCACATTTGAATCTTTAATCTTAACTTTGAATTTTTCCCTTCCCTTCCCTTCCCTCATTTCCATTTTCACCCTCCTTTTTTCCCTTCCTTCTTTCAGTAGGAACAAACAAACAAACAAACAAAAATCAGAT
Source organism: Larus michahellis (assembly GCF_964199755.1). Lineage (NCBI taxonomy): Eukaryota > Metazoa > Chordata > Aves > Charadriiformes > Laridae > Larus > Larus michahellis. Next base: position 8,475,929 of record NC_133913.1, on the reverse strand, counting down.
TTGAACTGGAATTACTTACTGGAATTAAACGTGTACCTATTGACAACCTAACAAAAGGTTCTGAGTATCTATTCCATAATAAAGTTGCACTTAAATTTAGTCAACCTCTCTTTTACAGATGAGAAGCAAATTCATTGAAAATAAAAGACTTGGTCATTGAGTACAAAACTATAGTTTCTTCCGCATTTGGATTCATGGATTTCATTTCACTTTTTTTGCCTGGTGTACCTTATTTGCATAGGTCAAAGATCTGTCTTTACATTTTTGGCTTTGATTATTTCGCATGATCTTTTCCGTGTATTTCCACGAAGAGGATTTCAGCTTCAACCAATTGTTGAAGGTCTCTTTAGAATGGCCTGAGAACCAGAAATGTTTAGATAAAAACTTCTCCATTTTTGCTGTCTTTACACAAGTTTTGCTCTGAAATGTCCCATGCTTGTAATGCATGTTCTTTCTGAGTAACCCAGTTGCCAAGGAAGATCAGAAAAAAAAATGTTATTCTCTAGGTACTCTAAGTGCTGTGTCTTCAGCAGCAGTGTCATCACTACTGACATCCAGTACCTAAAAGACAGAAAAGAGTAGATGGCCACACACTATTTAGCTTAAATATTTTACTAAGTGTGCAGTATTTGGACTTGCTCTGTGGAATCTGTCCAAACTGATGTCCTTTCTGTGGGTTTCATCTTACTAGAGAATGAATATAACCTCAATCTCATTTAAAATCACAACTGTTTCTGAACACTATATTATTTCAGCCTAACAGTGACTCAGGTCCAGCATACATTGGGTCTGATCTGACGAAGCATAGCCACATGAATTATTTTGATTCACACAAGAAATCACATTGTTTGCACCAGGAATTAAAAATTATGTAAGGAGTGTCTCAAATTTACTAGCAAATTTCTCTAGAAGTACACAAAAAAATACTTTTCGGTTAACTTAGGATTGGTACTACAAACTTAATTCATCTAAGTAGCCCTGACATGCAGAGTCTGAAGAGCCATGGAACCAATTATTGCATGAGACAATATTCAAATTAAGACTTTTTAAGTTGTTCATTGTCAAGAGTGTGAGAACGGAAAATATCAGGCAAGTTTACAGCTTTTGTTTCTTGAATTCTTTGAGACGCCCTTAGACACCTGCTTTAATACTTAAAGTACTCTATGGAGACATTGGGAAAAAGGATTTTTGTCCTTCAAATGGATAAGAAATCTTTGTTTTCTCAAAGAACAGCCACATTTTTCATCTCTTTTGTTGGGGTTTTTTGAGTTGAGCTTAAAGTAAGCGCTACACTTACAGTGCAGTTACTGTTCAACAGTACCTGAACCATGACCTTTCTGTTAAAGACCTACAAGGAGGGGAATCTCAAAGGGAAACAGCCACAACCAGTTTGGAACTGGAAAAGCATATACAGTTCTCTGTTTTTGGAGACTGAAGGAATGTTCCATCTTTTTTTCCATTTCTTCTATGAGTGATTGACAGAATCTTTAACTTGTAGTCTGAAAATGTGATATGAAAGACAGAAAGAAAGTAAAACCTATGTCGCAGAATTGTGACCTTCCTCAAGTTAACTGTTTACATGTAAGTTAGTTATTTATAGTCTGCAGAGCCATGAGAAAGAGGAATCTGCAGAGAACGATTCATCACATAACAAGATAGTCATAATTGAAACTAGGGCAAAGCATCTTTGTTCCATGAACTGAATAAATATATTAGTACAATTATGCTTATAAATTAGAATTTTCACTTAAATATATTTCATAGAATCATAGAATGTCTTAGGTTGGAAGGGTCCATAAAGATCATCTAGTTCCAACCCCCCTGCCATGGGCAGGGACACCTCCCACTAGACCAGGTTGCTCAAAGCCCCATTCAGCCTGGCCTTGAACACCTTCAGGGATGGGGCATTCACAGCTTCCCTGGACAACCTGTTCCAGCACCTCACCATCCTTATAGTGAAAAATTTCTTTCTCATATTGAAGATATGGGAGAAAAAGAAAGCAGAAAAATATGTCAGTATGCAATAGCTTTCCCTTAACTTTTTATGTTACTATTTGTCCAGCTCGTACAATACAATTGAAAATCTTTGCAGATTGGGTGTGCTCTCAGTTCACATTGTTTTGGCCTATTTTGAAATTCTGTGTGAATCCCAAACCGTTGCCAGGGCCTGAGTGTACCAGGAGGTTCTGCAGCCTCCTCCTCCTTCTGCCCATGCCACAGGACTTAGCTCCCTATACTTAAAGTCAGCTCTGATCTGGCACCTTAAATCAGACCAGTAAACAAACAGCTATGCTGTGAGAGGCCTCCTCAGGAACCATCATCTTTTGGCTTGGAATCTGCTTTTAATGTCAAACTCTTGCTTTGCTTCCTCGTCTGAACTATGTTATAGGTGTGCCTACGCGCAGCCTTGTGCCTTGTTGTTCCTGAGGGAAAAAAAAAAGGCGTGGAGTGCCTCGGCTTCTCCCAAGTACTGTGTCACTGTCTACCCTGCACTGCTGAGCAGTAGGCCAACATTATCTTTTCATTTCCTTTCTTTTTTTCTGCCAAGGAATTACGGGCAACATCTTATTAACCATCATATCCCTGGCTACTTTCAATTGCAGAAGAGTTTTGTCTTTCCTAACTCCATACCTATATAGCCTGTATTTCTCCTGGGTAGCCCATTGCCACTTCCACCTTTTGAGTACTTCTTTTTTGCATCCGAGTTCAGATGGGAGTTTTTCATTCATCCATGTCAGCCAAACTTACCGCACTAGTTCAACTTTCTATGTGTTGGTCAGGACCATTCTTGTGTTTTGAGTCAGAGTCCTCCTCAGAGATCAATCAGCTCTTCTGCGGCCGCTTGACCCTCCAAGGCCTTGTGTGATCCAGCCAAGCAGCTCCCTGAAAAAGGCAAAAACTGCTCTCCTGAAATATAGGGTTGTAGTTATGCTATTTATATTATTCACTTCTGTCAGCTTTTCAGATTCACGGTCACTGAAGCCAAGGCTGCCCTAAACCTTCACATGCAAAATGTTTTCTTATCGGTTGTTTATGAGTATTAGGTCCATCACAGCATCTTCCCTAGACAGCTCTTCAGTCACTTCTGACAAGGTATTTTATTTGACCTACTCCAGTGGTGCCCAGTGACAGGACAAGAAGTAATGGGCACAAACTTGAACACAGGAAGTTCCACCTAAACATGAGGAGGAACTCCTTTACCCTCAGAGAGGGCAGAGCCCTGGCACAGGCTGCCCAGAGAGGTGGTGGAGTCTCCGTCTCTGGAGACATTCCAACCCCGCCTGCACGCGTTCCTGTGTCACCTGCTCTGGGTGACCCTGCTCTGGCAGGGGGGCTTGGAGGGGATGATCTCCAGAGGTCCTTCCAACCACTATCGTTCTGTGATTCTGTGAATATATAAGTAGGGGTTGGCCGGGGGGCAGGAATCTGCGATCACTGCTCGGGATGGGCTAGGCATCCGGTTCACTGGGTGGTGAGAGTGACTTGTGTTGTATTACCTTTTATTGTATATTCTTTTACCATTATAATGATTGTCATTGCTATTTCCCTTTTCTGTTATTGTTCTATCAAGCTATTTTTTCTCAACCCACAAGTTTGTTTTTTTGGTATTTTTTCCTTTTCCTCTCCATTTTTCCCTCTTCTCCCTGCCCTTCCGGGAGGCAGGGGAAGAACTGAGAGAGTGGCTGTATGGTCCTAGCTGCCAACTGGGGTTAAACCCCAACAGTCTTTTTTGGTGCCCAACGTGGGTACAAAGGTGAGGCTGCAGGAATGGCCTCTGTGAGAAGAGCAGCATGATGTTTCCTGAAGCAATTGCAGGCCATGGGAAGGACCCCACTGGAGAAGGGGAAAAGATGAGGAGGAAAGAGCAGCAGGGAAGAATCGTTATGTACTGACCATAACGCCCCCATCCTCCACACCCTCCGCACTGCTTGAGGTGGTAGTCAGAGTAGGGTGGCGGAGTCAAGAGTAATGGAGAGAAGCTGAGCCTGGAAAAAGGGGAGAGGCAATGTGTTGTTCTAATTTTTGTCTTTGTTTCTCATTACTCAAACCTATTTTAATTGGTAGTAAAGGAAATTCATTTTCCCCAAGTGAAGCATGTTTTGCCCGTGACGGTATTAAGGTGAGTGATCTCCCTGACTTTACCTTGACCTGTTTTCTCCCCCTGTGCTGTTGAGGAGGGAAAATGAGAGACCAATTGGGTGGGAGTTCCGCCTTTAGCATACATTAATATATCACAATAACACACCAACATTCTGGCTCTTACTGAACAGCCCTTGCGCAGCATCAAGGCTTTCTCTTTTGCCCCCTGCCCCCATGCACACACAGAGAGTAGGCTGGAGGAGGGCAATAGGTTGGGAGGGCGCATAGCCAGGACAGCTGACCCAAACTGACCAAAGGGATGTTCCATGCCATATGACATCACGCTCAGCGATAAAAGCTATGGGAAAAGAGGAGGAAGGGGGAGCATTATTGGTTATGGCATTTGTGTTCCCAAGCAACCAATGTGCTGATGCTCTATTTTCATCAGCAGCATGTGCTGATGCTCTGCTTTCCAGGCATTGACTGGATGCCTGCCTGCCGATGGGAGGTAATAAATGAATGCTGCGATGCTTGCACACGCAGCTTGTGGTTTTCCTACTAAACTCCCATTATCTAAATCCATGAATCTTCTCTCCTTCCTTCCATTTTCTCACCATCCCACAGGAGAAAGGAGTCAGAGAGAGGCTGTGTGGGTGTTTGGCTGTCGGCTGAGTCACCCCCACAGAGCATTAATTGATACAGTCAGTGGAGTCTGGAGAATGAACCAGCTCACTCAGAAGTGGGCCCTCACTTGCTCAGATGAGGTGATCTTTATATGCGGCTGAATGTATTGAGTAAGGACTAAAGACAGTCACCCACACGTACACACCTGCTGCCACCTGATACATCCTAGGATGTCTCCTCTGGCAACCACCTGTACCTCCAAAAGGGAACAGGTCTACCTCTACACTCTGTCCATCACCACAGGCAAGAAATGGACTTTTCTAGCTCGTGTTCACAATGAGGTAAAGACCTTTACTTGCTAGATCTGTGCACCAACAGAAGTCTTCAAATCTGTAAAATTACCTTTCAGCAAAACAAGTCAAATTTCCTACGCCTTCATTCCTTTTGTGTACAAACATAAACAGGCTTGAGAGAGAGGCAAGCTAGAGAGAGTTTATTTTGATTTACGTCATGTATGAAGATTTTTAAAAGCCTTGCTTTTGAGACTAAAAGTAACTTACACTCGCAAAACCATTTATTTTGATAGAAATATTTAATTAAGGAATTATATTTTTCTTCTATCCACCATGGGGAAAATTAATAGGAGCTCGTGATATGCTGGCGGCAAAGCCACTAATGGTGTATTTGGTGTATTCTGAAAACAATAATGACTGTGCTTTACGCTCTTGACCCTCATTTAGCATAGGAGGGAATTTAGGCAATATTTTCCATGAAGTTTCACACGTTCACTCTTTGTTGTTTGGTTAAGATCGTAATAAATCATAAATAAATGAATACATAAATAAATAGAGGATGAAATATTTCCAGTGTGCTGTACTACACAGGAAAATTGCCTCTTAGAAGCATCTCAGAGATCAGACGCATATAAGTCCTGTGTTTCTGACATTTCCGTGCCACAGCCAAAAAGGACAGCTGCATGTTGTTGCACTTCTATGTCCCTCCAGGGAACATCTTCCCATCTGTACAGAAGGCATCTCCGTCTGTTTTCTGCTGAAAAGAAGGGGAAAGAAGGGGCAGACTGCGTGGAAGACAAAGCTGGGAGAGAAAGGAAGAAGATACTGAGGGTTCAGGTACTGGAAGCATTTTAAAGCAGTCAAAGAATACTGTTGCTCTCATCCTAGAGAGCTGAGGTTTAAACATCTCCAAGTATAAGTAGCACTGTTACATCAAAAAAAAAGAAAAGGTGACTGCTGTCTTCATGCTTGATTGCTTGCCGCTATGAGGGAGCAGCTGTCAATTATTAAAAAAAAAAAAAGAAAGAAACATATCAACCTGCAGTAATCTGCAGCAACGTTCATGCAGCATTCTGCATGCACTGATCATTCCTCCCTTATCTTAGGAAACCGCATACTAAGTTGCTTGTATTGTGTTTGAACACAGAAGTCACATAACTAAATGGCTTGATGCAGTTATATCCAGAAATCATGTAGAAGGAGACATCCATGCAGTCTTTTCATTTACTATACCTATAAGTTAGTACAATCAATATCATACATTTAATAATACTTTTATAAGCCTAGGATGACTTGAAGGCGACACTCTGCTCTGGACAGGGGATTCCCTGGGGCGTGCTGGTAGAAGGAATCTGCAGCCTTAGTACTCAGTGAAAGGTCTGTGATGACAGCTGAGGTGAGATCAGGAAGGAGTAAATGGAAGATTTCGTGTAATGCACAACTTACTACTGCTTCTGAATGAATGCCCAAAATTCATTTCCTGTCAGGCCAAAGCAGAGGCAGCTGTTGGAAGTGGCAGTGCCTGGAGGGCTGGGGTCCCAGAGGACACCTCACCCCAAGCTGCAGGGGCCATCGCATGATCTAGGACCCAGCACAGGGACTGAAGCAGCAGCTGCAGTGCCTCCTGCCAGGGTTTCCCAGAGCAGATGGACCCCTCCAGGCACATTCACATGTGCACCCCTGGCAGGACTACATCTTCAGGCTGGCCACACAGATCAATGTGGATAGAAACACTCTGCAAATGCTGATGGCACCTATCCCGATTCACCTCTGGCTGATCAGGTTGAGGATCTGTCAGTGGAGCATACATACGAGTGTAAACATACATACATGTACACATACGATACAGATCTCCCAGTCACTGCCCTAGACACTTAGAGTGTGCAGTGCCTGTCCTTGAATCCCCAGTTACCCTCACATGGGCCTGTGTGTCCTGAGGTCCAGCACCACTACAACAGCTGGCACAGACCCAGACCGACCTACAAACCTCCCACAAACATGAGCAATCCCACACAGGCACACTGTGCATCTCCCCACAGCTGGGCTGAGATACTCAGTCTACCCAGTAACTGACCTGGGACCTCCACCAACAGCTTCCCTGTTCCCATCCCATTGCGAATAAAGTTCTGTGTTTCATTCATGGTTAAAGGAATCATTCTGAAACTTCTTTTCCTCTCTTCCTGTTTAATATGAATACAGGCTTTACAGAAGCCTGCATAGTTTGCCACCTTAACAGCTCCTCAGGATAGGGGCGATGTGCATGAAAATATGAGAAAAACCATGAACTAATCCTTCTTTAGGCTATTTTTTACAGGAACCCCTCCTTTTCCCCTTGGGAATTATTAAGCTGTCATAAGGTCCCACTAAGCCTTCTGTTTTCCAGGAACAAGAAACTCAGTTCCCTGAGTCTCATCAAATACAGTGTGTTCTTCCAGCACCTTGGCCATCTTACTTATCTCCACCGGACTCACCCAAGCTTATGAACATCTTTCTTATACAGGAGGACCCCATACTGGATGTGCTATTCCAGATTCTGTCTAACCAGTGCTGGGTAAAAGGGAATAAACACTTCCCTCCATAGCCTGCTGGCTGTCCTCCTCATGATACAGCCCAGTACACTGTTAGTTTTCAAGCCCAAGAATCATAACCAGCAAGTCTGAGTAGAAATCAGCTTTACTAATACCAGGGTTGTCAAGGAGGGAAAATGAAGAGAAACTTCTCCCCTAGAGGCAAATTAGGTAACAAACCTGTCTGGGTCTCACTCCACGGGGCATTTGGTTATTGCAGGTCATGACTTCAGTGCTGAACTGAGTTAGAAGTACTTGCCTCCTCCTCTTGGGGCATGCTTTTGAGCTCATTCTAGCCTCCATTCATGAGGGAGGAGAAACCTCCAGCAGAAATTACCTTGATAGATGGGGTGCATTTTAAGATACTATTTCAGAAAGGCTTGTGAAGACTATTTGTGCTTCTGATGAAAGGTGAGAATATTAATCCTTTGCTGCTGGGTCCTTTTCTATTTTCTTTGCTGTTTTCTCTTTCGTACATTCTTCACTGGGTCTAATAAAGCAACAATGAATTATATTCCTTGTTCTATATTTGTCTGACTCTTTCAATGCTATAGGTAAACAGAACTAACTATTACAGTCTTAAATTAATACTTTAGTGTCAGGAACTCCATATCTCCACCTTCAATATCTCCATCTTCAATTCAATGGGAAATGAGCAGAGACTTGGTCCACACTTTTCATTCCAGTAATGCCTTAATATTGTATGAAAAATATGATCACTGGAGATTCATTCAACCCCAAGTTAGTCACCTAATTCTGAGCTAAGTTTTAATCAACACAGGGGAGAAAATGCTGGTGCCTCTGCACGGTGATTCGGGTAAACCATCTTAGACTTGTGTCTTCATCAAGAGATGAGTGTGCTATAGATGAGTCAGTCTCTCTCAGTTGACACCAGTGAAAGGGGAAATCTCCATCAGACTCTGTTTGCAGGTCGCCTGGAAGTGCAGGGAGATGAGTTGAATTCCACTGAAGAGCTAATTTTGTACCATTGCACTACAAGGCAGAAATTATAACTCTGTTTCTTGTACCTGAGTATGAGAACCTCTGCTTGGTCATTTGGAATGGAATCCCAGGCACAATTTTAGATTGTCAAAATGGGATGAACCAGATGGAACTATGTAAAATCTACTAGTAATGACCATATTTGGGAAGATCGCCAGTTGCAGCTAGCAGCACTCTAGTTTGGTGAAATGCAAGCCCAGAGACAGCTTCAACCTTACACTGCTGAGTAAATCCTCATGCAGACAGTCTCTGATCTCTCCATTATCAGCCAGATTCCTGGAGGACAATCACCAAAGATGGTCAGAAACGTTAACCTTTTCTGCTTGCAATTAATAGGCATGTACCTTCAGTAGCTGAGATCCCTTCATAACCCTGATCGGTCATAGTTAAAGTATGTAGGGTGCATGATACACAGCTGCTAAACAAGTTTCTCCGTTCCTCAGGGAACACTGAAATTCTTTTTAAAAAGTAATTATTTACATTACGTATTTATTTATAAATTAGTAAATCAATATCGCTGTTCTCTTCTGTCTATCTGTTACTCTGTGGTACAACGACACAATATTCCCTATTCCTCTCCTTGCGTTCACTTCTGAAAGGTGTTGCTTTTAGCCCAATGCAGACTTATTTTGCACCCAAACAGCACTGGAAGAAATTAGGTTTCAGCATCTAAGTTTGGGGATTCGTGTGTAGAAGTCTAAGTCCATACCACAGTCAGGGAAGATCCACTATGCAATGTGATTGCTTTAAAATGTCTCTGATACTATTTCAGGAGAAAAAGAAAAGAAGAGAAAGGGAAAAAAAAGGAAAAACCCCAAAAGTCCTGTTAGCGTTGAATATGTTCTGGCCATGATGCAGTAATGTCTTTATTTTTGTTCCTACGTAGGGGACCCCAAGGCAAATGCACCCACAGAATCTCACCAAGGTCTCTGAATTCATCCTTGAGAGTGTTTTTGACAACCCTCACCTCCAAGGTCTCTATATTGCAATATCTTTGTGTGTCTACCTCACTGCTATCCTCAGCAACTCATTTGTCATTATAGCTACCATTGTCCACCCACGGCTTCACAACCCTATGTACTTTTTCATCTCCAACCTGGCCATCCTTGACCTGGTAATTATCTCCTCAGTGCTGCCCAAGATGTTGGAGAACCTGATCCTGGGCAAGAACACCATCTCATTTGAGGGTTGTGTAGCACAGCTCTACATCTTCACTTTCTCAGGCTCAACAGAGCTTATACTGTTAACAGTCATGTCCTATGACCGGTACCTGGCCATCTGCCGGCCTCCTCACTATGTAAGCATGATGAGCAAGGGGACTTGCATCACTTTAATGGCTGGTGTCTGGGGAATCGGTACTGTCAATTCCCTCATAAACACCCTTCTTGTGGCACAGTTGGACTTTTGTGGGCCAAATTTAGTCCAAAATTTCTTATGTGAGATACCCCCAGTCCTTGCCCTGTCCTGCAGCTCAACCTATCTCAGTGAAATCATGGTTTACACGGCAGACATCATCTTAGGCATGGGAAACTTCCTGCTGGTCATCCTCTCCTATTGCCTTATCATTATCACCATCCTGAAGATCCAGGGTTCTGAAGGGAAGTGGAAAGCCTTCTCCACCTGCTCCTCACACCTTGCTGTTGTTGGCTTGTTCTACTCCAGCATCATCTACACCTATATCCAGCCAACTAGCGCTCTATTAGAAAAGAAAAACAAACCAGTGAGCATTATGTATGCTCTGGTGACTCCCACTGTGAACCCTCTGATCTACAGCTTGCGAAACAAAGTCATCAAAGCGGCATTCTGTGAATTTGTATCATTTCTCAGGAAAAGTTAATACACGTAGCCACATCCCCATCCTTGTCGGCCCTGTTCTGCATGGTCCACGCTCATGGGTAGTCGCAGTGTTGTGTCAACCTTTGCTGCTAATAAGGGTGATGTTGTTTTCAGTGAAGTTCGTATGGCTGCAACAATGGTAGTTCTTAAGAAGAAATAATCTGAACTGAGGATACTCAGAGCAGGCTGAGGTGAAGTGTACCTTAGAAGTGTTTGTTGCTTTGAATCCAGTGATCTCTTGAGTCAATCTCTAGTTTTGGTCAGCAGAGAGGAAAAGGCGCTTTAAAGAGGTAATGCCTCTGAATTTTCCAGACCTCCTTCTGCTTCTGAGATTCTCCCTTAAAGGTCTGTTTCTCCCTATTGTAAAGTAGAATGCCCTCCTACCATTACCTCAGCCCACCTATTGATAAACTATCCAACATTTATGTTTCTAATGTTTTTTATATAGAAAAGCAGATCTTTGCTTAAGAACATAAAAATCATTAATCAAATCATCATTTAATATTATGAGAAACAAATCTCCATGATTATCTGCTCAATCTCAGGCTATTGGTCATGATTTTCCCTCATTCTTCTCCAGATTTACTTTTGTTAAGACACTGCAAAGGAAAACAATAAAAAGAAACAGCCTAAGTAGATAACAATAGAAATACATTATTTTTGAGATATGCTTCTACAACTATTTGTGTGCCCTTGGATTTTTAGATGGTGTGTAAAATCCTGTGTGTACTTGTCTTCTGAAGGATATACTGTATGCCTCAGAATACACTCCTGTCCTCATGGGGTGCAGATATTTGTCCACCAGAGATGGACTTCTAAATCCTCGTCACAGTTAGTGGAACTCCATCTTGTTGAACAAAGTGAAAAAAATGTTAACAAAATTACTTTACTTAACACTTTGGGGAAGAAATTTTAGGGGATGTAGGCTCACTTTCAGTAAACCGATGATTACTTTCACTGCTTTCTTGGTTGCTTTACCTTTTATTGCCATAATAGAAGGAAAGAAGGAGGAAAGGAAAGACTGAGGAACTTAACGATCTAAAAACAAATATTAAAAAAAAAATTAATCTTCTCCATATTGCCTTTGCATTTTGCTTACGGTTTCAGAGAGTTTATCTTCTAGAGGATATACAACTATTTTTGGAGTATTTTGGTGTTTTTTCTTAGAGATTAAGAATCACGTGTTCAAAGAAGAAATAACTTTACCTGCTGTAAGGAGGGCAGTGACCTCATGAAACTTTAGAAACCACCTGTGAAACGAAATTCCTCTGATCTTATCATCTATGCTTTTTTGGTTCCAGTGGGAAACAATCCCAGAGACAGCCAGATGAAGTAAATTTAGTTCAGAATCAGCTACGTTAGGGAAGGTTAGGAGACACCTATGTAATTTCTTCAGAGCCTGTAGGGTTTGTCTCTACATCTTGCTCTTACAAATATTTGTAATACATACCAAATCCTAAGGCAAATGAGTGCACTTTATTTCAAATGGCATGCTGATTTTAATCAGCAGAGTTTTTATTTCTTGCAAGTGAAAGGAATGTTGTATGCCTATGTTCTCACCTTAAATATTGAACAGTTTTGCAGCCCTGCCAGAGCTCCTGACTTGGGACACACTGTTAAAGCCGTGCAGAGAAAGACTTCTACAGAGCAATGCCATGCCAGTCATGTCAGGGACCTGTGACAGAGACTACTGTTCATATGAGGACCCAGCTCCCAAAACGCCACCCCAAAACTTCTTGCTGTCCAGTTCCACCTGCCGCCCTGCAGCTGAGATCCTACCTGCCACATCCTTTACACTAGATTGTCCAAGCGTTTCTTCCACAGATACACTGGTCTCTCCACCCCCTGGGACAACCTCTCCTGGTTCTGCCTCATTGCTTCTTCACACTTTATCTGTTCTTTCTTTGCATAAAGCTCTTTTCTCCAGAGAATCCACAATGCTGAAGGAAAGGGCTGATCAGCCTCTCTCCAGTTCAATCAGAAGAAGGGATGCAGCACACCAACTCTAATGCTGCCTGGGATTCTTCTCAGCTACTTTTTGGGGCTGGTAGCTTTTAGTTACCTAAAGATAAACATTTGGTAACATTTTGGTTAGTAATCTCTAATTTAGTAATCTCTAATTTAGTAATAAGTAATCTCTGCAGCCAACAGGTGATACTCCTGTAGGACACGTGTGTGTCTTGCACCTTACCTGCCAGCTCCTATGGCGTAAGATGCTCATACTTAAGCAATTCATCCCCAACCCGAAGGGAGGGAATAATTGACTCACACAGCTTTACAATTCTAAGAACTACAAAGCAAAGGCAACTTAGAACCCTTAAGCTCTCCTTTGAGCCAGAGCATAAAGGCAGGCAGGATCCATCCACATGGCAGCCACATAACTCCACTTTTTTTGGACAGAAATATTAGGGAAAATAAACAGTTGTCTCCAGATGTTCATTTCTCTACAGCGCACATCAGGGAGGACGGGTTCCAGGTTGACTACTGGCATTTAGAAATAATATTTTTAGCTTTTCTAGTTATACACAGAGCTGAGGTCAACCTCACTGCAAAACTGAAGGTGTTAATTACAGGCAATGGTCAGGATAGGCAGTCACATCTTATTGTGAGCCAGTCACAGTCTGGCTCTGGACGAATGGGATCCACCTGCTACTCGTGGTATCCGCATAGGTGCAGATGAACTCTGCAGTGCTCTTGGAGAAAGCCCATGGGATCTGCCCGTACAGAACAGATACGGGCCTCTGGAGACAGACGATGAGGTAATTAAGTATGCAATAAAGCCCCATCCGGGGAATTGCCAAAGCAGCCAGCTCCAGGCATTAAGACTGCTTCTGTGAAGAGCAGGAGGAGGGCAATACTCATAGGGGGTTCCATTCTGAGGGGAACTGAGCGTGCCATATGCAGGCCGGACCCTTCCCACAGGGAGGTCTGCTGCCTCCCTGGGGCCCGCGTTAAGGATATAGCCAGGAAGCTTCCTGGCCTGATACAGCCCTCACATTATTACCCTCTTTTGATCGTACAGGCAGAGAGTGAGGAGCTGGACACTAGAAGTCTGAGGGCAATGAAGAAAGTTTCCAGGGCGTTGGGACGGCTTGTCAAGGGTTCGGGAGCATAAACTGTGTTCTCCTCTGCCCTTCCAGTTTTGGGGACTGACGAATGGGTAAACAAGAAAATTGGACAGATCGACACCTGGCTCCAAAACTAGTGATACCAGCAGGACTTTGGGTTCTGTGATCATAGTTTGATCTGCAGGACACCAGGCCTGCTTGCTAAGAATGGGAAAAGCCTATCCCAAAAGGGGAAAAGGGGACTAGGCCAGGAGTTAGCAAGGCTCATGGACAGGGCTTTAAACTAGAAACGAAGGGGGAAGGGGATAAAACCAGGCCCACTAGTAACGAGCCTAGGGATAAAGGGCCAAGGATGGGGGTGAAATCGGTAGCCCAGCTCAAGTGCATCTACACAAATGCACGTAGCATGGGCAACAAACGGGATGAGCTGGAAGCCGTTGTGCAGCAGGGCACCTATGATGTAGTTGCCATCATGGAAACGTGGTGGGATGACTGTCACGACTGGCATGCTGCGATGAATGGCTATAAGCTCTTCAGAAGGGATAGGCAAGGAAGGAGAGGTGGGGGTGTGGCTCTGTGCATCAGGGAATGTTTTGATTGTATAGCGCTAGATTCCAGTGATGATAAAGTCGAGTGTTTATGGGTAAGGATGAAGGGGAAGGCAAATAAGGGAGATCTTGTGCTGGGAGTATGCTATAGACCACGCAACCAGGATGAGGAGACAGATGAAGTATTCTGTAAGCGGCTGGCTGAAGTCTCGCAATCGCCAGCCCTTGTTCTGGTTGGGGACTTCAACCTGCTGAGTATCTGCTGGAAATATAACACAGCAGAGAGCAGGCAGGCTAGAAGGTTCCTCAAGTGCATGGAAGAGAACTTCCTGACCCAACTGGTAGGTGAGCCTACCAGGGGAGGTGCCTCGCTGGACCTACTGTTCACAAACAGGGAAGGACTTGTGGGAGATGTGGTGGTCGGAGGTCGTCTTGGGTTTAGCAATCATGAAATGGTCAAGTTTTCAATTTGTAGTGATGTAAGGAGGGGGGTTAGCAAAACCTCCACCTTGGACTTCTGGAGGGCGCACTTTGGCTTGTTCAGGACACTGGTTGAAAGAGTCCCTTGGGTGATAGTCCTGAAGGGCAAAGGGGTCCAGGAAGGCTGGACACACTTCAAGAAGGAAATCTTAAAGGCCCAGGAGCAGGCTGTCCCCAAGTGTCGCAAGTTTAAAGGGCGGGGAAAATGGCCGGTCTGGATGAATAAGGAACTTCCGAAGGGACTTAGGAATAAAAGGAGGGTTTACCACCTTAAAGGGATCAGGGCCAGCCAAGGGATCAGGGCCAGCCAGCATGGGTTTAGGAAAGGGAGGTCCTGCTTAACTGACCTGATCTCTTTCTATGACCATGTGACCTGCCTTCTGGATGCTGGGAAGGCTGTGGACATTGTCTATCTGGACTTTGGTAAGGCCTTTGACAGCGTCCCCCACAGCATTCTCCTGGAGAAGCTGGCGAATCATGGCATAGACAAGTGCACTCTTTGCTGGGGTAAAAACTGGCTGGATGGCCGTGCCCAGAGAGTCGTGATTAATGGGGTGAAATCCTCTTGGCGGCCCGTCACCATTGGTGTCTCTCAGGGCTCAGTTTAGGGGCAAGTTTTGTTTAATATCTTTGTGAATGATCTGGATGAGGGGATTGAGTGCACCCTCAGTAACTTTGCAGACGACACCAAACTAGGTGGGAGTGTTGATCTGCTTCAGGGTAGGAAGGCTCTACAGAGCTGGACAGGCTGGATCGATGGACCAAGGCCAACTGTATGAGGTTTAATAAGGCCAAGTGCCGGGTCCTGCATTTCCGTCATGACAAACCCAAGTAATGCTACAGGCTTGGGGAAGAGTGGCTGGAAAGCTGTCCGGCAGAAAAGGACCTGGGGGTGCTGGTGGACGGCCAGCTTAACATGAGCCAGCAGTGTGCCCAGGTGGCCAAGAAGGCCAATAGCATTCTGGCTTTTATCAGGAATAGCGTGGCCAGCAGGAGCAGGGAAGTGATGGTGCCTCTGTACTCGGCACTGGTGAGGCCTCACCTCGAGTGCTGTGTTCAGTTCTGGGCCCCTCTGTACAAGAGGGACATTGAGGTGCTGGATTGTGTCCAGAGGAGAGCTACCAGGCTGGTGAGGGATCTGGAGACCAGGGCATATGAGGAGAGGCTGAGGGAGCTGGGCACGTTTAGCTTGGAGAAGAGGAGGCTGAGGGGAGACCTCATTGCCCTCTACAACTACCTGAAAGGAGGTTGTAGAGAGGTGGGTGTTGGCCTCTTCTTCCAGAGGAGAGGTCTCTGAAGAAACTGGTCTGAAGTTGTGGCAGGGAAGGTTTAGATTAGATATTAGGAGGAATTACTTTACTGAAAGAGTGGTCAGGCACTGGAACAGCCTACCCAGGGAGGTGGCTGAGTCACCATCCCTAGAGGTATTTAAGAAACGTCTAGATTTGGCACTTCAGGGCATGCTCTAGTGACAGAGATTTTAGGGTTGGTTTTTTTTGTGCGTGAATGGTTGGACTCGATGATCTCAAAGGTCCTTTCCAACCATGAAGAACCATATGATTCTATGACATTAATAAATAAAGAATTAAATAAAAGAGGTTCAGGCTATGTGTAAAAAAAACCTTCTTCACCATGAGAACAGCGAAGCATCAGAGTCAGTTGCCCAGAGAGGCTGTCCAGTCTCCGTCCTCAGTGTCAATGCCTTAAGTGCATTCCCCATCCTGGAGGTTTGATTCGCTAAGCTCACAGCCAAATTAGAGCCAGGGAGACTGAGGGTTGTTTCCCATCCCTCTAGTAACACTGGAGCCAGTGCCCCCAGGGAGGACTTCAGAGACGCCTCAGTCAGGGCTTCTCCCCTGCTCACGGGAGCTGCTTTCATGAGGTGACTCTGACTCTCGTCCCCACCTGAGCTCCAGCTGTGTCTCTACCAGTCTCGAGTAGGTCCTGGGCCTTGGCTACTCTGACAGGTGATTTCTGATATCACAATGGCACCTCTGATGGCAGTCTGCCCTTCTGATAAGAACCAGGACCTCTGCCTGGACCTATTTAGCTCTCACTGGTCCTATCAGGGGATAGGGAAAAAAGAAAAAGAAAAAAACCCAAACCAAACCACATCTAGGAGTCAAGGAGGCTCTCACCAAGGGTCTCCAATGAGATATGCACTTGACTGGAGATACCCCACTTCTCTCACTACTGCCTGAGTACTGGGCACTCTGGGTACTCTGAACAAGCCCAGATCTCTCCCACCTTTTTAGAAGATGGTGGCAAAAAACAGTGATTGTGACATGAACCCCTCACCAAACCACAGGTTGGGGTTTGTAAGAACAAAACCAGCAAACGACACAAGCTGAAAGCAGGCTGAGGTTTCCTGTTTCAGCTCCAAACTTCATATATATAGATTGCCATTCTGTACCTGTCACCTGCCTGGCCTGGCCATAACAACTGTTTTGGCTCTTCAGAACAGTGGTAGAAGATGCTGCTTCTCCTTCTGCTCGCAAGTGCTTTTCTCCTTGTCCCATGGGCTGGGGTTGGTGAGTACAGACAGACGGGGTGTAGAGGAGGACGTACAAGGGCAGAAATGGGCACTGAATAGGAAATATGTCTGGTGCCTGCCTTGTCTTTTCTCATATCTCTACTCTCTACTCTACTCATATCGCTCAGCTCAGACTGTGGCTGAAACCAATGATGCATTACAGGTAGCCATGTAGTGTTCTTTGACAGCATTTTAGACATCCAGAGTCAGGTGTGGTCAGTCATCCCCAGGAAGTGTTTGTTTTTCTCTCCATTGTGCATAAGAAATGCTTTGGACAGCCCCAGGAAGGAGAGTTATTGGCATCATTGGCATATGACATCAGAGGATGACTCTCTCTCCTCACGTAGCTCCGAACTTGATGGGAAATAGTGGTGTATGTGATATTAACACTTCTTATCTCTCTTCCAGGAAGGATCATTGGCGGGTCAGAAGCTAAGCCCCACTCCTGGCCCTACATGGCTTATTTATCAATTAGAAATGAGTTAGATGATAACATTTGATGTGGAGGATTCCTAATTCGCCCAGATGCAGTGCTCTCATCAGCTCACTGTGCGGCTGAAGAAACGTAAGGCCCATTCTTACTTGTATGTGGAATTTTTTCACAGTCTCACACAGTCATGAAGAGCCGCAGTCCTGCTTTGGGGGGAAAGAGTCCTCTGTGTCTCTTCAGGCACAGCAGGGCTCTCTGTGAGGTGATACATCCCCTCTGAGTTGCAGGAATTGTCTGCCAGGGGCTGTGTGCCCCTGGGACGGGACTCCTTGGCAGTGGTCTCCTGGTCCATGGTTCCAACCATGGCTCGGAGCTACTTTTGCAGAAGAAAGGCCAGTGTCTCCCATTCCCTGCTTCCCTTTATTCTTCAGAATGGGACACCTCAGCCCTATGCCAGCGTGGAGTAAGGGACCCCATGTGGTTGTGGTCAGTGTAGCTGAAATGTGTTGGTGTTTCCTGGCAAAAACGTGAATATCACTGTGATCCTGAGAGCTGACAATGTAAATAAGGGCAAGCCAAGTCAGCAAGCTTTCCATGTTGGCCACTGGGTCATCCACCCCAATTATTCAAGTCATCCCTTTAAAAATGACATCATGCTGCTGAAGGTATGCCATCACACATCCTTGCTGACTGAGGGATCTCCTCCTGCTTGCTTCCCCAAGCCCATGAACTTGTTTCCCTTCCTTTGCCTGCTCTAACCCCATGCTCTCTCTGCTTGGCAGCTGAAGCGAAGGGACAAGAGAACTAAGGAAGTCTCTTATATCCACTCTTATATCCAGTCACAATGAGCATGTGAAACCAGGAAGTAAATGAAAGTGTCTGGCTGGGGCAACACTTTGGTAACAGGGGATAAGACACTGATGGAGGTGGACCTGGAGTGCAGCGTGACGAAGTGTGTGAGGGTCATTTCAAAGCGGGACGATATCTGCGTCAGTCTATGATCTGTGCTGGTGATAAGAATGGCAAAAAAGCAGTTTTCGAGGTAAGTGTTGTTTTGGGCTCCAAGTTTGGGATGAAGTTGGGACTAGACAGTCAGGTTGGTTCTCAGGCAGGGGACGAAGGGGATTAAAATGAACTAGATTCTTCAGGATGATGTGCAGAGGTTCCTTTCAGGAGGTCTGGAGCCCAACTGTCAGCATCGTGTGCCTTTTTACATGCCTGGGAATATTCTATCCAGCATAGCCACTCCTCCACCAGGCTGCAGATCTCATGCGAATCCTTCACTATATCCTTCTGACACACTGGGATGGCTTGGATATGTCCACATGTCTGAAGTAGGACTAGATTCTTCTTTTTGGGGATGTGAATGCAGTTTTTAAATCTCAGATACAGATCAGCTTAGAGGAGTAGGCAGCTACAAGGCTTGCAGAGCTGGATCTGAAGAGAGCTAGTCCAATAAGAAGGTTCTTCATGTGGAGGGAAGCAAGATGGCCAGTTTCTTCCCTAGGGCAGGGGGAGCTGTGCTCTGACATGTCTGACCCCTCCCACTCCTTTTACCTCACAGGGTGATTCTGGTGGCCCATTAGTCTGCAATGGGAAGGCTCAAGGCATTGTTTCTTACAGACACAGACATTGCATCTTCCCTGAAGTGTTTACTAGAGTCTCTTATTTTGAGCCCTGGATAAGTGAAGAGCTGAGGAAGTTTGCACTCCAAGACCTACCTGGCTCTCCCTCCTCTGACTAAAATGCTCAGTGCCCCATTTCCACAATGCATCAAACACCTGCTGATGCTCAGAGGTTTCCGGGGGCAGTTGAAGTGGAGTCAGAGATGCTCTCATGGCATATGCACAGGCTTCTGCGCTTAGGAATATCTTGATGGCAAGGTAAAAATGCAGGTCCCAAGTACATGCAGTTTCACATTATTCCCTTCCTCTCTCTCACTGCTGCCCAACAGTGCTACCTCTTGCTCTGCTTTCTGGCCACCAATAAAAGCATGTTCAAACTTGCTTGTGTGTGCAGCCTTCTTGGAAACAGGATTGCACACTTGAGGGTCAGAATCCAGAGACTCGGTGCCACGTGGTAGTGATGGGTAGTGAGCTGATACCAGCAGGATATTGTGATCTTTCTGTATGGGATGCCAAACAAAAGAAAGCTATTCTGTGTTATTTCCCTTAGCTGAGGTTTATGACAGAAAGCATGATTAGTAAATTTGAGGGACAAAAGTCCACTGAAAGTTACTGAACAGGAAGGAGAAAACAATTAATTTTGCCAGTTCTAGAAAAGTTTTCTAAACTGCCTTTGGTATCATGGGGTAGATACAGACATTTCTGACATCCTGTTGGCAATTCTATAGCATGAATCCCTACTTGCCATGCAGACTATCATTCAGAAGAAAAATGCCCTCAACGTGCTTACTTCTGTTATTCAAAAAGTAACTGGTGGATGACTAGTTTGAAGAGTACGGGGCAATAACATTACCTGGGGAATTAGTGCCTTTTTATTACAGGTTATTCCATTTTGTCTACAGCTGCTGCTCCAGATGGTACACAGTACATCCTGTGTTGTATCACCCAAATCATGATAATGACTCTGATACCCTAAAAAACTTCTATTTAAGTCATTTTTGAAACTCAGAGGGGTGATCACATTCAGATGTTCTAGTATGTTCAGCCCCTACTGTAGAGGAGCTGAATCTTGCGGTGCCCTTGCACCATATCTACTAGCCCTGTTCATGTTGTAGTCCAGAGCATCTAAAGTAGCACAAGGTGTCAGTAAAGTAAAGCTCTTCACTAGGAAGTCAGACTGCCTTTCCTATCCCTACGTGTTCCCTCACCAAATTTAAGTAAAAGACACCAGGTCTCTGTCATGGTTTGGCCTCAGACAGCAGCAAAGGACCACGTGCCGCTCTCTCAGAGCTTCCCTCCCACAGGGAAGTATCAGAAGAAAAAGGCAAAACTCGTGGGTTTAGACAAAAGCAGTTTAACAGAACAGCAACAGGGAACAAGAAAACCACAACAATAACACAGATAGAGGAATATACAAACACGATTACCGAACCGCCACTCAGAGACCTATTATGGAACCACCGCTCACAGACCGGACCTGGGATGCCCCAGCCCACTCCCAAGCAGGGACTTCCTGCCCCCTACCCTGGCAGCTCCCAGTGGGCATGGCTCACATGGGATGGAATACTTGTGTCCCTGCCAGAGCCTGGGGAGAATTAACCCTCTCCCCGCCGGAACCAAGACAGTCTCTCAACCATGAAGGTGTCAGACACAAGTATGGTTATGACAGCAACACTTTTCTTCTCCTGTTCCAAAATCCACTGAACAGGAGCAGGGTTGTTTGACAGATGTACAGAACAGTCACCATCACATAAGCTGCATCACCTGATATTCTTTTCCCCTCCCACGTTTTTCCCCTTTATCACTGGCTGCCACTCTCAAATAAAATGCCCACCTCTGCTTACCCTTTCCTCATTAGCCTACATTTTTCTACATTTAATGACAACTTGGATATTTATGACGTGGTTGCTCTGGTAATTTCTACCTTGTTGATTAGTTCTGTTAAGCTCATACTCCTGATTTGATATCAATTTCCATGTTGCTGTTTTGTTAACAAGGCCCTGAGTCAGGCCAAACTATATGCACATTATACCCCTTTTGCTGCCTGTAATGCCTTCTGATTACTCCTGTTGATGTCTCTTAATGTAGGCCAGGAATGGCCATTTGTACACATATCCTAATGCCTATTTTTAGATGTCTATACATAGGTCCAGATCAGATGCTGAATCCGATCACTGATGTTAGATAAGATTCTTCCCATCCTAGCTTCCTAAAGCTTAAATAAGATGGGTTCCAGCAAGCATGACATGAATTACAAAAACCTACAAATGTCACAAATTGGACACTAGTTCCTTCATTCCTTCATCAGTGAAAAAAAAAATGCAGCTATTTTAGAAAACATCTAGCATTCTTCCCATCTTCACTCTCTGGATAATAGGAGTACCCTATATATAGCCGATACCCTTTATCCATTGAGGCTTTTATGTATACAGCAGAGACTGATCTATCACACACTACGTATCACTGAGACTCGTGAGGATGGAAGGCTCAGGCCTTCAAAGATATTCAAAGATAGCTGATGATATTTTTCCCTCTGTCTCATACCTTTCCATCCTCTCTGATTCCATTCCATTGAAGGAAGGAAGTGTTCTATGTGTACAAGTAAATAACACAGTGATGTTTGCACAAAGCCCTTTGTACTTCCCTTCGTTCTTCATGTGGACTTGGACTATCCAGTAAGAGAGTGATTTGTGGACTAGCCACCACTATCCTAAATCATTCACCATGGAGAAAAGAAAATCAGAAAGTTTGTGGGAAGAAAAAGAAAGGAGAAAGAACATAAAGCATAATTTAACTTTCTGTAATTTACAAGATTATTGACAATTGTTTGAAGATGGATTGATGAATAGGTGGGTGGATTAATGGATGTATGCATGCATGCATGCATGCATGTGTGGATGTTTAAGGAGAGACAGGAATGTTATTAAATTGTTTTCTTTCCTGTTCTTGATTCACACAAGAATTCATACATTCAACACCACCTCAAATTTCTGGGCGTTAGAAATAATTATACTCCATTTGATGCTTTCGCTTAAGGCCTCCCGAAACTGTGCGTTCCTTAAGCTTCAGATATATGGATCAAGCAGAGGAGATACCAAAGTATTCAAGATGGACACCACCTTGCTGAGGTCTAGTCTGTTGGTCTGGGTGGGTACATGAAGACACACCTGTCATACGTCATAGACACCACAGTGAGGTGAGAGGCACAGGTGGAAAAGGCTTTCTGTCTGCCAGGCACAGGGGGGATTTTGACCACAGCAGTAATGATGTTGATGTAGGATACAGTCGTAAAAGCTAGGCTACCCAGTAGGGTGAACACTGCTGAGATTAAATTCGTGCACTCTAGGACTTTGTTTTTTCCACATTAGAGCTAAATCTTTGGTGTGCTATCACAGAAAAAAATGTTTAATGATGTTTCACCCACAGAACAGCACTTGGAAATATACTGCTGATGGAGAAAGAATGAGGACAGCCCCACCAATCCAGGCAGTAATCACCAACAGGCTGCAGGCTTGCAAATTCCTAATGGCCATATACTGTAGAGGTTTGCAGATGGCCACATACCTGTCAAAGGACAATACAGCTACCAGGAGAAACTCAGTGGTACTTAGCATGAAGTAGAGAAAATTCGTGTGAGACAACCCCTTAAAGAAATTAGGTTTTTTTGCCTAAACCAGGGTGGCCAATGCTTTGGGGATGACAGCGGTGGTAAAGCCAATCTCTAAAATGGAGAGGTTCCTGAGAAAGAAGTACATGGGAATCTGAAGATGATGGTTTATCAGGGTGATGATGACAATGTTACCTGTTAAAGTCAAGATGTAGGTGACTAACAGGATGGTAAAGAGCACATACTGGAGTTGATCATCATCAGTAACACCCAAGAGGGTGTTGTTTGATTCTCCCTCTGTAGCTCACCTTTAAACAGATAAAACTGTTTCGAGGGAAGAACACACCAAAAAAAAAAAGTAATGAGCAAGAGCCTCCAAAACCTTGTTCCTGAAATCAGCGAGTGTTCCTTTTTTAGTGGGTGTTCTTCCAAAGAAGAGGATTCATCAAGGTTCAATCTTATTGATCTCGACTTTGAATTGCCTCCTACCGCTCCTCACTGGTTTCTAAGATGAAGTCTACACTGCCTTTCTGAGCAATACTCCCAATGCTAAGCGTGTAAAGGTAAGTGAATCCATACTGTAGAAGAAGGTATTGAGCAGTGATCCTTCCTTCCTTCTGTCTGATCTTCAGAGTCTAAAGAGACAGTTAAAACAAAACGGGACGTGACAGGGGAGGGGGAATGGAGAGTTAAAGGACTGGAGCTTTACAGCGGATGACCCTGATATAACTTGTAAGCATAGGCATTCCCAACAGGAGCTCTGAAGAGGAACAACACTTGATTGAATGTAGCCTTTATGAATACCTCCACTATTTCCTGCATTGTCTATAACTATCCCTTAACCAAAAAAAGACAAAGATGTAGATTTCAGTTTAAGTGAGAATAATCACACTTAAGGTAATTAACCTACACTTGGACAACTGGGATGGACCTCAGTTGCTTAAACATAGATGTCTAATAACATCTTAGGCACCCTTGAATATCCAGGACATTGATATAGTGCTGGCAGATTGTACATGTATTTATAGTTTTCTGCAAGCCGGAAATGAAATGGGACACTGTAAGGCATGTAAAATGTCACTGAGTTATTCTATTGAATTTTATACATTGACAGAAGGATCCACTTGAATTCCAAGACTAATGAGACACCTAGAGGAGTGGCAGACACCGTGGAGGACCATTGCCCTTGGGGACACAATTGGAGGCTAGTCAGGTAACCTTAAGGCATTTCAAACGGAACTAGAGACCTGTATGTATGCAACCAAATCAGACATTTAATGCTGCCAAATGCCCTAAATGAGGTGTCTAAAGCTTGTGCAAGTTTTGAGTTAGTCACAGCAGGTTCTTCTAATTAGTTGATGACAATAAGCATTGGCAGGGATAACTTAGCTCTGTCTTAAGCAGGTAGTGAAGATAAGTCTGAAAATTGCCTTCTGGACCTCTCTTGCTCTCTCCACTCACAATACACTGAGCTTAAAGTACTTCCTCAGATTTTGATGCCTAACTTGCAGAGATGAATACTGCCTGCACTCTTGTGCAATGATTTTAATAAAAATACTTTAATTCATGTATCTTACAATGAAAGAAGTGTGAATTACTCCTAAAGATTAACAAGAATCCTGACATGAATCTATCAACAAATCTTGAATTACAGCAGAGACAGTAATAATAGTAGGAGTAATAACATAGAATATTTAAATTGATAAAGTGACTATTTCTAATAAATTAATTGTACAGTACATTTAGAGAACTTTGCAAGGGTTAGAAAACCTCTTCTTTGGGGGAGAAGACAATACGCATTGTCTCAATAGGCAGGTTTTCGTCGCCTTCAGGGAGTTGGATCACATGTCATTCTTCAGCTCTACATATTACTAAAAGGTTCAACACCAAATGCCCAGAAAGAGAAAATTCTTAATTCAGTGCCATTAAAATTGCTTCCATTTTGCAATTACTTTAAAGGGTACCAGACTAGCAGCCCTAGCTTCTTCTGAGAGCTTTTTCTGTGTGAGTCATTACATCAGTGCTATTTAATTTGGTTTGTTCTAGTTTTCTCCCTTTCCAAGATGACGTGCGATGATCTCCCCAGAGAGATCCTTTGTGGTCTTCTGGGAGTGTAATTGTCACAGACGTGCCTTCTTTCTTGGCTTATTCAATTGCCTGGGCTTATGGTTCATTCCAAGAGGGAAAAAGTTGAGACAGCAGTAGATACGATTCATCTTACCTGTCTTTAATATCAATGCTATAGAGCTTTGATTCAGTTCCCTGCACACAGATCTATAACAGCAATTTATACCTTAGGATATCCAGGCTTCTTTTGTGGTTTCAGAAGGGTTCAAGAATATCTGCCAAAGTCTCAAGGTATCTTCCATGTTGTCAAATCCAACACCTGCATGAGGTGCAAAGGACAAGATTAAGGACAGGATTCATCTGAGGTGACACTTTAAATCCAAGACAGTGGTTCAAGGACTGTCTTTAGTCAAGAGAGGACGACTGATCCCTCCAAAGGGTGATTTATACAATAGTTTCAGCCATCAGCGTTAAGAATAATAAATCACATTCCATAGATCCTTTTTGGCCATGCATAAAGCAAACAACTGTAACTTAGAAGTAAAAGTCAGAGGTCACAAAAGCTTAGGAAGATTCATGCCACTTTTTTCCTTGGGTCTGTCTTAAGCACATTCTCTTTTGAAAAGGATGCTGGCTTGTAATGATCAGGCCACGAGGGTGACAAGGACATGAAGCACCAATGCAAGCCATCCTAAATTGCAGAGGGGAGAATCAGCTGCAGATGCAGACTTCTGGATTTAGTACAGTGAAGCTTTGTGTCTGTGATGTGGGTGTCTCATCATCTGATACAGTCACTACAGATCCACTTAGTGAATTAATCTGATCAAATGCAGGTCTCCTCTAAGGTGAGCTGAAACATTCTCTTGCTTCATTGGCTGTGTTGAGCAGCTCTCCCCTAATAGTTGGGGAATCAGAAGATCAGAACTTGGGCACCTCACAAACGTGGGGACACTGACATGGAAGACACCAGAAGCGGGAGGAGTCCAGTGTCTGAATACTGATGTCTGAATATTGACATCTAGTGACATCTTTGCACGCTCAGGGACCCCACCTGCCCTCCAAACAATGCTCCAGGGGGTAGCATCCCTGAAATTAATCTAGACTCAGAAAATTCCTATCTTCAGAAAGTTCTTAGTACTCCAGGTACATGACAGGGACCTTTACATTGCATAACTAGCCATAGTGCTGGGCAACACCTTTGGATGAAGTATATCAGTGGTGTCTAAAGTGGGGTGCACAAAACAATCCACTGGGGCATAGGAAGAAACTATTTTATTACCATTAATATTTTTAAAATAATTTTTAAAAGTGTTTATTTCATCTTCATCTAATCCTGTTTTTATTTCTATTTTTATGTATGTTTCATAATGTACATAATGCGTTAGTGAAGTAGTATGTGTATATAATTTATAAATAAATATACATATATTGGGAGTTGTGCTCAAAAATTTTTTACTGATGTGTTGTGCAGTCAAAGAAGTTTGGAGACCACTGAACTAGATGATGCTATGGCCTATGATCACCATGAGTACCAGACCTCATGGCAATCAGCCAGAGATCATTTGAAGCACTAACTGTATATCTTCGATGTCACTATACCTCTCCAGTGGAAGATAGTCATAAGCAGATGGGCAGGGGAAGAGGCAAACGTCAATGAGGTAGATGCAGGAGTTGAATGGAAGTTCGCTGATGATACTAAACCAGGAGGTGCTGCTGACTGTCTTGAGGGATAAGAGGCCTTGCAGAGGGATCTGTATAGATCGGAGCATCGGGCAATGATTCCAATGGATGGAATTTAACAAGTCCAAATGACAGATTCTGCACCTGGGATGGAGTAACACCAGGAACAAGTATAAACTGGGAGAGGAGTGTCTGGAGAGCAGCCCTGCAGAAAGGGATCTGGGGGTGCTGGTTGGCAGCAGGCTCAACAGGAGTCAGCAGTGTGCCCTGGCAGCCAAGAGGACAAACCACAGCCAAGAGGACAAACCACAGCCAAGAGGACAAACCACAGCCTGGGGTGCATCAAACACAGTCCAACCAGCCGGTCAAGAGAGGGGATTATCCTGCTGTATTTAACGTTGGTGTGGCCTCATCTTGAGTACTGCGTGCAGTTCTGGGCCCCACAATTTAAGAAAGATGTGAAAGTACCTGAATGCATCCAGAGGAAGGCAACAAAGACAGTGAAAGGGCTGAAAGGTATGTCCTATGAGGAGTGAGTGAGGACTTTGGGTTTGTCTAAGAGAAAAAGAGTCTGAGAGGTGACCTCATTGCTCTCTACAGCTTCCTGTGGAGGGGAAGTGAGAAAGGAAGGTGCTGATCCCTTCTCCCTGAAATCCAGTGACAGGACACATGAGAATGGTTCAAAGCTGCATCCAGGAAGGTTCAGGGTTCACATTAGGAAACATTTCTTTACTGAGAGGGTGGCCACACATCGGAACAGCCTTCCTGGAGATGTGGTTGATGCCCCATGCCTTTCAGTATTTACGAGGCATTTGGACAATGTTCTTTATAACATTCTTTAACTTTTGGTCAGCCCTGAAGTGGTCAGGCTCCCCTCCCCTCCCCTCCCCTCCCCTCCTCTCCTCTCCTCTCCCTCTTTTCATCTGAAATCATATTAAGAAATAAAGTGCAGATGTAGCTTTAGATTGAGGGAAAACTTGGAAAATTTGACATTTTGATGTTCATATGGAACTGCAGGGCCTTGATTCAGGTTGCTCAGTCAGGTTACCTAAGAACATCTCTGGATACCCTTTTCCAATGCTTGACTGCTTTTCAAGGTGAAAAAAGTTTTCCTTTAAATACAGTCTGTTTTAAATTTAAGCCTCTTATTTCACATCTTCCCACCTTGCACAACTATGAAGAGCCAGGCTCCTTCCTTTTCATAACATTCATAATGTACTGAAGGGCTTGCTGTTAGGTTTCTCTGAAAAATTCCTTTTTCCAGGATCAACAAGCCATCTTCCCTCAGCTCTTCCTCACACGGCATGTGCTAAGGTCACCAACCACCTTAGTGTCCTTCCTCTGAAATTGCTTCAGTTCATTCGCTTCTGTTTCCTGAACCAGGGGACCCACAACTTGATGCAGTAGCCTACATGTCGTCTAATGACTTCCCACTAGAGGGAAACAGTCACTTCCTTTGATGTAGTGACTATGCTCCTGTTAACGCAGCCCAGCGTGCTGTTGATTTTCTTTGCTGCTAGGGCATACTGCTTGTTTTATGCTCAACTTGCTGCTCACAGGGTCCTCTAAGTGCTTATCCATAGAGCTGTTCTCAAGACAATCAGTCGACAGTCTGTATTTTCACCCAAGGGGAATGTACATTGTTCTTGTTAAATTTCTTGCAGTTCCTTTTGTCCCCCTTCCTCCTGCCTAAGTCCTTCTGAACGGCAGTCCTGCCTTTAAGAGTATTGCCTGGTCCCCTCAATTTGGTATCATCTGTGAAACTGACAAGAATGCACTCTCTTGCCCCTCCTCCAGGTCACTGATAAACATGATGGGTTCTAGTACGGACCCCTACAGCACTCTACTTTTTATCAGCTTCCAAGTTGAGGACAACCTATTAACCACTGTCTTCCGAGTACAACTATCCAAGTAGTTTTTTTCCACGTCTAACTGTCCACTCATCCAGATTATAATGACCTAACTTAGATACAAGGATTTTATGGGAAACAATGAGGAAATCCTTGCTAAAGTCAAGGTAAATGATATACCATGCTCTCTCCTGGTCCACAAATCTAGTCAATTTATCGTAGAATCATAAAATGGATTGGGTTGGAAGGGACTTTAAAGGTCATCTAGTCCAATCCCCCTGCCATTGCTGAAATCCCTGACCAACCTGACCTTGAACAGTCTCAATTATCTGACTTCTACAACTTCTCTGGGCAACCTGTGTCTCATCACCCTCATCATAAAAAATGCTTCTTTATAGCCAATCTAGAGCTACCCTCTTTCAGTATAAAACCATTGCCCCTTGCCCTGTCACTACAGGCCTTGGTAAAAGGTTGCTCTCCATCTTTCCTAGAAGCCCCCTTTATATACAGAAAGGCTGTAATAAGGTCCCTGGACCTTTCTTTTCTCCAGGCTGAACACAGCCTTTCTTCATAAGGTAAGTGTTACGACTCATCATTTTATCAAGTGTTATCATTTTTGTGGCCTTCCTCTGGGCCTGCTCTAACAGGCCCACATCTC
The DNA here is from genome assembly GCF_964199755.1 of Larus michahellis. Taxonomy (NCBI): domain Eukaryota; kingdom Metazoa; phylum Chordata; class Aves; order Charadriiformes; family Laridae; genus Larus; species Larus michahellis. The sequence goes on along the minus strand of NC_133913.1, from coordinate 8,446,981 downwards.
TCTTTTGCTGGGGACCCCAGAGCTGGATGCAGTACTACAGGTGAGGTCTCATGAGAGTGGAGCAGAGAGGCAGAATCACCTCGCTTGACCTGCTGGCCATGCTTCTTTTGATGCAGCCCAGGATATGATTGACTTTCTGGGCTGCAAGTGCACATTACTGGCTCATACCCAATTTTTCATCCACCAGTATCCCCAAGTCCTTCTCTGCAGGGCTGCTCTCAATGGATTTATCCCCAGTCTGTACTGATTCTGGTGACAACCTAAACCAGGTGCAGGACCTTGCACTTGGCCTTGTTGAACTTCATGAGTTTCACATGAAGCTAATAATCAAGCCTGTGAAGGTGAATCTGGATGGCATCTCTTCCCTCAAGTGAATCAACTGTGCCACTCCTCTTGGTGTCACCTGCAAACTTGCTGAAGTTGCCCTCAATTCTGCTATCTATGTCATTAATGAGATCTCCTTTGATGGCTTGGCCCTTAATTTTTATCCACAACCTCTCAATCTGTTCATTGCTGTTTTTCAAAGACAGTAATAGGCAATCAGGTTGACCACGTTGATCAGATCGGTACATGCAGACTGACTTTTCCCAAGTAACCTTTGTCTCCTATATATGGCCAGAAAAGTGTTCCAAGAGGAGAAGCTCATACGTTTTCTAGGATTTTTTGTGTCATTTGAGATGCCAGAGTTTATGTACAAAATCAGTACAAGACCGGTAGAGAGTGCAGGACCCAGCAGTAAGTCGAGCAGCAAGGTATGATATCCTGGGGTTATTTTGAGGCATCCTCAGTTGCCATGCACACCTCTGTGAGCAGTTGAACTCTAATGTTGGGTGAGATGGATCACATGGTAACTGTTCACTATTGCTCTTCCTTTATTCTTTTGAGCCGACACTCCAGTCCCAAACTCCATGCCTTTTAAGATCAAAAATATTACCTGGAAGGCAGGAATCAAGACACACTGAAAAGTTTACAGTAGTGTTCAAACAGTGAAGGATGCAGAGAGCGGACTAGGAGGCTGTGAGATCACCTAGAGCATTAAAATTGTGTGACACAGAAGTGTTTCTGAGATCATGGCTAACACCTCTCAAAGACTTCCATTCCCCCTCTGGTCTCTGCACAGACAGACTGAGCTGGGAATTGGGAATTCTGACTGAGATCATCTGACTGATTTACTTGAAAAGGACAAAGTAGAGTATCACATTGGTATTTTCTAGCTTTACATGTAATAAATGCAGCAGAATTTTACTTTGAATCTCAGCTTATGAACAGTACAGAGCTCCAGGGACTATGTTGAAGAAATCCTTAGAAAGAAAGACTCCCATTTCATGCGTGAAAGCCTAGAATATGAAAATGCATTGCTCACTTGAATAGTAATTCTGACCAGCTCTGCCTGTCACTTCAGACTCAAAAGGAAGAGTGGGGGATTTGAGCCATTTTACCCAGCAGGCAGCACAGGGACCAGAGGGAGAAAAGTCAGATCAACAGAGGACAGGAACCTGAGCTGCTTTTACAGGGGGAGGACTTTGCTCCCCCAGTCCCTGTATCGTCATGTGAGTTATGCCTCTATGCTTCAAATGTACTGACTGGAGAGCAAGAAAATAAAAGGACTTGAGAGAGACATTCAGGTCCCCATAGCAAGAACACTTATATTTGATCAGATGTTATAGATTGAGGCCCAATAATTGACAGGAACCAGTCCAATTAATCAAATTAGTTTATTAAGCAAGCGGCAACAAGCAAAACAGCGCTGGGCGGCCGGGGAGTCTTTGCTCCGCCAACGGTGCACCCCCACTTCCCGAAAGTAGTGATTATATACTCTTCTGGTTCCCGTATATGTGTCAATCCTGGTATATTCCGTGTCTGAGCGACGTGTTGCTAGGGGGTCGGTCTTGTCCCGCCTCCTGATGGTCGTGAGGCTGAAGGCTCCTCATCTTTATCAGTGTCCTTGGGGAGACTCTTTGCAGCTTATCTCACAATTTAGCTCTTCCCTTTGAAGTGTTAAAACACACCAGATGCCTGTGATTTAGGCCTTGAGGTGTCAAAGTGCCCCAGACAGCACACCGGATGCCTGTGATTTAGGCCTTGAGGTATCAAAGTGCACCAGATAACGCGCTGGATGCCTGCGATTTAAGTATGTGAAGAGTCGAACAGTGTAAGTTTTCACCAGCCTTTAAGAAAGCCTGATTTGATTAACAAACATGATTCTTTTTTTTGGCTCCATTGGTTGTTCTGACCGTTGGATGCCTGATTCACAAATAAATACCAGGATTTGGGCACCCCAATGTAGGTCCGTTAATCTCTCCTCAGGTTAGCTAAGAGTAATCCCACCCAAGAACATCCACAGGAGGTCAGACAGAAGCCCCACCTTGCTTGGTAACTTGATTTTTTAGGTAACCATTAGTGTACAGGCAAGACTGGAAGAATAAATCAAAATATAGTGCTAGGGCTACAGAATATTTTGCTAGCCTCCAGAAACTTGTACAGCAGTATATGCTGTCATTCTTTGACACTATAGCTTGTTTAATTCCAGTAACTGCATTAACTGGACCTGCAGGGATAATAATGAAGATTTAAATGCCCAATTTACATCTTCAGTTGGACACCTAGATTTAAATATCCTCATCTTCACCTAATTCTTGCCCATGCTGACTACACAGCTGAATCACACTGTCCCCTATAATGAAGACTTCTTCACTGGGTATGAAGTAATTGCAGATATTTGGAATGCATAAAGACATCAGCAAATGAAAACTAAGCATCAGGCTTTTTCCTAACAAAAGAACTAGGAAAGGAAAATATGTTTTGTACCCATTTTGGTGAAAATAGATTCTTCCCTACAAAGTCTCCTGGGGTTTGTCTTTCCCAGAAAGAAATGGATTTTCTTTAGTGCTGTCAAATAACTCTTCTGATTGCTCTTGGCACCTGGTCCTCTGAATGTCCACAGGGTGGAACTGACTGTCAATTACTTGTCTCCATCTGGAGTGAAACAAACACGTTTGTAGAGTAGATCACTCCAGGAATCCCTTTCAAAGAGGCAACATGGATAAGATTGGAACAGGTTTTGTTCTTTCTGCTCTACACTGTCATCCAACGCTACCTAGGTAAGCTCTGCAGTGTCTACCACCTGCAATGGCTCTCAAGCAATTCCTTCAGGGCTACAATGCAAACCCTCAGCTCCATGACATAGAAGTTTTCTCCTGGTTTTTTTTGGTGACTACGCATAGCCCTCATAATAGTTCAGGATTTTTGAACAGGGAAAAAAAAAATAAAGCCTCATGTAGAACCTAGATGGCTCTCTCTTAAGTAGAAATCTATCTGCCAGTCAGACAAACCGTGCCTGGAACTCAGATGGCTGCACTGGCTGGATCTCCAATGACTATTGGGAAATATGCTTATAGATGCCTTGATGTAGATATCTTAATACTGAAGTAAGTCCTGCCCTTGAAGTTCTAATCTCATAAATTCCACCCTTTCTGAACTTCAAAAAATGCTGTAGGTCCCCAAATGCAGTTTAAACATTGTTCCTGTCAAAGAGCTCGGTGTAGGCTCTAAGAAAAGAGCACCGGGTCCAAAACAAAACCAGAGAATAAACATAAAAATTGAAAATACAGTTTCCCTGGTTCTCCCCCAACAACTAACAAGAGACATTTCAGCATAATTCTGATTTCTAATTATTCTGCAGAAATTATTTTCTAATTATTTTGTACAATATATAGTCTGCCTTCATCATCTGAAGTGCACACTGCTGAGACACATTCAACACCTTGTTCACCAGGCCTCCAGCCTGTCCTCTGGAGGGGGCTTATTTTGTCCCAGGTGCAGGACTTTGCAAATGACTAGCTATACTGAAATTACAACAACCTCTTCTATGATGTAAATAAATACTGTAAGAAGGGCTTTTGGTGGATTTCAGCTCAATCCACTACGTTCACTCAAAATACACCCTCAAGTCCAAGCTGCCTTTGGAGGGTCTCTCAAGAGTCAGTCTGCTGAGAACATCAACTGGAGTCTTGTGCACTTTTCTAGAAAAGTCAGAACATGCAAGGCTTGGAGAAGAAAGCTACTTTAGTCCATCCCTGGAATAAGTACTGACACCCAAAAGCAAAACGTTATGAATGCCTTAATAATAAAAGCAAGAAACAAGCAATAAACTTTAGAAGGAAATACTACTTCACTACACCAAAAGATTTTTTTATGATCCATACATTTTTAACTGTAAGAAGTGTTGATATTTGCCTCTTTCCCATCTGTCTATTGATTATAGTTTGATTATAGATTGATTATCTCATGATTATATTTTTGTCTTGTTTTGCTATTCGTTTGCTTTTGTTTGGCTATAAATAGTATAAGAATTTTAAATGAACAGTTCCAACAATTAGTTTACCATTTCCAAAAAAATCACAGAATCACAGAATGGTTTGGGTTGGAAGGGACATTGAAGATCATCTAGTTCCAACCCCCTGCCCTGGATAGGGTCACCTCCCACTAGACCAGGTTACTCAAAGCCCCGTCCAACCTGGCCTTGAACACCTCCAGGGATGGGGCATCCACAACTTTCCTGGGTATCCCTCTATTTCAGCTGAGTCCATTCTTCACATTTGAAATGTCTTTGTTGTAACTTCCCGTGTTCCCGACATGGAAATGTTGAAAAATGGTGTTAACTTTGGAGAAGAAAAGCCATCCTAAGAGAATGCTCCTGTCCATAGCTCTACCTCACTAACGCTGTAATTCCTGAAGCAGTCAATCAAGTCGATACTCAGTTGTCCTGTCCATCTGCTAAATTATCTGGCAAGCCAATGGCATTCTCTTCTGCATGAGCATGCAGTTTTCCTGAATTTATTCCTGTTCATCCCATTGTTTAAACATTCCGTAGTCTAATTGCCCCTGAAAATTTCTATCACCTGTCCCTCTCTCCATTGAGCCAGCTATTTTCAGGGTTCATGTCCTGAGGAAACTGGAGGTCAGTGGGACCAGAGTAAAAGATATCACTTTCTTTAATAGAGATTTTTTTCTTTCTTTCATCAAAAAAGACCTTGAAATTGTTTTGCAGTGGTGACGAACATTCCTCCTGTTTCTGTGCATAGTTAGTACCAGGTAAAGACAGTGCTAATTAGAGCAGGCAAAGGCTTTGCAAGGAGAGCCTTTGACCCTGCTGTGGGCTGCGGTGACAAGAGAATAGACTGTAATAAGAACTATCTTATTCCCAGCACATGAATCAAAGTTTGACTATGGCCACTTGTTGCTTGGCGACAAAGATACTTTTCCTCTCTCTGCCTTATTCCCTCCAGGATATAAGCGGGGCTAATTTCCTTTCAAAACACCTTCATTTCTATTCTTCTTGTCATGCATAATTAAAACAAATGACAAATGAAAATTATACTGTACTTATTCATTGAAACACATCTGAGAGGCCCCTGATCAGCTACAGGATGCTTGCAACTCTATGGGGAGTGGCAGAAAACCACACGCAGAGCTCATTATGTCTGTCAGCATTTTAATGAGCCCCGTGAGGAATGTGGTGCTGCCTCCCTGTTACTTTGTAGCTGTGGCAAAATCTGGCAAGCTGCCTTGAAGAAATGACAGGCAGAAGCAGAAGGAAAAGTTACTTGGAGTTTAATGGAGCCCAGTGTGAGATGCGAGACCAGAAACGTAATTGGACAATGTGCTCCCACCAGGACTCAGCAGAAACTCACAGACTTTGATTACAGGCAGCACAGAAAGCCATAGACATCTCCTGTATCAAACTTCCCTTACAGAAGTCAAACGGCAATCCCCAGGTGCCGGGAAGGTGGTCCTCTCAGTCAGCAATCTCCACACACGGCACGTGGAAAGGAAATGGCCGTGGACCCACCTCTCCAAACCTGCCCTTCTGAAACACTGGCAGATGCAGGGGTTCTGCTCCCCAGGCTTCCGTTATAACGATCAGCCAAGACACTGTGACTGCAACACACACTGCTGACACATTCATGAACCACAAGCCACCCTAACTCACAGCTCCCTCCTTCCACCTCGATCTGAGCCATCTCTGGATTCAAACACCTGCAGTCTTAAATGTTGCACCGCAGCCCCCATCCTCTGTTACATTTGACCTTGAACATCTCTTTCTCTGCTCTGTGAGATCAAAACCATGGGCTTAATGGCTTTTCTTGATGTCGTGTATCCCACTACCTCTTGCCAGAGCTCTGATAATGCTCCAAGTAAGGACCTACAACAGTCTACTTTATGGTGTAAGAACAAATTCCAGCAATGTTCATTACCTCCTTGTTACAATGGAGATAAAAGAGACTGACCAAATGATCCTTTGGTACTGCCCTCTGCTTCCCAAGTTTTGCTCCCTGCAACTCACGGAGAACACTCATGCTGTCACCATCACTGAATGAGCACTTGTTCACTTCTTTGGAGTGAAACCTCAAGTCTACATCACAACAAAGGCAGAATATGGGCTTGCAAATAGTTTGAGATTCCCTGGAGTACCCCACCTGGCATCCAACTGCATACTCAGAAGAGTGTGGTTTTCTTATAGTTTCTACATCATATTTAGTGGCCTGATGAGAATGTCCAGGTACCCCAGGGCACCTCAAATGTTTGGACAGATGAACTGACCTCTGTACAGCTGTATTTGGCAACCCAAAGATGGGCATAAATTCCAGAAGCCAAAAGGAGTTCATTCCATCTTCGCTGCTGTAATAGTCACAACTAGACTACAAGAACTGGCCCAAGAACTATCTTTTCGATCTATAGTACAACAAAGATGATATATCAAGTCTGAAATAGTCATGTTTGCTCTAGCTGGAGTCCTGGAGAGAGAGAAACACCTCCAGAAGACAACTCTTTCCACATGTCCTGGAGACATCCCTTGCCACTATACTCATCAGGCACCTTTTTCTCCGCTACATGTCTAGATTTGCAGCATTATTATTTTTCACATGTACTGTGACTGACAGAGTCCCTCTAGATGCACAGGGTGCAACCAGGGTGTGAATCACATAAGTTTTCACTCCATTCCTGAATTCCAAGTTCCAACCGTCCACAAGAAGGCAAACTTCATTCACTCTTGGGCTAATCCACAAATTCCCTCTGTGTTGTGGTGAGACTCTCCAGCTTGCTTGTTTCAGGGACTATAACCACAGACAATAGGAACAAAATCTCATTATTTGGCTCCCTCTGCAGTTCTCCATCAGTAACGCAGGAAGTCTTGCAAACCCAGACACTGCTGGTTGCCTTTGCACGTCATAACTGTTGAAACAGTTTCCTGCATGTTCCTTGTTCATCCTTTTACAACTAATGTAGCAATAGAAGGGACGGAGTTAACTTTCCCCACAGCAGCCCTCACAATGCTGTGCTTTGTAGCTAGAACTGTGTTGATAACACACCAGTGTTCTGGCTACTGCTGAGCAGTGCTCGCACAGCATCAAGGCTGAATGTCCCACGCCCTACCCCTCCGTCCCCAAAGGCCAGTAGGCTGGGGGTGGGTTGGGAGAGGACATTAGCCAGGACAGCTGACCCAGTCTGACCAAAGAGATATTCTATGCTGTATGACATCATGCTAAGCAATCAAACCTAAGACAAAGGAGGAGGAAAGGGGCGCATTCGTTATGACGTTGTTTGTCTTCCGAAGAAACCAGTATGTGTACTGAGCTCCTGCTTCCCGGGAAGGGGCTGGACATCGCCTGCTGATAGGAAGGAGAGAATAAATATTTTTTTCCTTTTTTTTCCTTTGCTTCTGTGTACAACCTTTCCTTTTGCTTTATTAAACTGTCTTTATCTCAGCCCACAAGTTTTTCATCTTACTGCACTCTCCCAGTGAGAAACAGCCAGGATGTGCTCTGGGAGCAACACATCTGAAGTCCAGTGCAATTTGGCCCTTCGAGTGTCTTGGTGCCCCGATGAGGTGGGTTGTCTCAACCAGGGGCTGGCTGCCAGGGAGGCATGTGCATGGGGCTGGCTCCTGCACGGAGAATGGAGATGGAGCTTCCCGATACAGCAGATGAGAGGACACACCCATGTCAAAAGTAGGTATATAAGCCTGAGCTGGTGTGCAAACTCTCCCCATTCCTCAGCTGGCCAGTATGTTGGGTTTGCTTCTTTGCAATCGACCGCCCAATTAACGGCCTAGCATTATTCAGCGTATGGCCCTGAGCCCAGTCTCCAAATCTGCAGTCGGTGCTGCAGGCCTGGCAAGGGGACAGGTTCCTGGTGGGACGAGTGCCACCTCCTCAGCCACCCAGAAGACACCGCCCTGGTTGCAGAGCCCCCTTGGCAGCTGCGGCCCATTGCACCGGGTGTGAGGGCAGAGCGGAAGGGCTGGGCAGAGCCCCTTTGGCCAGGAGCAGGCCTGCAGGGGCCTCTGCAGCCCCTTCCTCGGCTGTGCCCGGAGCATCCTGCGCTCGGGCGCGGGCGGGGCGGGGGCGCGGGTGCTCCCGCCGCTGCAGCAGCTCTTGCCGCGCTCCCGCCCACTCGCCACTTTGGCTTCCGAGGCGGAGTGAGGGGTCCAGGGACCCCGGTCAGATTCCCTCCACCGGGGCTGTCCCCTCTCCATCCCACAGCCTCCCGGCGGTGTCCGCTGCCCCCACAGCCCCCAAGGGAACCAGTCGCCCCGGTGCCGGGGAGGAGGTTTGCAGCGATCCCAGTGCCGATCCCAGTGTCTCCGCCCCCCTGCCCCTGCCTCCCCGCCTTCCCGGACGTCTGTCTGTCCGCCTGCCCCTCCACCTCTCTCTCCATCACAGCCATCCCTCCTCCTTGCGTAGCCCTGCATCTTCCTGCCAGACCGAGCATCTCTCTCTGTCTCTGCAGCCCTCCCCCCTCTGTTCCCATATCTCGTTCGTCTGCCCCTTACCCTCTCTCCCCCTTCCTCTTCCATCTCTCCCTCCATCCGTCTGATCGTCAGTCCGTCCCTGCTGACTCTGGCCTTGATTCTGGTGAGTGTCTGCTTGTTTGTGCTTCGTTTTGTTATTCTGGCCTTATTCTCTGTTCATTGTCCCTGTGCGCTGAGGAGAGCTCGCTCCTATTCAATCCATCCCTCTCTCCATCCCTCACCCCTACTCCCCCAAGGACGTACACCCTAGTTGCTCTGTCTGACCACCCTGTCAGCACAATGGTGGGGTGGGGATTTTTCTGGTGCTCCCCACCCTGTCACCCCAGAGTGAGAAGGGGGGAAATTGAGGCAAATGCGTCTGAACCAGAGAGATCTATGTGGATGGGTCTGGAGTGGAGGGTGGTCCCTTTCACCTCCTGGCACTTGGCTGGAAGACAGCCAGATATGACTTGAACTACACCCTCCCCCTCATGCCTTTCTGGGATTTGCTCTGCAATCATGTCCTGGCCTCATTTCTCTCTCCATCATGTTCCTCTTATTACCTAGACTTTCAACCTGCCCTCACAAGCTACTCCATCAACATATCCTCATGTGTGCGGTCTCCTGTGCAGCTACATTGACACAATACTGTTAGTGATGGGTACCTGCTCATCTCTTCTGAAACGGACCCCTCTGCCTCTCCATCTATCCATTTCAACAAAAATTCTGATGTCTCTCTGCCCATCCATCTTTCCCAAAATGGACCTTGTCTGCCAGTCTGTCCGTCCAGCCATGGATGGAGAGCCATGTATTGTTCATCCCAATTCAGTCCCTCCCTTCCTTCCTTCCTTCCTTCCTTCCTTCCTTCCTTCCTTCCTTCCTTCCTTCCTTCCTTCCTTCCTTCCTTCCTTCCATCCATGCACTCTTGCTTTCACACCTTCTTCCCTCTGTCTTCCCTTGCTATTCCTTAGTTCTCTTCAAGATTCTCCCATGCTGGGGGTGGAGTCCAGACCTCTTCAATGCAGAGATACTCCTGGTGACAACCCAGTGCTCATGAACAGGGATTCTGGACCCCTGGGTTTGCTTTGGCTATACATGGTGGGTTGGGGCTTCCAGCTACGTGTGTAGGACAGGAAATGACAAGGAATCTTCACCAATGAGGGGCTGACATGGTTTCTGTGGATCTCTCCTCTTACAGAAGAACCTTCTTGTCTGCAGGTCTCCAGAAATGTGGCATCAGAGCTTTGGACTTCTAGGAAAATCCTACGCCCATGACAGTGAGCTGGGGATCGGACAGCTGAGGGACATTTTGGTGATGGGAATGCTCCCAAGGGGGGACAAAAAAAGGAGGACTGTAGGCAGCTATAGGATGAAACAAGGATGAGAATGGTCAAGAACTCTACAGGAAATGGGTGGGGACCAGAGATATGGGGAAAAAGGGAAAAAGGGGAGTGGAGGGCAGACACTGTTTGCTGGTAGGCTCACAATAGACCCTCAGTAATGTTGGTCACCTAGTCTTGGTTTTCAGAGTGGGAACAGCCACATAGTTGAAGCAGCCCCAATCACCTCCTTGTGTCATTCATGTGTGCTGATGGACAGGTTGCATCTCTCCCAACAGCAACAGGATCCTTTTTCCTGGGGAAGTGGCTCCGCGTACCCCTGTACCCAGTATCTCTGTGCAGTGCTGTTGTAGATGTTGCTATCCAGGATTATGTGGCTGATGTGGCTGCCGAACTTATCTACCAGAATAAGAGTCAGACCTCCACGGAAGTCCTCTTCGTCTTCCCCCTGGGCCCTCACATGGCCATCTACTCCTTCCAGGCCCGCAGTGAGGATGCCAAGGTCCACGCTGTGCTGCAAGATGAGGTACCAGCATCCAGGGATGAATGGGCGAACCACCACAGGGGCATGGGATGAGCAGCCCATGGCCTGCCTGGTGATCAGCTTTCTGTCCCTCCCTGTCCCTCCCAGGTCCAGCAGCCGCACGAGGCTACAGGGGGCTGGGAGAATCTGGAATACCTTCGGGATCAGTCTGAGTATCCAGGCGAGGCATTTGCCTGCTTCCTGGGCACCCTGTCCCCTGGCAGGGAGGTGGTCGTGACCTTGCGCTACGTCCAAGAGCTGCCACGGGAGCCAGATGGAGCAGCCCGTTTTGTGCTGTCACCCACACTGAATCCCTACGGAACACTCTATGGTGAGTGACCCCACAAGGAACCTGCCCTCCCAGTCACACACCCCACAGAAGGATCACAGGGTCCCCGTGTACTTTATGAACAGACTTGATGCAACTTCCCTTGGCACCCACAGGGGGACCCATATTGGTTCCCCATGCAGCCCCTGAACAGATTCACATATTCTTCCTTGTGCCCCATGTGGGGATCCACACCTCCCACACACATTTCCCATAAACAGACTCTTGGACCCCTCCATACACCTTATTGACAGCCCCCAATTCTCTCCACATGTCCTAAATAGGGGTGCAAAATCCTGCTGCGCGCACCCGCACAGGGAGAGCCTTTGTGCTACCCCGGGCCATGTTTCTCCTTGCAGTCTGGAATTGTCGCACTAGCAAGCTGCACTACAGCCTGCTGCTCACCGCTAGCCTACAGTCACCCCGTGGAGTGGTCGATGTCCAGGCCAACTTTGCCCTCACCCCTTTGATCTACACTGCCCAGGACCACAGCACTGCACAGGTATGTCCTCCTGCGTGCCAGGATCCCAGGGGGAGCTGGGGAAGGGTGTCTTCACTGAGAAAAAGGGGATGCACTGGTGTCAGGGCCTGTGCTCCCGGCCAAATGCTGGCTCTGGTCCCCTCCTCCTGTGTATTACCAGGCACCCCTTCTTCAGGTCTCACTGGCTGGCAGCCCCCAATGTCATCATGATTTGGAGCTGCTGGTATATTATGGAGACCCCACTGCAGTCAGTGCTGTGGTGGAGAAGGGAGACCCTGAGGCCCCTCCAGGTGAGTACAGCTGGGGAGGAAACATGGAGGCACCTCTGGGTTGCAGCAGGCACTGGGGCACAGGGTGACACTAGGAGGCGAGGTATCGTTGGACACTGGGATGGGAATAGTAGGCATTCAGATGGCATAGTTTGGGTCCTGGTGCTCCAGGGTGGGGTGCTGGGGACACTGTGGTGAGCTATCAGCTATAGCAGGATGCACATGTGAGGTTCTATGTTAGGTCTCACTGGGTAGCTGTATTGGAGACACTGGATTGGAATACATGAGGCACTGGGCTGTGCAATTGGTGGACAGTGCAGTAGGGTATTGAGGTACCAGTGTAGGGCACCACAGGCTCTGGGATGGTGGAAGCCCAAAGCACAATGAGAATCAGTACCAGAAGGAGGAGGGAGGTCCTTATCTAGCCTTCATCCCACCCCATGCCTCCTCCAGGCTCCCTCCTTGGTGACCCCATGGTGTTGGTGACGCTGGCACCCAGCATCCCTGAGGCAGTGCCTGGGCAGCGCCAGTCTGGAGAGTTCATCTTCCTCCTGAACACCACATTCCTCGAGCATGCACAGGTACCTCCTCAGAGCAGGGACCAGGATGGGGTGGAGGAGCAGGCTGAGGGGGAGCGGGCCAGGGCAGGTGTTTATGCAGGGACAGAGGCATGAGGGGGGATTGGTGGGGCCTGAAAAGGGCCTGAAATAACTTGTGTGACCAGCAGAGTTCAGGGCACTGGCTTGGGTCACCCAGGAGAGACCAGAGGCTTTAAGAGGACCAGGCTATGGGCCAAGGCACCTGTACTCCTTACAAGTGCCTCCCAAGACCTGCCTGCTGTGTCTTTCCACAGGACTCCCTGCTCTTCCTTCTCAAAAGCCTGCCCCTGGGCTGCTACTTCAACATCTACTGCTATGAAGAAACCTCTGTGGGCATCTACTCGTAAGCAAACATGGCACAGGCTGGGTGCTATGGTGCTGGATTGGGTGCTGTGGGTAGGGCTGGATACTGTGGGGCATGGTCAGGTGCTGGAATGGGTGCTATGA